>NC_091637.1:36420703-37023703 GCF_027580195.1 Bos mutus | reverse complement strand
TGAAGTCAAATGGGCCTGAGGAAGCATCACTACAAACAAAGCTAGTGGAGGTGATGGAATTTCAGTTGAGCTATTTCAAATCCTAAAAGATGATGCTGTGAAAGTGTTGCACTCAATATGCCAGCAAATTTGGAAAACTCAGCAGTGGCCACAGGACTGGAAAAAATCAGTTTTCATTCCAATCCCAAAGATAGGCAATGCCAAAGAATGCTCAAACTACTGCACGATTGCACCTATGATGAAAAGGATATCTTTTTCGGATGTTAGTTCTTGAAGGTCTTATAGGTCACAACAGAACCATTCAACTTCAGCTTCTTCAGCATTAGTGGTTGGGGCATCGACTTGGATACTGTGATATTGAATTGTCTGACTTGGAAACGAACAGTGATCATTCTGTCATTTTTGAGATTGCATCCAAGTACTGCATAGCTAATTTCATGGATGTTTTACATTTATTACACTTCCTCAGTGTTTGAATTTTTCTTTAGGACACCAAGAAATAGAATTGGGACCATGACCTTAGGGTCACTATTACAAAACCAATACACTTTCCGTCCTTTTGCTGAACAATTCTGAGATAAAACAGATTTACTCTTCCCTAGGCTAAGCAAGGCTGGTAAAGATTCCACCTACAATGCAGGAGACCCCAGTTTGATTCCTGCATCTAGAAGATCCCCTGGAGAAGGGATAGGCTACCCACTCCAGTATTCATGGGCTTCCCTGGTGGCTCAGATGTTGAAGAATCTGCCTGAAATGCAGGAGACCTGGGTTCAATCTCTGGGTTGGGAAGATCCTCTGAAGGAGGTATGGTAACCCAATCCAGTATTCATGCCTGGAGAATTCCCATGGACAGACAAGCCTGGTGGGCTACAGTCCATGGTGTTGCAAAAAGAGTTGGACATGACCGTCCGACTAAGCACCCACTCACGTGCTAAGCAAGGCTGTGAACCAAAGTAAATATCTTGCTTATTAGGACAATACTTTGCTGATTAAGGGTCTCTTCAAGACCATCACTATATCTGGCCTACCAAGACAAAGAAAACTTGTAATAAACCCTGTCCATTCTACCTGTTCACCATCCTAAAATCACTGAATCCATGTCCTAAAACACTATAGACATCCCCTCACTACTCTTCCTATTTTGAGACAATGTTAAAATGTTCTCAAGGTTGGTTCTCCCTTCCTGGAGTTAGTCTAATAAATTCAGCTTTGCCACATCCACAAGTTTTTTTTCCTGGTGATCTTTAAGAGAACTGACTATCAGCAATAAAGCTTTCTATCTACTAATTACACAGGTTGCTCTCTTTTCTACACATTTCAATTTGTTAGTGTCCCTGGTAAAGAACACAGTGAGGAAAAAATACACACAATATTGCAGGTACAGCACAAATTCAAAAGAATCAAATGAATCACAGAACAGAACCAACAACCTTCCTAGTCTCAAATTATGTTTTCAAAGTAAATTTTCTAATACTGAAATATATTCTCTAAATTTATAATTTTGAAATAGAAGTAAAAATTGACTACTAAATTTATTTCTAGTATAATTTTATTTATTAACACCTATAATCATAGGAATAAGGTAATTTTCTATTGATATAAAAGTTCCTTTACACATAGTAGATAGCTAATAAATGTCTCTATAATCAAACAACAAAATGAAAATACAATAGTAGCAAGTAAAATACAAAGATGTATTTTATAAGAAGAACTGAATTCACTAGCCCTAAGGAATGCTGTCAATAAATTACATGTTGGTTTTTCATTTTATTCCATTTTCTATGAAAAGAAACTATCTTAACCATTATATGTTGTTCATATGCTTTGACTTAAGTGAATATTCTGTCTTATGGATTCTAAGAGCTTCTGCTCATCTAGAAGATATGCCCATGTTTTAAACATTTTTATTGTATTAAGATTCATCACTGCTGACCCCTGTGCATCAGTTTGTAGCATACTGAAAGAACAAATGATACTTGGTAATATTTTCTTCCATTATTATACTAAAGAATTATATGCTTGAAATACTATCCAGTAAATCATTTTTACTGTGATGTTTTGAAGATTATCTCTATATGTTCAATATGCAGTAAACTATGAGTCATGATTCAATTCCTAGGCTTAATTTTAAAAATGTGTACATTTACTGGGTGTCTCCTTTGTTCCAGGAATGGTACTAGATTCTAGGATATAAAGAAAACATATAATAAAAAAAAAATAGGTTAATTCACTTGATTCAAAAAAATAGGTTCATTCACTTAATTCAAAATTCAAAAGGAGAGGACTTCCCTGGTAATCCAGTGGATAAGACTCCCCTTTTCCACTGCAGTGGGTATTGGTTAGATCCTTGGTTAGGGAACTAAGATCCCACATGCCACATCACGCTACCAAAAAAAAAAAAAAATCAAAATGCATACTATATAAAATGACCCTCTTAAAACATTGCCCTCTACAGGAAGAGACAGTGTTTGCAATTTCTCGGTATAAACAGAAACAATAGTTGCATATGCAAATAAAATACACATTACACAGCCTCTTTTTAAAGTTAAATGTACTGAGGTATAACTTACAAATAATATACTCATCTAGTTAAGTATAAACTTCAAATGAACATGACAAATGTACACAGTATGGCCATACTACCAAAAATCAAGATATAGAATACTTCCATCATCACCAAAAGTTCATTTTGTACCACTTTACAATCAGCACCTGTACCCTCTTGTCAAAGCAAGAAATCACTGATTTTTTTCTGCCATATAAACTTTTCCATTTCTAGAATTTGATGTGTAAGGAATCATACAGTTCATATACTGTTTATGCCTGATTATTTTCTCCTTTCATAATATTTCTGACTTTTATCCATATAGTTTTTATGCATTGGTATTAATAGTTTATTGCTTTTTACTGCTAACTATATCATATTGATATAGTACATTTTATTTATCTGTTCACCTATTGATACAAATTAACATTCTTTCTAGTTTTTGGTTCATATGAGTAAAGCTGCTATGAGCATTTATATATAAGTTTTACCTGTCCACATGCTTTTATTTTCCTTGAATACATTTTAAGTAATAGAATTTCTAAATCACAGAATAAGTATATAATATTTTCTATAAGAAACTGCCAAGCATTTTCCAAAGTAGCCATATTATTTAAGTTCACAAAGGCAATAAATGAAGCTAAAAGTTATATATTTTCTTCATCACTTGATATTGTTAATATTTGTAAAGCTGTTTTAGTGGTTATTTATCAGTATCTCATTGTAGTATGAATTTATATTTCCTTAACTAACAATTGTTCACAATCTTTTCAAATTCTAGCTGGCCATTTGTTTGTTTTGTTTCATCTTTGAAACAGAAGTGCCTGTGTCCAAATTTTTTTCCCCTTTTCAGGGTTTCTTATTGAGTCATTGGGGTTCTTTGAAAGTGAAAGAGAAAGTCGCTCAGTTGTGTCCAATTCTTTGCTACCCTGCGGACTGTAGTTTACGGAATTCTCCAGGCCAGAATAGTGCAGTGGGTAGCCTTTCCCTTCTCCAGGGGATCTTTCCAAACCAGGGACTGAATCCAGGTCTCCCGCATTACAGGCAGATTCTTTACCAGCTGAGCCACAAGGGAAGCCCAAGAATACTAGAGTGGCCTATCCCTTCTCCAGGGGATCCTCCCAAACCAGGAATCAAATGGGTTCGAGGAATAGAACCAGGGTCTCTTGCATTGTAGGCAAATTTTTTACCAACTGAGCTATCAGGGAAACCCTTTATTCTGGATATAATTCCTGTGTCATCTGATTAGTCACCTCAGCTGTTACAACAAAACACTACAGACCGCATGGTTTAAACTACAGGATTTTATTTTCTCACAGTTAGAGAGGCTGGGAAGTCCAAGATCAAGTTGTTGGCTGACTGGATTCCTAGTGACTTCTTGGCTTGCAGATGACTGCCTTCTTGTTTTGTCTTCATATAGCAGAGAGAGAAAGAGTGAATTCCTGGTATCTCTTCTTGTAAAATACTAATCCTATACTGGATCAAGGCCTAAACTCTATGATCTCATTTAACTATAACTACTTCCTTATTGCTCAGTTGGTAAAGAATCCATCTGCAATGCAAGAGACCCCTGTTTGATTCCTGGGTCAGGAAGATCCCCTGGAGGAGGGATAGGCTACCCACTCCAGTGTTCTTGAGCTTCCCTTGTGGCTCAGCTGGTAAAGAATCCAGCTGCAGTGCAGAAGACCTGGATTTGATCCCTGGGTTGGGAAGATCCCCTGGAGAAGGGACAGGCTACCCACTGCATGCCACAAGACCCAGGACAGCAAAATAAATAAAAATATTAAACAATAAAAATACCTTTTAGTTGAACTTTGTATTATATTAGCTATTATGCTTTTTTCTAGAGGATGCAAAAATAATATATTCTTGTTCTTATAAAACAGAAGCTATGTATTAAGTAAACTATTCAATTAGGGAGACATTCATTTATATTTTTAAAACCTGTACCCACTGATTAAGTGGTTCTTTGAATTTTCTGGAACTAGATATTTTCCCATAAAGGAATAGGTTCAAACTCTCTATTACTTCAAACTAATTAGAAATAAATTGGTAAACTTAGTAAAATGTTCTTGGAATTATCAGAATAGAAATGTTGAAAACACTCAAGAAAATATAGTTTGGAAACACCAACTGCTAACCAATAATATGCCCAATTCTAAGCTATATTTGTTTATTTATGTTATCATTAATCATAGATCCAAACACTATACCTCAAAAAGTGAATCTTTGTTGGTATTTTGTGTGTGTATCTGAGAAGATACCGTAATGATTGATTTCATTTCTACTGTGAACATGCTTTATTTTACTCCATGTCTGGCATTAAGTTAGTTTTTCTCAGATTCTTCAAAAATAAGTTGGAGGTGGGGTCAATAATACTTTCTCATTCCCACTTTATAGTAGATTGCAAATACAAAAAAATAGTTGCTTTTTTTATTCAGTCGCTAAGTCATGTCCAATTCTTTGAGACCCTATGGACTTCAGTGCATCAGATTTCCTTGTCCTTCACTATCTCCCAGAGTTTGTTCACACTCATGTACATTGCATTGCCGATGCTATCCAACCATCTTATCTTCTGTCTCACCCTTCTCCTCCTGTTCTCAATCTTTCCCAGCATCAGGGTCTTTTCCAATGAGTCAGCTCTTTGCATCAGGTGGCCAAAACATTGGAGCTTCAGTCTAAGCATTAGTCCCTCCAATAAATATTCAGGGTTGATTTCCTTTAGAATTGACTGGTTTGATCTCCTTGTAGTCCAGGGGATTCTCAAGAGCCTTTGGGGATAAATATCCAAGGAAAGTCTAAAAGAATAACTCTCAAGCTCTTTTCATATATAATTAAAATGTATATGCAGGTGTACTTAAATATAAGCTATGTGAAGAAGAGGAAGAGTAATGAAGCCTCTCTCATTTACGTACTCTACTTAGACAAGTAAGGGATCATATAGTTTATATATATAAACATCCTAGTTATAAAGAGAGGCTAAATTACAAGCCTTATGAAGGGTCTATCATCGTGAGAACACACTTCTTTTGATTCACTTAGTTATGGAGAGGAGATGATCAAAGTTAGAAGGAAGAAGTTGTAAAAATTGTCTTTTCTTCCTGATTCATTCAAAAGTTTAAGAATTTGCTATAGATTACACATGTGTTTGTGGAGAAGGCAATGGCACCCCACTCCGGTACTCCTGCCTGGAAAATCCCACGGATGGAGGAGCCTGGTAGGCTTCAGTCCCTGGGGTCGCGAAGAGTCGGACATGACTGAGCGACTTCTCTTTCACTTTTCACTTTCATGCATTGGAGAAGGAAATGGCAACCCGCTCCAGTGTTCTTGCCTGGAGAATCCCAGGGACGGGGGAGCCTGGCGGGCTGCCGTCTATGGGGTCACATAGAGTTGGACACAACTGAAGTGATGCAGCAACAGCAGCAACACATGTGTTTGAAGGCTGACTCTAGCATTGTTCAACAGTATGATCTTACTACACATCTGTCCTTAAAAGTTATGAAACTCATTACATAATGAGCAACAAAGTAACCATCTGGAAGTTTGAGACAAATGCACATGATAATGATTTTTACTTTAACTTCTACACTTTACTTTTTTCCTAATTTACTTTTCATGTAATTTCTATTTCACTTTAACATTATAAGACCACGGTGAGTAGATAGTAGTTGTAATTGTTTTATTATTGAAAAAATCACTAGGATTTAGTGATCATCAGAAAATATATATTTTTTAAATTAATTTATTTATTTTAATTCAAGGCTAATTACTTTACAATACATGTATCAGCCATGGGTATACCTGTGCTCCCCATTCTGAACCCCTCTCCCACCTCCCTCCCCATCCCATCCCTCAGGGTCATCCCAGTGCACCAGCCCTGAGCACCCTGTCTCATGCATCAAACCTGGACTGGCAATTCATTTCACATATGATATTTTACATGTTTCAATGCCATTCTCCCATATCATCCCACCCTCATCGAGCCTGGACTGGCAATCTATTTCACATATGGTAATATACATGTTTCAATGCTATTCTCTCAAATCAATATATTTTGAACATCTGATATATGTAAGATACTGTAAGGATGGGATAGAGGATAATATATATTCAAAACAGAATGCTTGTTCCAAAGGTGCATATGATATTCTAAGATACAAGATATTCTATGAATATCAAAATATAATAAATAAGTATACGAGTGACATGAGCAAGGTATAGAAAAATCTCTCTAGAGTTCAGCAAATTAAAATCATTTTAGCTATAATTATATGTGAATATTTTATAGACAATCTAGAATTTGAGCTAAGATTTGATGATAAAATTTGTGCTTAGGAATAACTAAGAAAAGATATGACATCTCATTATAATCCTGCAGTAGTTACTATTTGTTTAGCACTTACTCTATGCCAAGTCTTGCGCTAAGTATTTTTACTGTACTAATTAGTATATTAATAATCACATCAGCTCTATGAGATGGACAGTATATTCCCTTTATTTAGATGTGGGAACTATGTTAGGTCTTTTATAATATACCTAAGCCACAGAGCTGATAAGCCACAAATTCAGGATTTAAGTTCACCTTGACTACAGAGCCTCCAGACTATAGTCAACAGAATCAGGCTCCCTCTTAGTGAATCAAGTTTGAACAATTAGGAAAGCATATGATACATCATCACTTAAAAGATATTAAAGTTTTTAAAACATTTAGATTGGTGTTTCTTGAGTAACCCAAAACAGAATTTACTTTCATACCATGATAGTTTATAGCAAACATTACCAAACAAGTGAATTCCATCTTCAGAAAGATAGAAAAAACAATTGCTATATAGAAAGGAAATCAATTAAAAAGAACAATGAATAAGTTTTTCAGTATCATATATATAAAAGGAAAGCAGAAAATAATGAATAAGAGGCATTAATTTGTTCCTAGAGATTGATATCTATCAATTATCCGATCTTAATTCCAGCTCAATATTTCTCAGTTAGCATATGGTGGGTCCAACAGGAAGGAAAGAGATTATATTCTGAAGATGATGCAAGTATTGGCTAGCAAGCACAGGTAAGAGCCTGGGGAGTATCTATGTGTAAGACAGAATTCTGTTTCATCAAAGAGGGCAGAGAGTAAGACTGAATATTTATAATGTTATTAATGTGGAGGTACCTTCTAAAGATATGGGGCTTCACTGAGGTGACTCAGTGGTAAAGAATCCCCCTACCAATGCAGGAGACACAGGAGATGCAGGTTCAATCTCTGGGTTGGAAAGATACACTGGAGGAGGATATAGCAACGCACTCCAGTATCCTTGCCTGAAAAATCCCATGGACAGAATAGCCTGGCAGGCTACAGTCCATGGGGTTACTAAAATCAGAAATGACTGAGCACAGACTAATAATTCTAAAGATATGAGATGTAATACCTAACAAGGACCCCAACCGATAGGGCAAGCTTGCTGCTAGGATGAATCTAGAAGCTGAAGTAAGAATTGCCTATACGAAGTAAAACTGAAATACTTAATTTTTCCTCTAAGAAGATAGAAAAAAAAACATAGGGTTCAGGCAGGTGGGCATATGGAAAGGACATAGATGGTAAGGCCAGAAGACCCAGGGTTATGTTCCACAGGAGAGTCCAGGGGACACATCATCCACCTGAAGCAGTCAGTACTGTGCTGCCGAGAGGGACACTTGCATCAGTAAGAAATTCAGAGGTCACTCTCCTCTGCGGTCCAGCAGTAACTCAGCCACAAAAGAGCTGGTCTCAATGGGGGAATGGGGACCATGGGACACAGAAATGATAAAGACTAAGTGGTGGTGCTTCAACCTAAGACTCCAGGAGACTGCAATTAGTATAAGGACAGGAGGGCACAGATGGAAGGGTGGGCAATAGGAGTGAACCCTGAGGGAGATACAAGCATGGTAATACTGGGGGAAAATAGATAGCCAATGAGGGTGCTCCCTAATCTCCACAATAAAAAGGCACAAATGGAATTACAGGAAGCTGAGTTTGACTGCATGGATAAAATACAATGACACATTGCTCAGCTCTAGGATCTGAGTCGATATGAAATCTGGAACAAACTGAAAAAAGAAGTGGACCCTGCAATACCATGGAAAGTATATGCTTCGACAATTCCCCTGTCCATTCCCAGGGTTACTCAGTAACTGTGTAGTGGGTATATGTGTGCTAAGTCGCTTCAGTTATGTTTGACTCTTTGTGACCCTATGGACTGTAGCCTGCCAGGGTCCTCTCTCCATGGGATTCTCCAGGCAATTTAATCCAGGGATTAAACCTGTATCTCTTATGTCTCTTTAGACTTCCCTGGTGGCTCAGATGGTAAAGCGTCTGCCTACGGTGCGGGAGACTGGGGTTCAATCCCTGGGTCAGGAAGATCCCCTGGAGAAGGAAATGGCAACCCACCCCAGTATTCTTGCCTGGAAAATCCCATGGACGGAAGAGCCTGGTAGGCTACAGTCCATGGGGTCGCAAAGAGTCAGACACGACTGAGTGACTTTGTTCTTCTTTTCTTTCTTATGTCTCTTGCATTGGTAGGCGGGTTCTTTACTACTAGCGCCACCTGTGAGGACTACTGGGCACAGCAACTGAGTTGATACTGACACCTAGACACCTGAGTATCATTATGGCTCCCAGTGGGAATGAAGCACATGTGGGGGCATAAAGATCTAGTGGTAATACAAGGAACAGGTCCTAAGCACCACTTGGCTAAGGTCTGGTTTAAAATGCATCCATGGGGTCAACAAGCTTTCCCAGTGGACATTTTTCCAGTCTGTGAGGGAAATTCTGAAGGACATACATAGTTGTTGGAGTAACCCCCAAACTGAGTAAAGGCCTGGGACGTCAGAGTTAGTATAGTAAGGGAAAGCCAGTAGAGTTCTCTGAAACAGCCCTATTTTCCTACCAATAATACAATAAATTGGCTCTACAACTCCATTTATTTAGGTGAGAAAAATAGCATGTTCTGCACTGAATGCTAGACAAATAACTGGAATCCCACAACTCAAATGGCATTCTCTATCAAGCTACAGATTCAGGGAATTTCTCACTGGTAGCACTTGTATAATTTAAAAAAAAAAAAGCAACTTGTGAACTTGGTTCTTTGTTCCTATTCTGCCATTGGTCCAATAAAACTCAGATTTATAATACACTACATGAGCAAATTAATCATCAAATATGGCAACAGTAATTTATTGCTCCCCTCAGGGTCAGAGACAACACAGATAAATGAAATATATAATAATGTTTAAATATCACTTTAATAATTCCATTAACATTGCTGGTAGTACTAATAATACTATCACTGTGAATGTCATCATTGATATGATGACACACACATATATATATGAACACACTCAGTGTGTTCTAGGTAGTCAATAAATGTCAACATGTGAATTCTCCCAGCAGTACTCATACACAGGTACTATTATTTGTCCCTAGTTTAAAGAAACAGCCTCAGAGAAATCAAGATTCCTGTCTAAAGATACACAACTATCAATGGAAGACCAATTTTAAACTCATGCCAAGATTTTTAGATGTTTTTTTTTTTTCCTCTTCTATTTCAGGGCTAAGACATTGGTTCTGTCAATGCTTGATCCATTTAATATGTGTTTTAGGTACTGTCTGTGGGAAGAAGAGCTTCTAAGGTAACAACTTCCATGACCAAATAAATATGCAAAACACTGTGTACTATTACTCTTTGCTTAGGGAATTCAAAATGTATCTTACCAGAGTAAAGGCTTAGTAAAGTTTTGCAGTAAACAAACAAAAAAATTAAAACTAACTCTCTAAACAAGCAGGATTATTTAATATTGTTAAATATAGTGTTTTCTAGAGTTAGTAGAATATTCTATCAGTTAGGACACTTTGGCTTAAAAGTAACAGCAATTTCAAGTCAAAGTCATTTAACCAATATGGCCACTTATCATCTTGCATAATAAGAAATCATAAGTAAATTAGCTTCTGAATTGGGTAATTCAATGGATTGACTCAATTAGGAAACATTCAGAATCTTTCTTCTTTTCACTTTGCCAGCAGCAACTTTTAAATTATTTTTCAATTTTATACCATAAAATCTTGTATTGAAATATGCTTGGAAATACTTTCTCCTGACATGCGAATTGACCTATGCAATTTTGTAAAGTGGTATTAAGGGAAATTTCCCATTTTAAAAAAAAATAGATTTCACTTAGATGCATCTTAATTTTCAAACTTTTAATTTGATGTCTAATCTCTCCTAATTCAAGTAAATATAAAGTTAATTTTCTTTAAGAATTTTAAAATACACTGTGTCAGCTGTACATGAAATGAATAAGGTTTCTAAATGACCAGGGGCAAGCATTACTTAATCATTTAGTAATAGGATTTATCTCCTATCCTGATTAAAAATTTACAACTACTTTTGCATTTCTTAGAAAACAGCAGAATCATGAGATTAGAATTTCATAATTAATATCTATATTTTGAGGATTTTATCATAACTGACAGTTTTTAGTTCTCTTTATTTTCTCCCAGAAGTTGAAGAATGATGGAATTCTGGCCATATCATTTACAATTACATTAATGGTTCCCAATAACACTAACTTAAATTGCCATTTATTTTTCTACAAGTAGTTCAGTTGTTCTATGATGCCATAGGAATCTAGGCTTTTTTCTTTCTAAGTCACCAACTTCGAATATAGGGCATTCTAAAATCGTCTTTTCTTTCATAATAATGGCAAGATGGCCACTGTAGCTCCAGCCATCATGAAGGCTCAATGTGGACATAAGAGGAAGACATGAGACAGAGATAGTGCAAATCACATTGGTCTCTTAATTGGGAAGGAAATATTTTCCAGAGAGATTCATAGCAAACCTGTACCTCATTCATTGTCCAGAGTCAGACCACGCATATCTGCAAGTGATGCTGGAGGAGTGAGGAATCGAATTGTGATATTTGTATTAGATCAATTACAATTGAATGCCTAGATGTGTGCACATCTGTACCACAAAAATAACCAAGGTTCTATTAATAAAGGAGTTTTTTTTTTTTTTTAATCTTTTCTTGGCAATATTGTCTTTAATACCTGCCTACACTTGGGTGCTACAATGTTCACAGGAAAAACATACCAATGCTGCTGCTGCTGCTGCATCGCTTCAGTCATGTCCGACTCTGCACGACCCCATAGACGGCAGCCCACCAGGCTTCCCGTCCCTGGGATTCTCCAGGCAAGAACACTGGAGTGGGTTGCCATTTCCTTCTCCAATGCATGAAAGTGAAAAGTGAAAGGGAAGTCGCTCAGTCGTGTCCAACTCTAGCGACCCCATGGACTACAGCCTACCAGGCTCCTCCATCCATGGGATTTTCTAGGCAAAAGTACTAGAGTAGGGTGCCATTGCCTTCTCCTAAAACATACAATAGATTCCTGCAATTTAATCTGTTTCTTCCCTTTATGAGTGATGTGACCTTGAACAAATTATTAAAAATACAGTACTCCAGAAACTGAAAAAATTAAAAGAAAGCTTTCAAGATTCCCACCACTAAATACTCTCACCTATTCTCATTCAAAATGTGGTCCACTGGAGAAGGGAATGGCAAACCATTTCAGTATTCTTGCCTTGAGAACCCCATGAACAGTATGAAAAGGCAAAATGACAGGATACTGAAAGAGGAATTCCCCAGGTTGGTAGGGATGCTACTGGAGTTCAGTGGAGAAATAACTCCAGAAAGAATGAAGGGATGGAACCAAAGCAAAAACAATACCTGGTTGTGGATGTGACCAGTGACAAAGTCCAATGCTGTGAAGAGCAATATTGCATAGGAACCTGGAATGTCAGGTCCATGAATCAAGGCAAATTGGAAGTGGTCAAACAGAAGAGGGCAAGAGTGAATGTCGACATTCTAGGAATCAGCGAACTGAAATGGACTGGAATGGGTGAATTTAACTCAGATGACCATTATATCTACTACTGTGGGCAGGAATCCCTTAGAAGAAATGGAGGAGCCATCATGGACAACAAAAGAGTCTTAAATGCAGTACTTGGATGCAATCTCAAAAACGACAGAATGATTTCTGTTCATTTCCAAGGCAAACCATTCAATATCACAGTAATCCAAGCCTATGCCCCAACCAGTAAAACTGAAGAAGCTGAAGTTGAACAGTTCTATGAAGACCTACAAGACCTTTTAGAACTAACACCCCAAAAAGATGTCCTTTTCATTATAGGGGACTGGAATGCAAAAGTAGGAAGTCAAGAAACACCTGGAGTAACAGGCAAATTTGGCCTTGGAATATGGAATGAAGCAGGGCAAACACTAATAGAGTTTTGCCAAGAAAACGCACTGGTCATAGCAAAGACCCTCTTCCAACAACACAAGAGAAGACTCTACACATGGACATCACCAGATGGTCAACACCGAAATCAGATTGATTATATTCTTTGCAGCCAAAGATGGAGAAGCTCTGTACAGTCAGCAAAAACAAGACTGGGATCTGACTGTGGCTCAGAGCATGAGCTCCTTATTGCCAAATTCCAACTTAAATTGAAGAAAGTAGGGAAAACCACTAGCCCATTCAAGTATGACCTAAATCAAATCCTTTAGGATTATACAGTAGAAGTGTGAAATAGATATAAGGAACTAGATCTGATAGATAGAATGCCTGATGAACAGGAGACAGGGATCAAGACCATCCCCATGGAAAAGAAATGCAAAAAAGCAAAATGGCTGTCTGAGGAGGCCTTACAAATAGCTGTGAAAAGAAGAGAAGTGAAAAGCAAAGGAGAAAAGGAAAGATATAAGCATCTGAATGCAGAGTTTCAAAGAATAGCAAGGAGAGATAAGAAAGCCTTCCTCAGCTATCAGTGTAAAGAAATAGAGAAAAACAATAGAATGGGAAAGACTAGAGATCTCTTCAAGAAAATGAGAGATACCAAGGGAACATTTCATGCAAAGATGGGCTTGATAAAGGAAAGAAACGGTATGGACCTAACAGAAGCAGAAGGTATTAAGAAGAGGTGGCAGGAATACAAGAAAAACTGTACAAAAAAGATCTTCACGACCCAGATAATCACGATGGTGTGATCACTCACCCAGAGCCAGACATCCTGGAATGTGAAGTCAAGTGAGCCTTAGAAAGTATCACTACGAACAAAGCTAGTGGAGGTGATGGAATTCCAGTTGAGTTATTTCAAATCCTGAAAGATGGTGCTGTGAAAGTGCTGCGCTCAATATGCCAGCAAAGTTGGAAAACTCAGCAGTGGCCACAGGACTGGAAAAGGTCAGTTTTCATTCCAATCCCAAAAATAGGCAATGCCAAAGAATGCTCAACTACCACACAATTGCACTCATCTCACACACTAGTAAAGTAATGCTCAAAATTCTCCAAGCCAGGCTTTCGCAATACGTGAACCATGAACTCCCAGCTGTTCAAGCTGGTTTTAGAAAAAGCAGAGGAACCAGAGATCAAATCATCAACAACCGCTGCATCATCGAAAAAGCAAGAGAGTTCCAGAAAAACATTTATTTCTGCTTTATTGACTATGCCAAAGCCTTTGACTGTGTGGATCACAATAAACTGTGGAAAATTCTGAAAGAGATGGGAATACCAGACCACCTGACTTGCCTCTGGAGAAGCCTGTGTGCAGGTCAGGAAGCACCAGTTAGAATTTGACATGAAACAACAGACTGGTTCCAAATAGGAAAAGGAGTATGTCAAGGCTGTATACTGTTACCCTGCTTATTCAGCTTCTATGCAGAGTACATCATGAGAAACGCTGGGCTGGAAGAAGCACAAACTGGAATCAAGATTGCTGGGAGAAATATCAATAATCTCAGAGATGCAGATGACACCACCCTTATGGCAGAAAGTGAAGAGGAAATAAGAGCCTCTTGATGAAAGTGAAAGAGGAGAGTGAAAAGTTGGTTTAAAGCTCAACATTCAGAAAACGAAGATCATGGCATCTGGTCCCATTACTTCATGGGAAATAGATGGGGAAACAGTGGAAACAGTGTCAGACTTTATTTTGGGGGGCTCCAAAATGACTGCAGATGGTGACTGCAGCCATGAAATTAAGACACTTACTCCTTGGAAGGAAAGTTATGACCAACCTAGATAGCATATTCAAAAGCAGAGATATTTTCTTTGCCAACAAAGGTCCGTCTAGGCAAGGCTATGGTTTTTCCAGTGCTCATGTATGGATTTGAGAGTTGGACTGTGAAGAAAGCTGAGCACTGAAGAATTGATGCTTTTGAACTGTGGTGTTGGAAAAGACTGTTGAGAGTCCCTTGGACTGCAAGGAGATCCAACCAGTCCATCCTAAAGGAGTCCAGTCCTGGGTGTTCATTGGAAAGACTGATGCTGAGGCTGAAATTCCAATTCTTTGGCCACCTCATGTGAAGAGTTGACTCATTGAAAAGACTCTGATGCTGGGAGGGTTTGGGGGCAGGAGGAGAAGGGGACGACAGAGGATGAGATGGCTGGATGGCATCACTGACTCGATGCACATGAGTTTGGGTGAACTCCGGGAGTTGGTGATGGACAGGGAGGCCTGGTGTGCTGCAATTCATGGGGTCGCAAACAGTCGGACACAACTGAGTGACTGAAGTGAACTGAACTGAACTGGAAGAGAAACTATGACAAACCTAAACAGTGTACTAAAATGCAGAGATATCACTTGGCCAACAATGGTCTGAATAGTCAAAGTGACTATAGGTTTTCCAGTAGTCATGTACAGATGTGAGAGCTGGACCATAAAGAAGGTTGAGCACTGAAGATCTTATGCTTTCCAACTGTGATGCTGGAGAAGACTCTTGAGAGTCCCTTGGACTGCAAGAAGATCAAATCAGTCAATCCTAAAGAAAACAAACCTTGAGTATTCATTGGAAGGACTGATGCTAAAGCTGAAACTCCAATGTTTTGACACCTGATGAGAAGAGCTAACACACTGGAAAAGACTCTGATGTTGAGAAAGACTGAAGACAGGAGAAGGGGATGACAGAGGTGGAGATCGTTGGATGGCATCACTGAATCTCTGGACCTGACTTCAAGCATGCTCTGTGAGACGGTGAAGAACAGGAAAGTCTGGTGTGCTCCTGTTCATGGGATTGCAAAGAGCTGAACATGACTTAGCGATTGAACAACAACAACAACAAAAAGAGGCAGAGGTATATATGACTTGAGTAAACCTCTAAGGAATAATCAGTTTAAGTTAAACATTAATATATTTCAGAATTGAAAATGCAGTGAACACTTAAATAAGAATTAAATATACTAGGAAGAAAATACATTTTAAAAAGTAACAGAAACTTCTCTACCTGAGAAGCAAACAGTTTCACGGCCTTTTAAAAGCAACTCATACCAGTAAGCATTGGATGTCACTTTTAATAACAATAATTTAAAAAAAACTATTTCTTTTTGCAGTATTTAAAAGAGTTGTTGAGATAATCACGGATTCACATCAGTGTAGTTAGAAACTAATTCATTTCTAACCTTACAATGAGATGTAATTTGCCATCACAGCCATCCTTTCTCATATGCTAATTCACACAGAATTTGCTAGAAGGGAAGAACTGTTATAGCATAAATGAAGATCTTTAAAAAAGAGATGTGATCCTATGATGTTTCTGCTTCTGGCTTAATCAGAGATAAGATTTACTTCCAGTTTTCTGATCTCTTGTTAGCTATGAACAAGCTACGAGGTACATACTCACCTAGCAAAAAATAAGAAAAGAAAAATAGATGAGCAGAGAACCAGAATCTTTAATCAGCAATCCTCCTCATGAATATTGATCACATGGACTTCTTGACTGTCTAGATACATACTTCCTTTTCCTTGTTTTACCACCCTCAGAGTATATATCCTAGCAATACCAACTGGCAGGGGGGGAAATGAAATAAAGGAGTCTGAACTCAAACATTCTTCTCCAAAGCTTCTGCTGGTAAACGTACTGCTTCAAGGAAAAAAATCTTCTTGATAATGCAGGAGACACAAGTCCAATCCTTGGGTTGGGAAGATCCCCTGGAGGAGCAAATGGCTACCTACTTCAGTATTCTTGCCTGGGAAATCCCATGGACAGAGAAGCCTGGTGGGCTACAGTTCATGGGTCACAAAGAGTCAGTCACAACTGAGTACACACACGCATGCAAGGAACCACACATTCTTCACTGGAGAAGGTATAAATAGTATCCCTCTAAAATGTAAACATATTTTGGCTATTATTTTCAGAAATAAAGTGGAGTGCAACCAGAGAGAACTAGAGTAGTTAAAATGATACATTTTCTTTCCCAAATCAATTGGGAAATAAATATATGGTGGCTAGTAAAACAGAATTCGAGCATTATTTCTAGAGAATCAGATAAGAAAATATGAGAGAAACCAGGTTCCAAAGTTGTTGCTGTTGTTGTTGTCATTTTTGACTCTGTGTGACCCCATGGCCCCCCTGTCCCTCACCATCTCCCAAAGCTCACCCAAATTCATGTCAATTGCATCAGTGATGCCATCCATCCATCTCATCCTCTGATGCCCTCTTCTCCTCCTGCCCTCAATCTTTCCTAATATAAGGGATTTTTCCAATGTGTCAGCTGTTTGCATAAGATGACCAAAATACTGGAGCTTCAGCTTCAGCATCAGTCTTTCCAAGGAGTATTCAGAGTTTGTTTCCCTTAAGATTGACTGGTTTGATCTCCTTGCTGTCCAACGGACTCCCAGAAGTCTTCTCCAGCACCACAGTTCGAAGCCATCAATTCTTGGTTCCAAAGTAGGGTTTCTTATTCTCTGATACCCTGAACAGAAAATAAGTTAAAGTGCAGAGCAAGACCAAACTGATTATCCATTCATTTCCAAGTTTCAAAGCTAGCATAAAAATAGTGTGACTATTTCATAAGACTAGACTGTGAATGAGATGTCCACCTAATTTAAGGATGTTCCTAACTATGGTGAAAGGGAGAGAGAGAGAGAAAAAGAAAATAAATGTCTTCCAGTAGAGTATAACCTCCACAGAGGATCTCTGTTTTGCCCACTGCTGTATTTCAAGTTCCTTAAACACAGAGGATGCTTGGTGAATAGTTACAGAGTGAACTTCATAAAATTATCACCGCCATATGTAAATACACCTCAAGTTTGTAAGGACAGGGTCTTTTAAGATTTGTTAGTTAAATAAGAAAAGACTGTTCCTCAACTGAACATCAAAGAACATTCTGCAAGTTTCCATTTTAATAATGAGCAGCAACCCTCTGCTGCTGCTGCTGCTAAGTTGCTTCAGTCATGTCCAACTCTGTGCAACCCCATAGACGGCAGCCCACCAGGCTCCCCCATCCCTGGGATTCTCCAGGCAAGAACACTGGAGTGGGTTGCCATTTCCTTCTCCGATGCATGAAAGTGAAGTCGCTCAGTCGTGTCCGACTCCCAGTGACCCCGTGGACTGCAGCCTACCAGGCCCCTCCATCCATGAGATTTTCCAGGCAAGAGTACTGGCGTGGGTTGCCATTGCCTTCTCCAGCAGCAACCCTCACTGAGGGTTAATTCTCTTTCTAGTTAACTCCAACTTACAGAGTGTGTCCTCTGGCAGCAGAAATCCACAATTCTGAGCTAGCCCAGAATAAGGATTGCTACACCTGGAAACAATTAAGCTCCAAGGCCATTTGACAAGCACAGGTGTTCTGGCAAGCAGAATACTCCCATTCTCTGTAACCAGCTGAAGCTCCTGATTAATTGACTTGATTTTAACCTCAAGTAATGTCCACTGAGTTGCTGAAGAGAAATGAGATGACAATGAACCTTAGTCACAGGGGAGAAGTAAGAGCTTTTACATGTTTGTGTGAAAAATAAACCTAATTCATCTCAACAGGACAGGTAAAAAGACATTAGTATTAATAATTATTTAGATTTTATGGATATGCTTCTCTCCAATTCTCAGTATATGTAAATGAAAATAATGGCTCTTATAGTGGAGTGGTGAAAATTTCATTTATTGGAGGGAAATATAATAATTTCAAAAATCTCCTCTTGAGGAAACTATATTTCACTATACCCTGGATTCAAGTTTCTGCTTTTCTCTTGTAAACTATGGAAAGGAATTGAGGATAATATTTCTAGATACAGGAGATTAATGCAAATCTGTGATATTAGTTCATCATTATTTCCCTTTCTAGACAACATTATGTTTAGATTACATATGCACATGCTAAAAAGAGTGACATTCCAAAATTGTGGCTGCTGGTAGATGCAAAGTCTACTAACGTAACCCATGATGGCTGACTATTTGAATGATACAACATTTGAATTTTTCATTTGTGTTTAATTTTTTTTTTCTTGTAACAGGTCTGGATATGATAGCTTTCCAGAGCTATTGAAACTACTAAGAACCAGTTCCTGCAAATTAATTGGCAAGCTTTTGTTCACATGCAACATACTTCTAAAATGTATCTATGGACCACTTGCTATTTTTCTCCTTTTCTTTTTCCTCCAATGGTCAACTACTTTTGTAACATTATAATAATATTCAAGTCTTATTTTTGAATAATCTAGATGCTACCAACTAACAAGGAGACAAGGTTATGCCATAAAAATGTTTCAGAGCACAAAAACAAAATTATTCAAAGGTTGTCTGTTACTTGAAATAAAAAATGTAATTTCTATGGAAAAAAAAAAAAAACAACTCTGTCTCTATCAGCGCAGAGATGTATTCTAATGACCAATATATTTCCTGTGACTTCATCTCTGAAATCATAAAGTATATACACGTTGCTTTCTGTCTATATCATGTAAGTAGGGTAGTGACAGTAAGGAAATGTTCTAAATATAAATAAATCAATATGAAAGATACAAGGTATTAATTTTAAAAGTTCCCTATTCTTTATAGTGGCTCTGTGTGTCTTTGGTTGAGCTGCCTTGGTTTATTCATAACTCTGATGCCAAAATATTTCTTTCTCTACTTCCCATCATCCTTGTCACTTGACTTTCTAAACTACTATCTATTTTCCAGAGAATTCCAGAAAAACATCTACTTTTGCTTCATTGACTCCACTAAAGCCTTTGACTGTGTGGATCACAACAAACTGGAAAATTCTGAAAGATACAGGAATATCAGACCACCTTACCTGCCTCCTGAGAAACCTTTTCACAGGTCAAGAAGCAACAGTTAGAACCAGACATGGAACAATGTACTGGTTCCTAACTTGGAAAGGAGTATGTCAAGGCTGTATATTGTCACCCTGCTTATTTAACTTACATGGAGAGTACATCATGAGAAATGATGGACTGGATGAAGCACAAGCTGGAATCAAGATTGTCAGGAGAAATATCAATAACTTCAGATATGCTGATGACACCATCATTATGGCAGGAAACAAAGAACTAAAGAGCATCTTGAAAGTGAAAGAGGAGAGTGAAAAAGTTGGCTTAAAACTCAACATTCAAAAAACTATGATTATAGCATCAGATCCCATCACTTCATGGCAAATAGATGGGGAAACAATGGAAACAGTGACAGACTTAATTTTCGGGGGCTCCAAAATCACTGCAGATGGTGACTGTAGCCATGAAATTAAAAGGCACTTGCTCTTTGAAAGACAAGCTATGGCAAATCTAGACAACCTATTAAAAAGCAGAGACATTCTTTTGCCAACAAAGGTCCACCTAGTCAAAGCTATGGTTTCTCCAGTAGTCATGTATGTATGTGAGAACTGGGTCATAAAAAAGGCTGAGTGCTAAAGAACTGATGCTTTTGAACTGTGGTGTTGGATAAGACTCTTGAGAGTCCCTTGGACTGCAAGGGAGATCAAGCCAATCAATCCTAAAAGAAATCAATCCTGAATATTCATTGGAAGGACTGATGCTGAAGCTGAAGCTCCAATACTTTGGTCACCTGATGCATAGAGCCAATTCATTGGAAAAGACCCTGATGCTGGAGGAGATTGAAGGCGGAAGAAGAGGGTAATAGAGGACGAGATGGTGAATGGCACCACCAACTCAATGGACATGACTTTGAGCATGCTCCAGGAGATGCTTAAGCACAGGGAAGCCTGGTGTGTTGCAGTCCATGGGGTTGCAAAGAGTCAGACACAACTGAGCAACTGAACAACAAATCTATTTTCTACATTTTTTACCATTCCTTTTATTTTTTCCCTCTCTTTTTTCTTGAATCTAAGCTTATTTCTTGTATAAGTAACTGCATGAATTATATGCCAAAGCATATGAATTATATGCTCATCCTCATAGTGCCATTTACTAGTTATAAGACAATCAACAAGCAATTTAATATTTTTGAGTTACAACCGCTATCCAAGGAATGAAAATAGCAGCTATATTATTTTTATTATTAATTACAGCTGTCATCTAGTAATAGGAATCAGAAAACATACATTTTTATATAATGATGGCTTAATACTGTTAGGGATATCATTAAGGTCTTCAGACTTATTTTGAAGGTATGAAAACAGAAAGATATTATTTAAGTAACTTTGAATAAATCACATAATTTAAAAAAAAAATGGTAGATGTGCAATTTGAAGCCTGATCTACATTGGCTGTGCACTTCTAATGCAACTTCTAAGTTGCCAGAAATATAAACACGAATACATTTTGCAAACTAAAAGCAACATGCAAGTGTAAGAGAACAAATCAACTTCTTCCCATATTCTTTTTGATGACTCAGAATGAAAACAACAGACAATGTACTTTAATAAATAAATGTAATATAAGCATATCTATTTCCAATGCTTCCAATGTTCTACTGACTTCCTAAGGAGGAAAACTATACCATGAAATACAAGTATAACTTTATTCCTTCCCCACCTAGAGCTAGGGATCAACTAGGGGTCATAACTCTCTAGTGCTGATAAGAGAAGGGGTTGATGATAAACAGAAGTGCAGTGAAGAGAGGGTAAGGAAAACAAAGTGAATGAAGAGACTCAGTCACTTTCCTTTCTATCCTTTGGTGAGATATGGTTCCTCAAGTGTGATTGTTGCTTAGAAAATAATTATGAGGAGTTGGTCAAGTCACTGAAACCTGCTAGCATCTTCTTAGTATAGTGAACATATCAAAAAATAGTACTACAAAAACTAAAATTTATTTGGGGTTCCAGGTGTATAGTTCCCTACATAAAATTAATTTTTGTTTGTAGTATTTACAATAGTTAAGCATTTTATGAAGGAGTTTCATATTATACATTGAGATTTCTTGTTTGGTGCTTTCTTTGTGTGTGTATGTGTTAGTCGCTCAGTCGTGTCCAACTCTTTGTGAATCCATGGACTGTAGCCCGTCTGGCTCCTCTGACATTGGAATTCTCCAGGCAAGAAACACTGGAGTGGGTTGCCATTTCCCTCTCCAGGAGATCTTCCTGACCCAGGGATCAAATTCGGTCTCTTACAGTAAGGGCAGATTCTTTACCAGCTGAGCCAACCAGGGAAGCCTGCTTTCTTCATAATCTTCCTTATATATTTACTGAGTTTAAAGCCACAGAAAAGATCTGGAGATGGAAAATGATCAAATACTATCCTAGTTCCCAGACATTTAAAATATAGACTTTTAAAATTTTTAGCAACATTTACAGAAAAATTATAGACAGTAAATGGAGCTCCCATACATGCCACACTGAATTTCCTCTCTTAATAGCATCTTACATTGAGTATGAACTATGTGTTACAATTAATGAACCAATATTGATACATTTAATAAAGTCCATAGTTTATTCAGATTTTCTAATGTATATGCTCATCTTTTGTCTGGTCCAGGATCCCATCCAGGATATGACATTACATTTAGTTGTCATGTCTACTTAAATTCTTCATGACTCTCAGTGTTTCGCAGACTTTCCTTGCTTCTAATAACCTTGACAGTTCTGAGGGGTACTGATCAGGTATTTTGTAGAATATCCCACAGTTGGGATTTATCTGGTGCTTTCCTCATGATTATCCTGAGGTTATGTGTTTTCGAGAGGAAAATCATAGATATAAAATGTCACTTTCATCACATCATACCAAGGATACATACCATCAGGATGACTGTGCACCATTGTTACTGACTTTTATCACATGGATGAAGTAGCATTGTCAGATTTCTGACTATAAGGTTACTCTTTTATCCCCCTTCTTTCTATACTATATTCTTTGAGAGGAAGTCTCTATATGCAGCTTACATCAAAGGACTGAAAAATAAATATCTTGCCTCAATGGCAGAGGATCTACATAAACGATTTGGAATTCTTCTGCCACAAGTTTTGTCTATTCTCCCCACTCATTTATCAAATTATTTATTATATCAGTATGGACTCATTGGTTCCTGGACGTTTTGTGACAAAGATTTTATTTGATTTCACTTAAAAATATAGGCTTATTACCACTAGGGAAATTATTCTTAATTATTCTTAATTTTCTTTCATCCTTTTTTCTTTAACAAAATTGAGGTCACCAATTTTTTTTTTTCTCCAAGAGGTCAATAATAAATAGTTTTGGCTTTGCAGGCCACACGGTCTTGATTACAACTATGTGAGAGCAGCCAGAGGCAAAGTGTTAAAGAACAAATTAATTGTGGCTGTGTCCAATAAAACTTTATTTATAATAACAGGTAGGACAGAACTGGTTCAGAAGCCATAGACTACTGACACACACCTTAGGATAATGACTTATTGTCTGTAAGAACTTTACTCCCAGATACTTTTCCTAAGTTCTAAAGACCTCTTTCCAAAAAGTAACTTCTAGTCTTGTGAGACTTAACTGTCTTCCTGGTAAACAGGCATTTTTTAAAATATGTAATTTATAGCTTTAATGGAATAGAAATGGCATACAATTAAAAGAATATTCATTTTGAATTCAGGCATTTTGAGAATAAAGAATATAGACTTTTTGCCTTCACAGACTTTGATTTAAAGACAGAGGTAAACACTCTGAATGAGTGTTCAGAGGATGGGATGGTTGGATGGCATCACCAACTCTATGGACTTATGGAGTCGGAGTAAAGCTCCAGGATTTGGTGATGGACAGGGAAGCCTGGGGTGCTGCAGTCCATGGGGTAGTAAGGAGTTGGGCATGACTGAGCAACTGAACTGACTGAACTGAAATATTCTGGGGATGGGAAGAGGGGTAAATGGAAAACACCATGTCTCTGGAAACTGAGTAAATTGGTCAGTACTCAATGGACTAAGTGATACTTGAACATTAGCTGCAGGGTGCCTACCACATTGTGACACTCACATTTATTCAAAATAAAATCAAAACAAAAATGAAAAAGATTTAGAATGCAAACAATTTAAGGAAAACTTTTCCTCTTTTTCATACAAAAACTGCATAATGCTCCACTTAACATAAACATTATATTAATGATAAAGCGCCTACAATACAAGTTGATTAGCTACAATAGCTCCTGTCTATTCAAATGCATTAGTTCTGAAGGGACATTGCTGCACCTAATTTGATTTCCCCCTGAGCAGTACATGATGTGTTATTTGATGCCCTTCAAAGGACACGATTAGCCGAGCTATAAAGTGTCTGATTTTATTAGCTTTGCTGGGTTTTATCAGTTTGTAAATGTGTTATTTTCTCCATTTATTGTGCCTATGGGATCCAGAGATAGAGTAAGCATCAAGTTAATATGTTTTGGGGAGGCAGCAATGGCCATACTTTAACACTTACGCTGTGTTGTGATGACATTGAAGGTGGAGTCGTGGAAACTGTAATGTCAGGGCCATTTATCAAGGCAATTCTTCAATGCTATAAACCTCAGCTCTGACATTGAATTCAACAGTAGGCTTTTGTTTTAAATAGAACTGAGTGTTCCTGGGCTGCTGGGCTGCACAGCTAACAATCCTCCTTAACTGAATAAGAAATAGTCAATAATAAGAAAATAGGTCGGGCAGGTGGTCAGAGGAGAAAAGGAAGCAAAGGTGTTGGCCTAAGATACTGCGATTAAGATTTTTTTGATGAGAGAAAAACTAAATTCACTTTTAGGTATTTAAATAAAAAAGGAAGTGCTCCATAAGGATATAAAAACACCACCAACCCTTCGCTTTTAATTGGGATAGAAAACACAGTACACTCATTTAACTAGATTGCTTGGCAGGAAACCATTTCGATGCCATGTATTCAAAGGGTGCCAAACCAAAGGACATAATCAGCATTGAAGTTGCTCAGAGTAGTTAACAGGTGTTTGTGCCTTCCAGTTCCTGTATTCTTTTCAGGTTGCCTCCCATTTACTTTTCTCAGTGCTTATTCAAACCATTTGCCAGTGCATCAAAGCTGGTTACTGTCCTCACTGTTCAAGCAATTAATTCATTAAGATAATGCCTATTCACACAATGTTTTTATTTTTTGCAATCCTATAATCAGTGTTTTCTTTTAGTCTGAAATCTAAAAGAAAATCAAAGGTTTCCCTCCTCCCCTTTCCCTATCAGGGAAAATGGTTCCCTTCAATTGATTATTTCTACCCATTTACTTACAGAGATATGAATACGGCTGGTAAGTGATGTGTTTTAAGTGATATGGACTAACAGATGTCAACTTAAAAAAATAGTCAAAACCTAAAAGTTGAATTATGTTTTATTCAGTAGGAATTTTGAGGACTTCAAGCCCAAGAGACAGCATCTCAAGTAACTCTGAGAAAATTGCTCCAGGAGATGAGGGGAGGAGCCAAGTTACCCAGAAGTTATTTTACAACAAAGGGCAGGTAGCTTGAACATCAAAGGATTATTATTAAAGAAAACCAGGTACCCCAAGTTAAAGAATTTAGTGCTTTTATAATCTGGGCTCACTGGAATCATTCCTTTAATATGCATCTCAGCTATCCTGGGCCAGTATTCTGTGTTTGTTGGTTTGTTTGTTTTTCACATCCTGAGCTCCCTTGGGGCTCAGGAGGAAGTGGAATGCAGCCTGATGGCTGTTCAGTTCAGTTCAGTCACTCAGTCACATCTGACTCTTTGTGACCCCATGGACCAGCACACCAGGCCTCCCTGTCCATCACCGACTCCCAGAGTTTACTCAAACTCATGTCCATTGAGTCGGTGATGCCATCCAACCATTTCATTCTCTGTTGTCCCCTTCTCCACCCACCTTCAATCTTTCCCAGCATCAGGGTCTTTTCAAATGAGTCGGCTCTTCACATCAGGTGGCCAAAGTATTGGAGTTTCAGCTTCAACATCAGTCCTTCCAATGAACACCCAGGACTGATCTCTTTTAGGATGGACTGGTTGGATCTCCTTGCCAGCTTACACTGGAGGGCTGCAGTCACTGAGTCACTAATGATCCTGACATCCTTGTTTATCAATATGACAGGAAATACTTCATTTTTCACAGAGATAAAAATTGTTATTAAGCATTATTTTATAAAATTTAGGAACTTGAAAGCAACCTGGGCTGTACGCTATATGTGTTAGAAGAGAAAAGATATAAAATGTATTATATGCTAGTGTCCTCGTAAGTACATTTTCTGTATTGTGTGTAATACAGATTATTGTGTAATATTATTGTGTAATATTATCTCCTTAACTCCATACTACAACTTTATGAAACTGAAACCATTCTTATCCCAAATTCACTGATTCATGAAAACTAAGATTGAGAGGTTAAGTGATTTGCCCCCAAAATCCCATTAGTAAATAGTGGAATAGGAATAAGGCCACTGTGAGATAAGGTCTAAGACAAAGCAAATGAACTTTTTGAATGTTGTATCCAAGATACTCTGTGAATTTTTCAGTTGAAATTTCTAAATCAGAAATTATACATTCCTCATAGGTTTTCTTCCCCTGTACACACATCTCACCTTCAATTCAGTTCAGTCACTCTGTCGTGTCCGACTACTCTTTGCGACCCCATGAATTGCAGCACACCAGGCCTCCCTGTCCATCACCAACTCCCGGAGTTCACTCAGACTCACGTCCATCGAGTCAGTGATGCCATCCAGCCATCTCATCCTCTGTCGTCCCCTTGTCCTCCTGCCCCCAATCCCTCCCAGCATCAGAGTCTTTTCCAATGAGTCAACTCTTCACATGAGGTTGCCAAAGTACTGGAGTTTCAGCTTTAGCATCAGTCCTTCCAATGAACACCCAGGACTGATCTCCTTTAGAATGGACTGGTTGGATCTGCTTGCAGTCCAAGGAACTCTCAAGAGTCTTCTCCAACACCACAGTTCAAAAGCATCAATTCTTCGGCGCTCAGCTTTCTTCACAGTCCAACTCTCACATCCATACACGATCACTGGAAAAACCATAGCCTTGACTAGACGGACCTTTGTTGGCAAAGTAATGTCCCTGCTTTTGAATATGCTGTCTTATATATAATCTCTACCTTGTGGTGTCCCAAGGACTAAACAACAGGGAAAAAAAAAAACAAAAACAAAGAGGGCCTTGGAATCCAGGAACGGAAAAAAAAAACGGAACCTTATCGTCCTTCCCTCCCCGCATGTTGTAACTATTAATGAATTTCAGGTCCTCCTGAGCCATATAATCTGTCTCCCCTCCTACCCCATAGGGAGAAGATATTTGCCTTACGCTTTTTCCACCCAGTATAAGTGCCCCATCAAATCAGCAAATGACCTACAAGACCCCTATCTCATTCCTTGAACCCTGGGTATAAAAATGGACTAAGGACCCTGGTTCAACGTTGGCTCTCCCTTGAACTGGCCCAGTATTTTCACAGTGTCTCCCACTCTAATAAACTTTATTTCCCTCTCATTCTGTCTCATGTCTGGAAATTCTTTTCCAACCCTCACACCAGCAAGATGCAAATTTTGACTTCTACTAGACAATAGGTGAAGAAGGCTGAGCGCCGAAGAATTGATGCTTTTGAACTGTGGTGTTGGAGAAGACTCTTGAGAGTCCCTTGGACTGCAAGGAGATCCAACCAGTCCATTCTAAAGGAGATCAGTCTTGGGATTTCTTTGGAAGGAATGATGCTGAAGCTGAAACTCCAGTACTTTGGCCACCTCATGCGAAGAGCTGACTCATTGGAAAAGACTCTGATGCTGGAGGGATTGGGGGCAGGAGCAAAAGGGGACGACAGAGGATGAGGTGGCTAGATGGCATCACTGAATCGATGGACGTGAGTTTGGGTGAACTCCGGGAGTTGGTGATAGACAGGAAGGCCTGGCGTGCTGCGATTCATGGGGTCGCAAAGAGTCAGACACGACTGAGCGACTGAACTGAACTGAACTGAGACGATAGGTAGGTAAATCAGTACTCAATGTGTGTGTGTGTGTGTGTGTGTGCACGTGCACATGCTCAGTCATGTCCAACTCTTTGCAACTCTATGGACTTTAGCCCACCAGGCTACTCTGCCAATAGAATCTTTCAGGCATGAATACTGGAGTGAGTTGCCATTTCCCACTCCAAGGCATCTTCCCGACCCAGGGATCAAACCTGCATTTCTTGACTCTTGCAGCACCTGGGAAGCCACAGTACCCAGTATCACACATAGTTCAATTGAAGGAGAGGGCTGTGTGCTTATGCTAGTCCAGTATATCTTCATTCCACTAAAATGAAAGCAATTAAGCTAGAGATAATTGTTTTTCTGTTCCCTGAAGCCAGGATATAATGTCTTCCTCAGTAGATTTTCATAAACATTAATCATTATATGACTTATTATTTTTAATTTTATATAACATTTGGCTATGCAATAAAGTATATATATTTGAAATTTTCAAAACCGCATGAAGTTTGGATAAATTATTTGAATGTGAAAGAATACATCATTATCCACTCTTTATCCACCTTTGTCTTGGGCATGGCCTGATTTATTGTATCTTTCAAGCTCATATCCAAATATGAGCAGATTGACATTAAGTTGCAAAAAATTATTCTCTGCTATAAAATATTTTATTGTATTCTGAAGCAAAGTTATTCAGCACACATGCATGATGTATGCATGAGCACACATACATACAGACTCAATTATAATGGTTCAGTTCACTTCTTTAAAATGTTGCTTTTCATATATAACCAAAGGTAAGATGAAAATAGGAGTTACCAAGTTACATGTGGTACCACAGAGAAATGTGGGCATTTAAAACAATGCATGTGTTTTAGAAAAAAATCTACATCTCTTCCTTTTTTTCTAACTGATGCTATATTCTTAAATCCTCAAAACATTCAAATGGTCTGGGAAAGTAGCACCCAAGGCATATACAAGATGAAATATTTTTTGGTAGACTCTTCTGTTTCTACAGACAGGTTAGCCATCTATAAGACTCTAATTCTTATTTTCCTGGACTTGCATTTAATATATATTACTGAAGTCTAATAATAGTATAAATCCTAGCATTCCTATTCTAATGTGCTGTTCTATTAAAAGGGAAGAGTAACGTATGAGTACTGACTTTTCAAAGGAGGTTACTTCACTGCTGACATAATCACAGAAAACCAAACTGTGGGTCTCTAAGATATTTTGCTTTAACAATGGAACTCGGTTCACTAATCACGAAAGTCTGGAGAAGGCAATGGCACTCCACTCCAGTACTCTTGCCTGGAAAATCCCATGGACAGAGGAGCCTGGTAGGCTGCAGTCCATGGGGTCGCTAAGAGTCGGACACGACTGAGCAACTTCACTTTCACTTTTCACTTTCATGCATTGGAGAAGGAAATGGCAACCCACTCCAGTATTCTTGCCTGGAGAATCTCAGGGACGGGGGAGCCTGGTGGGCTGTCGTCTATGGGGTTGCATAGAGTCGGATACAACTGAAGTGACTTAGCATAGCATATCATAGCAATGACGAAAGTCACAAAACTCTCTCATTATTTACTTTTCTTTCTTTTTTTTCTTTTTTACTATTTTCTCTTTTAAAAATCAATCAACTACAATTGTATGTTCATTGTTTTCCTGTAATCATTAAGTATATATTCCCTATATTAGGGATCCTTTTAGATGTCTCACTTCTCTATTGGCTAACAAATGTGTATTTATATGTACATGATAATTTTGGACACATGTATATATAATACATATGCATGCAGTTATGCATGCAGTATATGTGTGAAATATGTAGACTGTATATATGTAAAATATGAAATTTATTATATTCTTTTATTATAAACACCATTATATATTTTATAGTTTTTATTCATAAAGCAATGATAGGGGAAAATATGCAGTGAAATAAGAAATTACAAGTGAAATAAGAAACTTCAAAGTTTTAACATATAAAAATAGTTCAAATTCCTTTAACAGGAAATAACATAAAACTTTGACTTTGCAAATAATCTTAAAGGAATTAAGTTTAAGCAGTGAGCTGATTCTCATTGCAAACAATAACTACTATTATTTTGAAATAATTTTAGACTTACAAAAAATAAAAACAAAATTAACCCTAGATTTTCTGTTACACTTAACTTTCAGGTTTGCCAAATTTTAACCTTTCCCCCATTTGTTATGATTCTATTTTCTTCCTGAAATGCTTTAAAATAGGTTTTCAGCAAACCCCATTTTATTTGCAAATACTTCAAAATGTGTCTCCTAAGATTAGTGGCATTCACTTACAGAATGATGATGTGTTACATAATGGTATTATGTAACTCAATAATATCATTACAAAAACAAGAAAATTAACATTACAGCAATACAAAGCATTTAAATGTTAACAATTATTAACTAATATCCTATAGGGCAAAAGAAAAAAGAAACAATGACCTGGCCTGAATTCAATTAAGCTTGCTACCAAGTCCAAGGTTGCTCTTCTTGCCACACGATAAGCCAATGAATTCAAAAGACAAGGTATTGAGGCAAGGAACAGAATTTAATTGAGGAGCCAGAAGACTGAGAAAATGGCAGGCTAGTGCCTCAAAATAACCACCTGATCAGTGTCTGGTGCCAGGTTCCTTTATAGACCAGAAAGAAACAATGAGGAAGAAGCAGTCAAAAGCCTGACTAGAGAGGGAGAAGCAGTGGGGAAGTAAAGTGAAAGGGTCTTCAGTCTTGCAAAACATCTCCAAGGGAATGGCCAGCCTTTGAAAGGAGCATGTGAAACTCTTCTATTCATAGGTGGGTTGGAACAAATTATCTCTGTATGAACTGGTCAACCTGGAGTAACAGGCAAATTTGACCTTGGAGTACAGAATGAAACAGGGCAAAGGCTAATAGAGTTTTGTCAAGAGAATGCACTGGTCATAGCAAACACTCTGTTCCAACAACACAAAAGAAGACTCTACACATGGACAAAATCAGATGATCAATACCAAAATCAGATTGATTATATTCTTTGCATCCAAAGATGGAGATGCTTTATATAGTCAGCAAAAACAAGACCGGGAGCTGACTGTGGCTCAGATCATGGACTCCTTACTGCCAAATTCAGACTTAAATTGAAGAAAGTAAGGAAAACCACTAGATCATTCAGGTTTGACCTAAATCAAATCCCTTACAATTATACAGTGGAAGTCACAAATATATTCAAGGGATCTGATAGAGAGAGTCCTGAAGAACTATGGACAGAAGTTTGTGACATTGTTCAGGAGGCAAGGATCATGACCATCTTCAAAAACAAAAAAAAAAAAGGCAAAATGGTTGTCTGAAGAGGCCTTACAAATAGCTGTGAAAAAAGTGAAAGGCAAAGGAGAAAAGGAAAGATATACCCATTTGAATGCAGAGTTCCAAAGAATAGCAAGGAGAGATAAGAAAGGCTTCCTTGGTGACCAATGCAAAGAAATGGAGGAAAAAGGGAATACTTCATGCAAAGATGGTCACAAAAAAGGGCAGAAATGGTATGGACCAAACGGAAGCAGAAGATACTAGGAAGAGTTGGCAAGAATACACTTAAATATACAAAAGAGATCTTCATGACCAAATAACCACGATGGTGTGATCACTCACCTAGAGCCAGACATCCTGGAATGCGAAGTCAAGTGGTCCTTAGAAAGCATCACTACAAACAAAGCTAGTGGAGGTGATGGAATTCCAGTTGAGCTATTTCAAATCCTAAATGATGATGCTGTGAAAGTGCTACACTTATTATCCCAGCAAATTTGGAAAACTCAGCAGTGGCCACAGGACTGGAAAAGGTCAGTTTTCATTGAATCCCAAAGAGAGGCACTGCCAAAGAATGTTCAAACTACTGCACAATTGAACTCATCTTACATGTTAGCAAAGTAATGCTCAAAATTCTCCAAGCCAGGCTTCAATAGTACATGAACTGTGAACTTCCAGACGTGCAAGCTGGACTTAGAAAAGGCAGAGGAACCAGAGATGAAATTGCCAACATCCACTGGATCATCTAAAAAGCAAGAGAGTTCCAGAAAAACATCTACTCCTTCTTTATTGACTATGCCAAAGCCTTTGATCTTGTGGATTACAACAAACTGTGGAAAGTTCTTGAAGAGATGGGAATACCAGATCATGTGACCTACCTCTTAAGAAAGCTGTATGCAGGTCAGGAAGCAACAGTTAGAACTGGACATGGAACAACAGACTGGTTCCAAAGGAAAAGGAGTCTGTCAAATCTGTATATTGTCACCCTGCTTATTTAACTTATATGCAGAGTACATCATATGAAATGATGGACTGCATGAAACACAAGCTGGAATGAACATTGCCAGGATAAATAGTAATAACCTCAGTAATGCAGATGACACCACTCTTATGGCAGACAGGTAAGAACTAAAGAGCCTCTTGATGAAAGTGAAAGAGGAGAGTGAAAAAGTTGGCTTAAAACTCAACATTCAGAAAACTAATATCATGACATCTGGTCCCATCACTTCATGGCAAATAGATGGGAAAACAATGGAAACAATGACAGACTTTATTTTTTGGGGGGAGATTTCCAAAATCACTGCAGATGGTGACTGCAGCCATGAAATTAAAAGATGCTTGCTCCTTGGAAGAAAAGTTATGACCAATCTAGACAGCGTATTAAAAAGCAGAGACATTACTTTGCCAACAAAGGTCAGTCTAGTCAAAACTTTCGTTTTTCCAGTAGTCATGCATGGATGTGAAAGTTGGCCTATAAAGAAAGCTGAGCACTGAAGAATTGATGCTTTTGAACTGTGGTGTTGAAGAAGACTGTCGAGAGTCCTTTGGACAGCAGGGAGATCCAACCAGTCCACCCTAAAGGAAATAAGTCCTGAGCATTCATTGGAAGGGCTGATGCTGAAGCTGAGATTCCAATACTTTGGCCACCTGATGGGAAGAACTGACTCATTAGAAAAGACCCTGATGCTGGGAATGATTGAAGGCGGGAGGATAAGTGGATGACAGAAGATGAGATGGTTGGATCGCATCACTGACTCAGTGGACATGAGACTGAGTAAGCTCCAGGAGTTGGTGATGGGCAGGGAAGCCTGGGGTCGCAAAGAGTTGGACATGACTGAGGGACTAAACTGAACTGATCTAAGCTGAACAATGGCACTTTAGTTTACAGTCAAGCAGAGGGGCAGGGTCCTCCAGGCAAGCCATTGAGTTTGATTTTAATAATAAAGCAACAAAAAGCAAACCAAAGAAACAGTTTCCAACACAGAGTCAGAATTGGCTTTCTCCTTGCAACATAATCACATTTGATACATAGTTTTCAGATCTCTTTATTCTTCTTTAAGATGGAACAGTCCTCAAGTATCCTCCATGACCTAGACATTTTAAAGAATATAGGGCCACTTTGTACAATGTCCCTCATTTTAGCTTTCTCTGATGGTTCACCTTGATTTGATACAGGTTATGGATTTCTGGCAGATAGAGGACAGAAGTGATGCTGTAGCCCCCGAGGTGCACCATATGAAGAGGCATATGACCTTGATTTGTCCCATTGCAGGTGATGTACACACTGCTCGCTTCATTGAGGTGCTGTCAGCTTCTCTATTTTCTCTTTGAATTAACAAATACCTTATGGGGATATATGTTGAAAATAAGTAAATATCTTGTTTAGGATATTTTTGCTCCTTAAATGTAACATCCATTGATGAATCTTGCCTGAAGCACTGAAGCAAGTACTGTTATGGCAATTTCTGAAGAGTGATTTTTCTGATTCCATCATGCTTTCTACATTTATTATCTGAAAGTATACTTTAAGGAAGAGTTTTCCATTCATACTTATTTACTCATTAATGTATATTAAGACTAGTCATGGAACCTTATTTTATTCTATAATTTCAATTCTTTAATAACATGTATTCTCTTGTCAAAATTGTCTCCGATTTGGCCAGTGGGATTCCTTTCAAGTTGATCCTTGTGTCCTCTGTGTTAGGCCTCCATCATTTTTCAAGGACTTCCTTACTTTATACCACAAGAATATCTTTGAGGCATAGTGTGTACTCTTTCAGTTTCAGAATTTCCTGTATACATCATGCCCTCTCTTATTTCTAAGATTTTAAAGTCTCATGGATCTCTTCCTGCTTGCCTCTCTTACTCCCTATTTTTCCTTACAACACCTACTCCACACCCACTTGAATTCCACATGCATACAAGTCTTAGCTCAAAACTGCCTTTTTTGGAAAAACTCAAGCACTAACATTCCTTTATACTACGCCAAGCACTAAATAAATCATGCTGGCTGGGATAACCTCTATCTATACTCTGTCACTGCATTTGACAAATTGGCTTTTTAAAATTAAATTAGTTTTTTCCCTATTACTTTGTACTGAACTGTTAACTCATTGAGGACAAGGACTGTCTGCCTTGCTCACCAGTATAATACCGTCAAAAAAGAAAACCAACCCCATCAAAATATGGGTAAAAGACCTAAAGAGACACTTCTTCAAAAAAGACATACAGATGGCCAAGAGGCACATGAAAAGATGTTCAACATCACTAATTATTAGAGAACTGCAAATGAAAACTATGATGAAGTATCCTCACACCAGTCAGAGGGCTATCATCAAAAAAATCCACAAATAGTAAATACTGGAAAGAGTGTGGAGAGAAGGGAACCCTCCTACACTGTGGGAATGTAAATTGGTACAGCTATTATAGAGAATAATATGGAGGTTCCTTAAGAAACTAAAAATATAACTACCATGTGATCTTGCAGTCCCACTCTCCTGAACATACACCTGGAGAAACAGACGGTCAGAAAGGATATATGCATCCCAGTGTCCATTGCAGTGCAGTTTATAATAGCCAAGACATGGAAGCAACCTAAACGTCCATCAACAGAAGAATAGATAATGAAGATGTGACACATATATACAATGGAATATTATATAGCCATAAAAATAATGACATAATGTCATTTGCATCATCATGGACAGACTTAGAGACTGTCATACTGAGTTAATACATCAAAAGAAATATTATATGATAAAACTCATATGTGGCATATTAAAAAATGATACATATGAACTTATTTACAAACCAGAAACAGACTCACAGACAGAGGATGAACTTACAGTTATGGGGTGGGGGAGGGGTATTTAGGGAATTTGGGATTGACATTTACACACTGCTACATTTAAAACGGTTAACCAAAAAGGACCTACTGCATAGTACAGAGAACTCTGCTTGATATTCTGTAGCAGTCTAATTGGGAAAAGAATCTGAAAAAGAATAGATACATATACCTGTACAACTGAATCACTTAGTTGTACACCTGAAACTAACACAACATTGTTAATTAACCATCCTCCAATATAAAATGAAAACTTAAAAAACAACAAAGTTCATGTCTAGGAGTTATAGACATAAAATGGATGGGCTGTGAAACTTGATTTAGGAGAATCCCAGGGACAGAGGAGCCTGGTGGGCTGCCGTCTATGGGGTCGCATAGAGTCGGACACAACTGAAGCGACGCAGCAGCAGCAGCTAGTAAACCAGTTACTTGATCTATTAGTAACTTGTTAGTGTAAACCATAATTATAAAATAATGTATTTAAGTGTATTTAGATGTGCTTACTCAAGGTGTTTGAATATTAAGTGTAGCTTCTCCAATCATCTTACTAAGCAGAGGTCTAGAATGGTGGCTAATGTATAATTGCCTGTGCTCAAATCTCAGGATTATAATCCCACACAAGGATTTTTTGTTGTTTTTGCTCCTTAGTCCTTTCGACTGCAGGAAGGGTATATAATAGTGATCATCCCATAGGGTGGGACTAAATGAGTTAATGTATAACAACTACCTAGAACAAAGTCTATCTCAGTGCAAGCTTCACATAGAATTGTTTTTATTATTATGACTACTGCTACTACTGACTATTTATTACCTTCAATATTTGTATAGCCCTATAGGTCAGTTCGGAAAAGGAAGTGGCAACCCACTCCAGCATTCTTGCTTGGAAAATCCCATGGATGGAGAAGCCTGGAGAGCTTCTGCAGAGAGTTGGACACGACTGAAGTGACTGAGCACACACACATGCACAGCTCAGTTGGTAAAGAATCCGCCTGCAATGCAGAAGACCCTGGTTCAATTCCTTGGTCAGGAACATCCTCTGGAAAAGGATCTTCTCCAGATACTTCAGTGATACTTCTCCAGAGGATCTCCAGGAAGATCTCTGGAGAAGGATCTTCTCCAGATACTTCAATGATACTGAAGTATCACTCCAGTATTCCTGGGCTTCCTTTGTGGCTCAGCTGGTAAAAAATCCACCTACAATGAGGGAAACCTGGGTTTGATCCCTAGGTTGGGAAGATCCCCTGGAGAAGGGAAAAGCTACCCACTCCAGTATTCTGGCCTGGAGAACTCCAAGGACTATACAGTCCAAAGAATCCAAAGGGTCACAAAGAGTTGGACAGGACAGAGCAACTTCCACTTTCCTTTCAAGCCTATGTAAAACTTATTAACACAAACTACATTTTAGGAAGTTAACATAAAGTGGTACATTCTATAAAGCTACTGTCCAACTCTGAACCCTGTGGCTGTTCAGCTCTGTTAGACTGGCATTATACTATGTTGTCTCTGCCTCCTCTGTACTTCAACTGCTTCCATATTTGTAGGCATCTACTGCTGGAACTAAACCCAAAGTTCTCCAATAGCAGGAATCTCATTTTAATCAGTTTTGGGTCCTGACTACATGCCACACACCTTGTGAAGTGCCTGCCACCAGGCTAGCATGTGTTGAAACCTCAGCGAACAACAGAATCACTCTCAGTTCACTTCAGTTCAGTCGCTCAGTCGTGTCCGACTCTTTGCGACCCCATGAATTGCAGCACACCCGCCTCTCTGTCCTTCACCAACTCCCGGAGTTCACCCAGACTCACATCCATCGAGTCAGTGATACCATCCAGCCATCTCATCCTCTGGTGTCCCCTTCTCCTCCTGCCCCCAATCCCTCCCAGCATCAGAGTCTTTTCCAATGAGTCAACTCTTTGCATCAGGTGGCCAAAGTACTGGAGTTTCAGCTTTAGCATCATTCCTTCCAAAGAAATCCCAGGGCTGATCTCCTTCAGAATGGACTGGTTGGATCTCCTTGCAGTCCAAGGGACTCTCAAGAGTCTTCTCCAACACCACAGTTCAAAAGCATCAATTCTTAAGCACTCAGCTTTCTTCATAGTCCAACTCTCACATCCATACATGACCACTGGAAAAACCATAGCCTCAACTAGACAGACCTTTTTTGGCAAAGTAATGTCTCTGCTTTTCAACGCAGCCGAGAGGAGCTAATCCAGGTCCGAGGCCAGGGGCGGTGGCCGGGAGGAGCAATCCCATGACCAAGAAGAGGTGGCTACACAGGCGCAGGAGGGCCTAGAGGAGCTATTCCATGTTCAAGGTCAGGAGGGGCAGCGGTGAGGAGATATCCCTCGTCCAAGGTAAGGAGCAGTGGCTGCACTTTGCTGGAGCAGCCGTGAAGAGATACCCTACATCCAAGGTAAGAGAAACCCAAGTAAGATGGTAGGTGTTGCAAGAGGGCATCAGAGGGCAGACACACTGAAACCATAATCACAGAAAACTAGTCAATCTAATCACACTAGGACCACAGCCTTGTCTTACTCAATGAAACTAAGCCATGCCCGTGGGGCCACCCAAGACAGGCGGGCATGGTGGAGAGGGCTGACAGAATGCAGTCCCCTGGAGAAGGAAATGGCAAACCATTTCAGTATTCTTGCCTTGAGAACCCCATGAACAGAATCACTCTATGTACATTACATATTAATCAATTTTTTCTTTTTACACATCTACCCTAGTGAACTACATAACAATATGGCTGATATAAAGTGTTAATTATATGCCTAACTTAAAAATTTCAGAAAACTGGAGCTAATTTAAAAATGAAATCAGTCATAACTACAACATATCTTTTTCTATTTATTAACTAGAAGGTAGAATTGCAAATATTTGATTATTTTTTCTTGCAAAGACACAAGCTCTTTGTTGCTCCAATATAACATTCTTTTTTTTCCTCGCAATGTGTTGTGTAATGAAGGAAAGTGATTTATATTTTCTTTTCCTTAATCAAACCACACAGAGTTAATGAGAGATCTTAATACCATTCCTCTCTGTTTACCTACACCTGTCCCAGTGTAACCATAATATTATAGAAATAAGGAAAAGAATGTGAACCACTTAATTCCATGAAAAATTCAGTAATGAAGACCTGTTATTATTTTTTTCCCATTCTGCTTCAACTACTTTTTGATCAGTTTGAACTCTGGTTAGGCTCTATCAACCAGTTTGACTAGTGAGGTAAGAATGCCCACCTCTGAAAAGAAAACAAGATGGACTGACTTTATCAGTTTGTAGGGTGGCCAGTCTCTCATAGACACTGAAGGATTCTATAAAGAGCTCTTTGTCAATTTTTTTTTTTTAAACGCACAAAAGCTTGAAATGTGCCTGTAGTGATTTATTTATGTATTAGTTAAGCCTGTTTGGTAGTAATGACTCAGTTTACTTCAAAATTTGGATGAGAAAGTTTATATAATAAAGAAACTTGGAGAAATTTGGACAACGGAAAATAGAAGAACTACTTCTGCTCAAAAATATTCCTTGTTTGGTACAATCCTTTTCTCTTAAGTTTTCCTGATTTTTAAAATAAAATGTTCCTGGAGCTTATATCTTCTCATATCTTATCAAAAGTGAGTTTATTAGAAAGAGAAAGCACCAACTGATTGAGTAGGAAAGATGCTGAATATGGTAATTGGAAAATGAAGGTAAATCCATGTCAAACATGTTTTTTAGATTTAATATACTGTACAATATTTCTGTAGCAGTGAGAGACCATTTTATGATGTTCTTGAAACATGACCTCTTCCTTAAAATGACTGCCAAAAAAAGAGTTCAGAAAGGTCTACAAAGAAATATGTACATAACATCCCCCAGTGGTATGTGATACTTTTAACAACACTGCATTATATTGAGGACTGTATCAAAATTAGGCCTTCAAAGCCTTGAATTACTTGGTTCATTTCCATCCATATCTCCAAACACTGACTGTTTAAACTCCCAGAGATCAGACTCCTTTCCCTGTTCCCCATATCCCTCTTTATATTCCTCAATATTTGGCAGACAGTACTTCTTAAATGAATACTTAAGTTGATTAGCTATTTATGTAAGCAAGTTTGTTTTGCTTTATAATTTCCATGCATACTTACTTTCTAAAAGGAAGCTTCCTAAAGATTTATGAAAACATAAAATCTATTTTGGGGCTTCCCAAGTGGGGTTAGTGGTAAAGAATCTGCCTGCCAACACAGGAGACACAAAAGATGCGAGTTTGACCCCTGGGACAGGGGAAGATCCCCCAGAGTAGGAAATGGAAACCCACTCCAGTATTCTTGCCTGAAAAGTTGCACGGACAAAGGAAGGTGGCAGGCTACAGTCCATGGGGCTACGGAGAGTCAGATACCACTGAGTGACGGAGCATGCACAAAGTCTACTTCGGGTAAGAATTCTCAAAGTTATTTCTTCAGTCAATTTAGGGTTATAGAGTCAGGAAAACATATGTCTTCTTTTTTTTATCACTAGCCATTTTTATTATCCTAAAGAAGGTATTCACTTAGTGGCGGCGGTGGTGGTGTAGTTGCTAAGTGTGTCCAATTCTTGCGACCCCATGGACTGTAGCTTGCCAGGTTCCTCTGTCCATGGGATTCTCCAAGCAAGAATACTGGAGCAGGTTGCCGTTTCCTTCTCCAAGGGAGAGGGTGATTTTTTTTTTAATTAATTTGGTTTCAATACAATTATTTTAAAAATCTATACGCATATACATATCCAGAATAATTTTTAAATGTTCATCTATTTCCAAACATTTAAATGTTAACCAGATACCCCTATTCTGCATGGTTGCTTTTTGAAATCTTAAAAAATTAAATGAAATAATAGGAAATACTGAAAATATAATTATTTTCCCATGCACTTTCCATATTAAAATGTATATTAAAATAGTTACAAAGTTTATAAGGATTTCATTGTTTAAAATCTAAAGCATAAATCACGTTCTTTTTTTAAAGAAATGCTTATTCTTGTGTACATTATTTTTTACATAGTTACTTTGAATTTGGAAGAACTGCCTATGCAATTGCTCAGAAATTCAACGTCTTAAAGTAAAAACATGTAATGTTGCAACCATGGTGGCTAGCCTTTAATTTTTCTATTTTCTGCCTCTGTGGGTTTTAAGTTTTGGCCTAAAAGTTTCTTCAATGCATCAGCATACCTATTATTTCAATATATTATTTTTTTATGTTCTCTAACAGAAGCAGTCACTTATGCAGAAGTAATAAATTATAAGTATTCTTCCTGGCTGTTTACAAGGAATTATTGGGAACGCACCTGGGAAAATGTGTTCTTTGAGTTAAAAATAGAGACTTTCACTATAACTACTGCTATGGAAATAGGTGTTTATTTCTAATTGAGTATAACATATTATTGCTTGAAAATAAGTATATGATATCAGCTAAACATTGTGTGCCTGAATGTTTACAGATGTCTGTATGCTAAACACGATGCATAGTATTATATAAGCCAGAATAACAGTGACTGTGTAAGAAGGCAGATTTGGAGATGGAGGCTGCGTAAGTTGGAAGAAAGATGAAGAAAGCAATATAAGGAAAAAGATTATTTAAAAAAACACAAAACTCATACAAATGCATGTTTATGACATTTAAAAATAAAAAAAGAGAAATGGGTAAAAAAGTAATACATAAAATAAAGCTTAAAATTAATTAAGAAACATTAAATGCTCACAAAGAATTTTAACATTATATTGCATAAAGAACACCATATGTGGGAAATAATAACATAAGACGTGATGTTTTACATGTACTCAAACACATGAAGAAAATGGTGAGAGTTAAGACTATAAAAAATTATTACATCTATGCATTATATTTTAAATTAACAGAAAATAATCATTATGCCAAATGTGTATATTAGGAAAACTGAACGTGCAACTGGCAAAGTCAAAATTCTCAAAGAAGTAAATTATGAATTCAGATGAAAAATTATGGTAAACAAATAGAACTTAGTGATATTTATCAGAAAATCCTAAGATAATTAAAATGTTAATTGTAATAAATAGTTGAAAATATCAGTATTATGAAAGAAAGTAATGCATTGCTAGTCTTTACAAAGTTATTATCCTTGAAGCTCTGAAAAAAAAAACTGCTAAATTTTAAAATCTATTTATTTATTTATTGGCTGCACCATGAGGCATGAAGAATCATATTTCCTTGACCAGGGACTGAACCCATGCCCCCTGCAGGAAGCAGAGTCTTAACCACTGGACAGCCAGGGAAGTCCCTATAATTTGCTGCTTTTAAACACAATGCCACGATACTTTGCTACTGAGGTTGACAGAAGTTTTAATATATTTTTCATTTATCCATAACTTTAACCAATGTTTACCAACCACATTTTATGTTTCAGAAAAATAAAACACTCTGTATCAGTACAACTAGAATGGATGAATGATGCCCATTAAGATCTTTATAATCTGAGTATTGGCATATTACAGATTATTTATAATATTTTAAGTGCTATTATATGGATTGCCATAGATATGAATGCCAAAGTAAAATGATTATTTTTAAATGGCAGAGAAAACAAAAATTACAGAATTCTTTCCACTACAATTATATACATTATGTAAGTGCAATGAAATTTCTAGTAGAAAAAAACAAAATCTTAAACAAGGAGTGTAGAAATACTGTAATTTTGATGTAATAATGCATCAAAATCATGTTTTCAAGTGTTTATTTTGAGTAAAATTTCATTTTCAGGTACACATGTCAGGTACACATTTCATTTCAAGGTATCTGCCTAGACTCTTAATTAATACTAGTATAAAAAGAAGTTGGGGGCGGGGGGGACACAAACAGAATCTCTAAGCCAAAAACCCTCTAGTATCTAAACAGGAAACACATCACAAAATCTATTCACTAGACCTTGCTATATATATTGGCCATAGAAAAATCAAGAGTGTGAAATACTAGCATGTCTCAAGAGATTTGCATGTCAGTTAGACCACCACATTAACAGTGAATATGAACGATTCTAAATAGAAGGCAACATTGAGCAGACAGCCAAAAAATTGTAGATAAAACCCTACCATTTGAACAAGAGATCAAACAAACAAAGTCTTGATTAATACCAGCAAAAAAGCATAATTGGGAATTACAGAAGGCAGGCAAACCAGGGGAGGCCTCAGCACAACATCAAAAATATATTTACATACATATTCAAATATTTACTGAGCAAGTTCTCTATGAACAATACTTTGTGTGTTTCTTAAAGGAATCTAACATCTTCAGTGGAACTGGGGACAGAGATACAAATTAATCTAACTTTTCTGAAAGAGATGGGAATACCAGACCACCTGATCTGCCTCTTGAGAAATTTGTATGCAGGTCAGGAAGCAACAGTTAGAATTGGACATGGAACAACAGACTGGTTCCAAATGGGAAAAGGAGTACGTCAAGGCTGTATATTGTCACCCTGTTTATTTAACTTATATGCAGAGTACATCATGAAAAACGCTGGATTGGAAGAAACACAAGCTGGAATCAAGATTGCCGGGAGAAATATCAATAACCTCAGATATGCAGATGACACCACCCTTATGGCAGAAAGTGAAGAGGAACTCAAAAGCCTCTTGAGGAAAGTGAAAGAGGAGAGTGAAAAAGTTGGCTTAAAGCTCAACATTCAGAAAACGAAGATTATGGCATCCGGTCCCACCACTTCATGGGAAATAGATGGGGAAACAGTGGAAACAGTGTCAGACTTTATTTTTGGGGGCTCCAAAATCACTGCAGATGGGGACTGCAGCCATGAAATTAAAAGACGCTTACTCCTTGGAAGGAAAGTTATGACCAACCTGATAGCATATTCAAAAGCAGAGACATAACTTTGCCAACAAAGGTCCGTCTAGTCAAGGCTATGGTTTTTCCTGTGGTCATGCATAGATGTGAGAGTTGGACTGTGAAGAAGGCTGAGTGCCAAAGAATTGATGCTTTTGAACTGTGGTGTTGGAGAAGACTCTTGAGAGTCCCTTGGACTGCAAGGAGATCCAACCAGTCCATTCTGAAGGAGATCAGCCCTGGGATTTCTTTGGAAGGAATGATGCTGAAGCTGAAACTCCAGTACTTTGGCCACCTCATGCGAAGAGCTGACTCATTGGAAAAGACTCTAATGCTGGGAGGGATTGGGGGCAGGAGGAGAAGGGGACGACAGAGGATGAGATGGCTGGATGGCATCACTGACTCGATGGACATGAGTCTGAATGAACTCCGGGAGCTGGTGATGGACAGCGAGGCCTGGCGTGCTGCGGTTCATGGGGTCGCAAAGAGTCGGACATGACTGAGCGACTGATCTGATCTGATCTGAAGGTTGATTTTCTATTCTTCTTTCAGTAGTGGAGTTACTTATACTATGCACTCAAAGAATTTGTAGATATTTTTACTATGTAATTCGCCCATACTTTTCTCTGCACCTAAATTTGTAATACCTTTACTATGCAATTTACCATGTGACTTTTTCTTCTACATTGTAATATTCTAAAGGGTATATTGTATCACATATGTTTAGCTATAATAAGCTTTTATGGAATGCATAAAACAATGACCTAGTAGTTCAGTATCTAATAATAGTAAATTTTACGAAAACCATATGCCCTTATTTGGGCAGGGAGGGAGCCAGCATTTTTGGATAAGTACTAGAATACACCAACAAGCTTATTGGCATGATGCATGGATATTGTTCATGACAAACAGATGGGTAAATAGTGAAAGATTTTACTTTTGAGGGCTCCAAAATCACTGCAGACAGTGACATCAGCCATGAAATGAAAAGACACTTGCTCCTTGGAAGAAAAGCTATAGCAAACCTAGGCAGTGCATTAAAAAGCAGAGACATCACTTTGCTGACAAAGGTCTGTAAAGTCAAAGCTATGGTTTTTCCAGTAGTCATGTATGGATGTATGGATGTGAGAGTTGGACCATAAAGAAGGCTGAGAGCTGAAGAATTGATGCTTTTGAACTGTGGCACTGGAGAAGACTCTTCAGAGTCCCTTGGACAGAAAGAAGATTAAACCAGTCAATCCTAAAAGAAATCTACCCTGAATATTTATTGGAAGGACTGATGCTGAAGTTTCAATATTTTGACCACCTGAAGCGAAAAGCTACTCACTGGAAAAGATCCTGATGCTGGGAAAGACTGAGGGCAGGAGGAGAAGAGGGCGACAGAGGATAAGATAGTTGAATGGCATCACTGACTCAATGGACCTGAGTTTGAGCAAACTCTAGGAGATAATGAAGTATAGGGAAGCTGGCATGATGCAGTCCATGGGGTTGCAAAGAGTTAAAAAAGACTTAGTAACCTAACAACAACTGAACAACTAATTAGAAAGAAACCCAAACACCTTATAACCACTAAGAAGACTTCTCAAAATATGTCTCCGATCCCTTTAATTTCATCTCCTGCTAAGATTTCTTCCCTCATTTTGTTCTGAACAAAGAGGTTCTTCTGGACAGACAGGTTTTTCCTACTCCTTATCGAGATAGTGAAAGTGAAGTCGCTAAGTTGTGTCCGACTCTTTGCGACCCCATGGACTGTAGCCTACCAGGCTCCTCCCTTCATGGGATTCTCCAGGCAACAGTACTGGAGTGGGTTGCCATTTCCTTCTCCAGGGGATCTTCCTGACCCAGGGATCTAACCCAGGTCTCCCACATTGCAGGCAGACGCTTTAACCTCTGAGCCACCAGGTCATCTTTATTTCACCGGCATCACTAAGTGTTCCATTTGCCTGGAAGGCTCAGCCCAGATACTCAGATGACCAGACCTATCTCATTAATCAGTTCTCAGTTCAAATTTACCCACTCCAGTGTTCTTGCCTGGAGAATCCCACAGACTGGGGAGCCTGGTGGGCTGCCATCTATGGAGTCACACAGAGTCAGAAACAACTGAAGCGACTTAGCAGCAGCAGCAGCAGCAGTTCAAATGTCATCTCCTCAAAGAAACCTGACCTAAACTCTATTAAAGAAAACTCTCCTTTCTCCCTCTTTCTATCCAGTCACCCTCTCTGACATCTTTCATGTACTCATCACCCTCTAAAACACTCTTATTTATGATCTGCCTATATACTTATTAACTCTGTCTTCTGAGAAGACAGGGAGCTTGTTTTGGTTGGTGGTGTTTCCAGATGTATCTGCAATATGCTTAACAGTACCTAGCATATAACAGATGGTAAAAAACAAATTGCTGAATAAGTGAATAACATAGTGAATAGTCATATCTGCTTCTTTATATCCATGTATCCTCACAAGGTACACTATTCATTTGAACTTTGTAAATTAGTATTCATTCCATTTGCAAGCTTCTAATTGCAATGCATACCCAGGAAATCAATGAGCTGATAGCTTGGACATAAAAATTAACGCCTTACCACAACCAAACTATAGATCCTAAGGTCCCAGAGTAATATAAATTAAAACAGACTGTTTTTAGCTGACGGAGTGTTAAAAAAGTTGAATGACCAATGATTTAAAAAATATGATGGGAATGAGAATACATCCAGATGTAATACTCACTCGGATAAGTTTTTTAAAGACTCCCATGATACCTGCCAGTTTCAAAAATAGGAAACAGGAGGAAAAATTACAGGATAAACAAGGTATATTACTAATACTTCATCCTTTGTGAGATACCTTACCATCATCTCTTTGTGGATTTTATGACTTTCAATTTCCAACAATATTATGGAAGAATGTGGGGTTTCAGTTGACACTTGTGGTCTCGCCCTATGTCCAGTGGTATATATGTATATACTTGAATATATACGATATATATCCTATCCTCACCCTCTGTTGCATATATGTGTGCCTTCACACACAGGAAAAGGGAAATATAAGGATATAAGCACCACACGGCTCTTTTTTACAGATCAGGGACTGTTGCCTGAAGAGCTTGATGCAAAGCAGATCCTAACCCTGGTGCAACTGTGTATTGACTCATTGTACTTCCTCAATTTACTGAAGATATTTTTTACCAAGTATATGAGAAACTGTACCGGAATATTTGTATGCACTGATTCAACTAATGTCCGTAAAAGCACTGTAAAAGAAAGAGTACAATCACTATTCAACAAAGGAGTAAACAGTGCTGGGAAAGATTACATATCTTGCTCACTGTCATAGCTATTATGTGGAGGAGCTAGGATCTCTCTATTTCCAAGATGATGCTCTATCCAGAGTAGGAGGTGTTTATGTGAATAATGTTCAGTACTAAATCACGAGTAATTTGCACCTAAAACAAAAGTTTACTAGTTTATTATTTCTCTTACTTTCTTATCATGGGACAAACATCTTTTTTTTTTTTTTTTTTTTTTTGCTGTTAGATATTTCTATATGACCAATTTGCTGTTGTTCAGTTGGTCAATTGTGTCTTTGACCATCTCCCAGAGTTTGCTCAAACACATTCCCATGGAGTTAGTGATGCTATCCAACCAGCTTATCCTGTGTCGCCCCCTTCTCCTCCTGCCTTCAGTCTTTCCCAGTGTCAGGGTGTTTTCCAATGAAATGTTGCAAATATCATTTTAGAAGTAAACAATTTAGTTTCCAATTCTTAGCAATCATGTTCCCATATTGCATGCCATTCTGACAAAAGATGTCACATATTCTCAATAGTGCACCCACAGAATAGCAAAGCCTCCACCAAAGTAGGTATAAAATAGCATATACTAGTTCATATTCAACAATATCACTATACAGTTTGAGTAACATTTTTTTCTAGCTGATCTTTTTTTTTTAATATGTCCTTACTTTTTGACCCTACAAGAAATTCCAGGCTTGTCTAGAATTTTCTCTGCTCTAGATATCAATCACTAGAATCAACCATTTTTCCAAAGGAACTTGTTCCTTTCATTTAAGAATGGTGTTTAGAAATTAAGATGTAGGGAATAAGTGTGCCTTTATTACTCTGGTGTCATTGTTTCAAGTCTCTCCTAATGAAGAGAGCTATTAAACATGTGAATGTTTAATAACTAGTGCATATATTTTGTATATCTCCATTTTTCTATACTTTTCATAGTATGTAATTAAAAATTATTGTTTCTTACAGATGGTGGCTCAGACAGCAAAGAATCTGCTTGCAGTGCAGGAGACCTGGGTTTGATCCCTGGTTCAGGAAGCTCCCTGGGGAGGGTAATGGCTACCCATTCCAGTATACTTGCCTGGAGAATTCCATAGACGGAGAAGCCTGGTGGGCTACAGTCCATGACATCACAAACAGTTGGACATGATTGAGTGACTAAATCACGTATTTCTTACAGGTAGCTCAAATTCAGAAAACTTTGACTGAGATATGTAAATCCACTCCATTGTCAATCTGATCATTAAAAATCATGTCCATCATAATTATTATCTATTCATTTATATTTATTTTTGCAAAAATACAAAAAAAAACACATGTTTTCCAACAGAGAGGATAAAAATAAGTAAGGTATGAGTTCTGCCCTCGAAGTTTATACAATTTAATGAGAGATAAGCAGATTTTGATAGAGCCATCAAAGCCAAATCTTTTGGAGTAAAGAATTATATAGGTGAGTAAATAATACTTGACCATGTATCATTACATGATAGCAATTATACAGACCAAGAATATTACTTAACAAACAGCTGGAAATGGAGTCTAGAATAATACCATTCAATGGCACCCCACTCCAGTACTCTTGCCTGGAAAATCCCATGGACGGAGGAGCCTGGTAGGCTGCAGTCCATGGGGTCGCTAAGAGTCGGACAGGACTGAGCGACTTCACTTTCACTTTTCACTTTCACGCACTGGAAAAGGAAATGGCAACCCACTCCAGTGTTCTTGCCTGGAGAATGCCAAGGATGGGGGAGCCTGGTGGGCTGCCGTCCATGGGGTCGCACAGAGTCAGACACGGCTGAAGCGACTTAGCAGCAGCAGCAGCAATGAGTACCTAGTATATGCTGTGCACTTTGCTAAGTTCTTTATGCATATTATTTCGTTTAATGTTCATAACCAACTTATTAGTTAGTGTCTGAGCCCATTAGAACTGCCAGAACTAAATATCACTGACTGTGCATTTTATAAACAACAGAAATTTATTGCTCACAGTTCTGGAGTCTTAAAAGTCCCAGGATCAAGTCAGCAGCATGTCTGCCTCTAGTGAGAGTCCCCTTCCTGGCTTCCTGCCTTCTCACTGTGCCCTCACATGGTAGAAGCAACAAGAGATCCCACTGGAGCCTGTTTTTAAGGCACAGAATCCACCCATGAAGGTTCCACCATCATGACTTACGCACTTCTCACCTAAAGGCCCCACCTCCTAATACCATCATCTTTGGGAATTGTGATTTCAACACATGAATTTTGAGGAAGACACAAAAATTCAAATATAGCAGCTAGACACCACTGTCATCTCCTTCTTATAAATAGGAAAGCTAAGATGCAGAGAAATTAAGTAAAACACCAAAAGTCAAACAGCTATTAAGAGGCAGATAAGAGATTTGAACAAGGGAAGTCTAACAGGGTTTCAGCTCAACAATGGTAGTTCAGGGAATAGACTGGGCACTGACTGAGACATAGTTAAAAAACATAGCACAGATGAGATAATTGGTGATTGGGATATATCCATGGTAATTCCATAACAAATAGACTTCAGATACTGACAATTCAGTATCAACTTTTAAAGCTCATTCTACAAGGAACTGATGCCTCTCTTGGGAAAGAAGGAAGAAAACCATAAAAGCTTATTTTTCTTTTCTTTGGTTATTGTATAAGTTTATCAGGAAATGACAAGGACCTTTTAAGTCTGGGCCAATCATAAGGTAAGTGGATTCCTCTAATTCTCTATAGTTGTCATTTTATATGCTATTAATTGAGATCTAGGTTGAGATCCTTATTAAATATGTCAGGAATTGTTAACAATACATGGCAGTCACAAACAAGTATCACACACTGAAGTGCTGCATATAATCTGAAACACTTTTGCCACGGCTGCTACTTTGATTTTAAGGAAGAAGAGTATTTGGATGATATTACACATAATGGTTCTTAAGTGATTAATTCATCCCACAGAGTAGTTAGACTTAACTTTAATGCTTTGTAAAATGTGAGCTATACCATGAAGCAGTTGCACCTTAAAATATGAGGTTTAGTGGATTTACTGAAACTATGGTATATTACAATTTTAACAGTATTAAATACAAAATCCTTACTAAATATCATTTGTTTTGCTCAGTTAATTACAAAGTGAATTTTTGTATCAGCATATATTTGAAAATAATGTTATTCTAAGTGTTCTTAGTTTAAAGAGGAAATAATTATAAAATCATATTGCTATTTTTTAAATGCATATGAAACCCTGTTTAAAGGTACATGTAAACACGGGCATATTTATGGTGATTAAATAAATCCTTGTCCATATACTTACATATTATATAAGAGCTCACTCATTATTTCTTAGCAAATATTTGTATCTTTCATATGAGAAGGGAAATTCATATGGGTTATCTCCATATGGAAAATAAAACAGGATGAGAATACGAAAACAACGGCTAGGCAAAAAGTAAACAAGAAAAATAAAAAAAATCAAAAGGTAGTAATTCACAACTCATTATGATTAACAGTACTACCATATCCTCAACTGTAGTCTTTCGTAAAATATTAAATGGATTTAGATGTACTTGATAATTATTTATCTTTCCTATACTTTTATAACTGAAACTAAAAATTTTCTTGAACTAATTGTCTCCTATAAGTTAGTCTTTAGATTGTAAATCTAAAGCATATATTTAATGTCATTTACTTTGCATTGTCATAACGCAATACAACCCCTTTTTCCTTAAATGAAAAAGTTTAATTTATGAACACTGAATCATAATTTTGAATCTAGTTAAAATGCTGCTTATCCTAAAATTTATTCTTCTATTGCTTTAATATTTATATTTAATGGTTTATCAGCAATTCTTAAATTAGACAGTGGCAATACAAACAGTAAATAAAATACAGTTTGAATAGGTTATGGTTTTTATAATGAAAAGAAAATAAGTAATGTTTACTATATACTATTTTTCATTATTGGGATTGCAAAGGAGATTCAAAGAAAGCAGGGCATCCTATTTAAATCCCAGTTAGAATAAGCAGCAGGTACTTAAGTTTAAACAGAAAGCAAATCAGAAACCTAATACAAGTGAACTGGGTTAGTAAAATGGTAAAAACTACAAGTATCAAGATCCTATACCAATGCAGCTGCTCAAAATATGTAAAACAATTTGTAATTATTTTGTTCCAATCTGAGACAAATTTATAAAAGAGGAAGAACACTATAAGTTTCTCTTTGGCATCTGCCTTTGCAGAGAAAACATCAATGAGCAAAAAAAAAAAAAAAGTCAGTGTATATAATTTCATCAATTACATATATATACACATATATATATGTGTGTATATATATGTAATTGATGTGTATATATATCAGAATTTCATGCTAAGATGTTAAAACTGACTTGAGCAAAGTATCAAAACATAGCTCCATACATGATTTTGTGAAGTACTGATAATCAATCCGATTTCCCAGCAGGCATTCCTTAATTTGGCAGTCCTCTACCTACACTGTAAAAACATAAAGTCTTTTACAGGATCTGGGCCTTTTAAAGCATCTTGTGTTTTCCACTGGCATCCATTAAATAGTAACAGGTCCCAGACTCTTCACAGATCCTGAAACCTCTCATCCATCTAAGAGAATCTTGACATTATTGGCATAATTGCCACTCTCCCCATGCCTTCCCTCCCATGGAAAGAAGCTGAAAGAGGACATGATTCAAGTAGCGTGATAAACATCTGAGAAGTTTGTCCATTATCAAACATAATTTTGCAGTTTTACTTATAGCAGTTTGGATCCATTCAAAAAGCAAATAAACCCCTGCTGAGCAATTACCGACGGCCTACAAGAGTACCAGGCACTGTTTTACGGTGCTGGGAGCACACAGAATAAAATTCCTTGAAAATTTACAGTCAATATAAATATTGGTTTTGTTAAAAAAAAAAAAATGCAACTCAACTGATTCAATTTTCACCAAGCTGAAACTTGAAAAATAAAGCAGTTTGGTACCTTGAATCTACAAAGCAGAATATTCTTTGATGTTAAGGCAGCTCAGCACTGTGTATTGAAAGCAGTGTATTGTATGAAACTACAGTTCATTCTTCATGTTTGGTATTCTTTAGTTTCCTGCCTAATATATGGAACCATGAAGGCCTCATTAATACTGGATTCTTCAATTTAAATGTTTAAAAATGAAATAGACTTTGGCCTTGTATAACTTCCCTTAGAGATAACATATTTAAGTTACAGACCTCACTCATGATATCATCCAAAGCTGCCAAAGAGACCTAGATTATTAATGTTCTAGCAAATGTAGAGGTTTAGAAGATAGAAATATAGCCACCAACATTAGGTCGGCAATGTGCAAATAAATACTGGGGAAACAATGTCTACCCTCTAACTCTTGTTTATTAGTAAAAGGAAAAGCAATCTTCCTTTTACAGAAGCAGGGAGAATATTGTTTTTGTATATTCTTATTACACATCTCTTCCACCTGTTATATTTCACTAGCTCTTCTCAGTGTGGCTATTCTAATGTTTTACCTGGCGTGACTTTTTCCTATTTACCCCAGGACCAAAATTCCAGCCCTAATCCAATCATTGGTCTTGTCAAAGTATGCCTTTTCATTGCAACCAATCACTCATTCAAATTTAACAATAAATATTAAAAAACAACACATGGTGGGCACTATCTTAGGTGCCAGGGACACAGCTAAGAACAAGGGTCCTGTTTATGAGGAGTTTACATTCTACTGGGTGCTGTGGGTGTTCTTTGGAAGGAATGATGCTAAAGCTGAAACTCCAGTACTTTGGCCACCCACACAGCATGGCTTAGTTTCATTGAGTTAGACAAGGCTGTGGTCCATGTGATTCTCTTTGGAACATGCTAAATTTGAGATAAGTAACATACACTACCTACTATATAGCTGGATATATGCATCTGTAATTCCAGAAAGAAATTAGAGCCAAAGACATAGATTTGTGAAGCTCTCTGTTACTTTTGCTCTCTCTTTACTCTTTCTTAGTCCCCACCCCACCCCAATCTGGAGATGCATCACTATGCCAATTTCTACTTTTAGCTTTGAAGCAGATCAATCTTTTCAACAATCATATTCTCTTCTTCGCCAATACTGTCTTAATCACAATAGTTTTGTAATTAGTTTTGGTATCTGACAGTGTAGGTCCTCCAGTTTTTGCCCTTTTCAAATCCACCTTTGCTGTTTTGCTCCTTTGGAATTCCATACCAATATTATAATTAGCTTGTCAGTCTCTACAAATTCACTGTACAGGTTTTGCACAGGGTTTGTTATTAATTCCTAGATACTGATATATTTTATATCATCTTAAATGATACAGTTTATCAATGAATACATTAAAAGAAATTATTTTTTTTTTAAACTAAAACTTTAGCTGGTAAATACATTACTAGAAGATGTTTAAATAAAGCTTATTAAAAATAAGCAAAAAAAAAAAAAACCAACAACAACAACAAAGACCCTAAAGCATGTAGCAAGGGTACTCAGTGACATTATTTTAATATGTTTTCCCTCTTCTTTCATTGAGCAGAACACACTTTGGGCTTAATTTGTGTGGTGTCAGGAGCTGCATATTCTTTTACTTCAACTGAGAACTTGTAAAAATGCAGCCTCATTACAGATAATTTGCAAAAGCCAAGAAAGTTGATAACAATTCTTATAATATCATCAATCATAGACAGTAACATTTAACTGTATTTCTAAGGTGTTTTTTTTTTTTTTTTCTACTTATCTCTTATTTTCCTTCTGATGAATTCTTATGTATTTCTATCATTGCTAAAGTAAAATATTTTCAAATTAATGTGTGAACATTCTAATTTTCCTATTATACTTAGGAATAAATACTTGAAAAAAATCAGTCTAGGAACTATACAACTGGCTTACTAGGAAATGAAATAAAAATACAAATGCCTCTCAACTTTATAGACTTCCCTGCATTATCTGATTTCAACTCACAGTTGCAATGTGTATGTATGACTCTATCCAAAACATCCTAAAACCCTCTTATTTCTCAATATCCTTTTCATTATCCATGACTATGTGAAGGTATCCATTTTCATGAGAAGTAGGTATAGCATATTACCTAGAGAATAGACAAAATAAACATTAAACTTTTTGAAAGTCAGCAAGCATTAAATCAGAAACCAATCAAAACTCAGAACCTAGAAGTATGTAAAATTAGTTGGTTAATTGGAAAGACTGTTCTGCAGGGAAAAGAGAAGTTTGGCGGTGCCATTTCAAACTTTTACCTTCATCCAACCACCATGCCGCTAGCTGGTTGCCTTGATGCCTGTCATTTGGTTTTGATCTTGACCCAGTTAGTGTACAGAGTAGATCAAATTCAGGCCACATTCCATTTGGAATTTGTTGGATCAGTTTATTCAATGTGGAGATTCAATGGTAAAGACTTGGCAATAACATTGACATAATATGAGAAGCTTTACATCTTTGACTGGATTTCAGCCATCCCAGCAACACCCTCCACCACTGTTCTGTAAATTTTGTATGCAGCTATCTCATAGAAGGCTATCTGAGATTATGAAGAGACAACTGTTTGGCTCATTATAAAGTCAGATGTGTTCTTTGGCATTTGAGTGGACAGCAGAGACTTTGACATTAACACATGGCTCATTAGGAATGAATTTGAGCTTGGCCTTTTGCTGCACTTAAAACGAAATACCTAATATAGAGAAGCAACTCCTTGAAAATGCCGATACAATCTCTTAAACATACATAGCTGTAATTTAAAACAAAGGCACCATTCCTCTAGGCATTTGCCATTAAGAGCACAGTGCGTGTCTTAAAACTGTGAGGCAAACAACGAACAGACGGGATCATGTTCCTTTTATCTTTCTTGTTCCTAGTGACAAATACACAGACTTTTCCTGTTCTTCCTAACTGTTTGTCATGTTCTAGAACAGGCTGTCTTGTAGTTTCATGACAGGGTCATGTTTACAGCATTACATAGTAGTTAGTGGTCAGTTACCACTTTTATGATAAATTTGATTTTGCAACTCAGCTGATTCAATTTGCACCCAGCTGAAACTTGAAACATAAAGCAGTTTACTACCTTGAATCTACAAAGCAGAATACTCTTTGATGTTAAGGCAGCTTAGCACCATGCATTGAAACCAGTATGTACACTATTAGCTCAAAGTGTTGTTTTTAACTTACAGTGTTTATCAGCTTTGCATTTCGACTAACCTTCATCATTCTCCTTGCTTCAAGTACTTTCAACAATAAAGTGCAAAGTGTTTCATTCTAAAATAATTTAAATATTATTTTCATTTAATTTTCAAAAAGTCTATATTAGAATCTGTTTTGCTTCTCTGAGCATGTAAAATTGTAAAGAAATAAATGCTACTTTCATAATTTATGTATAACAAAATATACACCCAGTCAATTGAGAGAAGTGTGTCTGCCAGTCCTGTCAGTTATGATGAAAATTACAAATCCCTTATACTTTGAGATATGTTTGCAGAAGCAAATACAACGCTCAGGAAAAGAGCACATCTATCAAACATCTCATGGACAACATGACATGACTAAAAGCTTCAGAACTTGAGTAATGCTGAAAAGCACAAAATGGGTTCACATATTTTTAAACCTTCAAGATTTTAAATGATAAAAAGCCAGTACAAAGAGTCCATAAAAAAAAACAAACAAAAGAACTGATCAAGCAAACTTCTCTAAGCAAACAAGTTTAGTTTGAGACTGAACCAGCATCCACAACATGCTCTTCTGCTACCTACTTATGGTAGTTCCTGAACTAAGGCATATTTCATGCTGCCAATGGTGGAATATCCTGCTAGATAACAATATGGCAAAATTTCCTAAAGGGTCTCTGTCTTGTGTTTAACTGAAATATATCCTAACCAGAATGAATCTATATTCTGTTCTGTTTACTTATGTCTTCATGGTTCTCATAAGAAGCACTTAAACAGATGTTTTTAATTGATTTTAAATCATTTTATCTTTGTATAAGCTATCTAAAAGAAAAACATGCATGGGTGAACCCAAATAAATAAGATCTGAGAAAAGACAATAACTACATAATTAATAGCATTGACTAGGAATCAGAATAAGTAATTCCTAGCTATAACCAACAATAAACTATTTAAGTTATGCCTCATTTTTTAAATCTGTAAAATAGAAAGAATGACACTTGCCTTTACAAATTCCAAACCTGTGAAGAACAGAATAGAAAACCTATAACACTTTACAAAAATAACAGACCTATAGGACTTGGGGAAATGACATGCAATAAGAAGCCTCAACTTTGAAAATAAAATCTTGAGAGGTTTTATGTTGTTGCTATTTAGCCACTCAATTGTGTGTGACTCGTTGAGACTCCAAAGCCAGGCTCCCCTGTCCTTCACTATCTCCTGGAGTTTAGTCAGATCCATGTCTGTTAAGTCAGTGACGCGATCTAACCATCTCATCCTCTGCTGCCCTCTTCTCCTTTTGTCCTCAATCTTTCCCAGCATCAGGGTCTTTTCTAATGAGCTGGCTCTTTGTATCAGGTGGCTAAAGTACTGGAGCTTCAGCTTCAGCATCAGTCCTACAATGAATATCCAAGGCTGATTTCCTTTAGGATTGACTGGTTTGATCTCCTTCCCATCCAAAGGACTCTCAAGAGACTTCTCCAGCACCACAATTCATAAGTATCGATTCTTCAGCACTTACTCTCACTCCCAACACTCACGTCCTTACATGACTACAGGAAAAACCATAGCTTTGACTATAGTAACTTTGTCAGCAGTGATATCTATGCTTCTTAATATGTGGTCTAGATTTGTCATAATTTTCCTTCCAAGGAGCAAGCATCTTCTAATTTCATGGCTGCAATCACTATCAGCAGTGATTTTGGAGCCCAAGAAAAGAAAATCTGTCACTACTCCCAATGTTTCCCCTTCTATTTGCATGAAATGATGGGACCAAATGCCATGATCTTAGTTTTTTGAATGCTATTTTTTTTTTAATTTTTAAACTTTACATAATTGTATTTAAGCCTGCTTTTTCACTCTCCTCTTTCACTCTCATCAAGAGGCTCCATAGTTCCTCTTTACTTTCTGCCATTAGAGTGGTATCATCTGCATATCTGATGTTGTTGATATTTTTCTTGATTCCAGCTTGTGAGTCATCCAGCCCAGCATTTTTCATATTATTCTGAATATAAGTTAAATAAGCAGTGTGACATTATTTCCAAACTGTCTAAATTTCCAATAAAAAGTGCACCTTTTACAAATATGAATTTAGATTTCAGGAGTAAGGAATGATATGTTGATTAAGTCAGTAAAATTTTTCCATGTTTATTAAAGGATCATCATCACTCAGTAACTCTGTGAAGTCTATGCCATATTTCTTTTCTGAGCTGAAGATCAAAGTGCTCCTGACCACAGATAAGTGCTCGGGTACAAAAGAATTTGGAATTACCTGAAGAACTATTCATTCGTGTGATTTCTGGGTCCTTCTAACCAACTTAAATCACATTTTATTGAATGAATAAATCTTTTTACAAAGGAAGCATTCTTATTTAAGCCTGTTTTGTATAGACAATGTGTCTAAGTTGCTTGTTCTGCATAAAGTGTACAGAGAGAATCAACAGTTTGGAAATGTGCCTGGCCCAGGTATTTTAAATCACTTCACTTGGGTTTGGAGAACATAGCATAATGCAGTCAACAGCAAATATGAGAATGGGAGAGAAAGAGAAAGTAGAACTGAAGATGGGTCTTATAACTGTGACCAGTAAACCAAGTAAAAGATTATGTACTATCATAGATAAATTTAAGGATATTTGTACTAAAAATATAATATTCTGCTGTGTACTTAGTCGCTTAGTCTTGTCTTGACTCTGTAATTCCATGACTATAGCCCGTCAGGCTCTTCTTCCACATGGATTCTCCAGGCCAGAGCATTGCAGTGTGTTGCCATGCCCTTCTCCAGGGGATCTTCCCAACCCAGGGATCAAACCCAGGTCTCCTGAATTGCAGGCAGCTTCTTTACAGTGTGACCCACCAGGGAAGCCCAATAATACTGGAGTAGGTAGCCTATCCCTTCTCCAGGGGATCTTCCTGACCCAGGAATGGAACCAAGTCTCCTGCACTGCAGGTGGATTCTTTACCAGCTGAACTACCAGAGAAGCCCAATATGCTGCTGCTACCTGGCAAATACTCATTCAGTCCTCAGCATGTAAGTGGAAGGAACACAAAGTAAAATGTCTTATTTGTAATAATTCCAGAGTTAAAGGAAATATGAATTTGAGGAATGATGCTTAGAAACTGCTATTCTGAACCTTCCCTCGAGGTCTAGTAGCTAAGACTCCATGCTTCCAATGTAAAAGGAACCAGGGTTCAGTCCCTAGTCAGGGAACTAAGATTCTGCATGCTGGATGGTGTGTCCAAAAACATAAAGAAAATAAAGTAAAATTAGGAACACCTAAAAATATTTTAAAAACTGCTATTCTGTCAAGTACAGCAGATAATAGCATTCAATTCAAAATGTCTTTTGTTAATGATTTTAGAGACCCTGCCACACACATGCACACATACTTTTGTCCATCAAAAATTTTCCAATTAACATCCACTTAAAAATTAAACTGTATTTTAATTTTTATGTGAATGTTATTTTATACTCTGTATTTTATGTATAAACAAGGCAAATGTTACCTGTACAGCAGTAAGAAAAATGAGGTCCTCAACTAAAACACTTCCTGAAAAAGACTGTTCAAATTTCGTATAATATTACTGGTGAACTCACTACTGTATCTACCTACTTTAAAACAGCTCCACATTCACCTCACTCCTTACTGAGCCCTCTTCCTGATCTTCAGCTCCAAAAATGCACATAATCATCTTCTAATAAGCTTTAGAAAAAAGAATCTTGTTTATCCCAGAGTTCCCTAAGGTATGCATGTAAGGTAAGCAACTCCACAAATGATCTGGGATTATGTGTACATGTGAATCTTGGGAACAGTAAGGTTTTTCAACATCATTATTACTAGTGTTTATTGTCCCAAAATTTACACTATACACATCCTCTTACTTATCACCAGTTCCATACATCAATAATCCAAAGTCTGAATTACGAGAACAAGGAAGGAGAATTGAAAAATAATACTTCAGAATTATGCCACATGAATGACCACTTCTAGAAGTGAAAGGGTGGAGACGATTCTCAGCACACAGGACATTTTTGGTTTTAAGCTCTATGGCCTGATTTCTACTTGATTACCATAATTTCCATTTGTGAAGATGTTAGAGGTATACAGCAGAAGAACTTGTGCTCAGTTTTATACTTTCACATACATTTACCACATTATTTTTTTTTACTTGTTTTTGACAGTACTTCCTGTATTTTGGAATTAATTTTGAGGAGAATCTATATCACTATCATTTCTCTAATAAGGGACACTTTAAATAGACATTGGTTACTGGTAAAACTGTAAGCACTGACCTCTGCACATTCTGAAGGAAAAGGCTTTCATCCATTGCCAGAAAAGGCCTCTCAGGGATATTCCTACTTGTATTTGGCTGGATTTCTGAGCCTGAGAATCTTCATGTACCACAGAGAAGGTTACTCCTTCTGGTATAATCAACCTATCAAACAGTCATTTATCCTGAACAATACTGTGCTGCTGCCTACATTTAGTCTCATAGTGAGAATAAAGTCATTTCTCATGAAATCTCTTAATAGATACCTCTACAACTCATTATTCTTTATTGTAAATAAGGTGCTAGGCAGTAATAAAACATGATAAAATGGAAAATGCAGTAACGTTTTTGTTAAATCTCAAGTTGGTGGTTTACCTTAAAGCATATTTTTCAGAAAATATTTCTTACATTTAAACAGATAGGACTCAAAACCATCTTATTCAATAATGCTAGTTTCATGGGTATGTGAAATAACTGACAAAGAAAGGAGTAAGACAGGAAACGGGGCATTTAAGCATCAAGTATGCTGACTGCAATGACAATACACTACCATAAGGAGAGCTGAAGAGAAAGAATCGTGTCCTGACAAAATAAGTTCCATTTAGTTAGGGATCAAACCTGATATCTGGAGCTCCCAGGTGTCTCAGTGGTAAAAGAATTCGCCCACCAATGCAGGAAACACGGGAAACATGGGTTCGATCCCTGGGTTGGGAAGAGACCCTGGAGAAGGAAACTGCAGCCCACTCCAGTATTCTCACCCAGGAAATCCCATGGACAGAGGAACCTGGTGGCCTACAGTCCATGGGGTCACAAGGAGTTAGACACGACTGAGCACGCACACAGCTAAATCTGATATTTGAACACAGCACTTGAAAAACCTATCCACAAGAGGAAAATCAAGTGTAAATAAAGACTGTTTTATCATTTGAATATGGAGAAGGTGATGGCACCCAACTCCAGTACTCTTGCCTGGAGAATCCCATGGATGGAGGAGCCTGGTGGGCTGCAGTCCATGGGGTCACTAAGAGTCAGACACGACTGAGCGACTTCACTTTCACTTTTCACTTTCATGCATTGGAGAAGGAAATGGCAACCCACTCCAGTGTTCTTGCCTGGAGAATCCCAGGGACAGGGGAGCCTGGTGGACTGCCATCTATGGGGTCTCACAGAGTTGGACACAACTGAAGCGACTCAGCAGCAGCAGCAGCAGCATTTGAATATAAATACAGATTTGGATCAATTTCAATGTCTTTATTTCAGAATTTTGTTTGTGCTATGCAAAGGGTCAAGCATCTCCTTCCTCGTATAGCCAAATGATGGAGCTCATTCACAAAGTTATGTATATTTAATAGTCTAAGGTATTTGAAAGATACTTTTATTCTTTGATCAGATTTGGATAAAACTGATGAACAGGTGAGATTATTTCAATTGTTGTTTAGACTTTATTTTAAAATCATAAACTCTTCCATCTAGCTAGACTTGGAGGGGGATAAAGAAAATATAGAACCAGGAAAGTCATTGAGAGCACAAAATTTATAGGATAATGAGAGCAGACAGATGGGTGCTCTTCTGAGCTACGAAAGAAATGGTCTGGTGATTGAGATTAAAACCTAAGTCAAATTTATTAGAGTTGTTCACAGTGGGACATAGTCATTCTGCTGGTTTTGCCATTCCTGGACCCAAAGTGCCCATGGCTTCTAAATCATTTATACATTCTTTTACCTTCTCAAAGATCACATCTGCTATACAATCGATTAAGTCTTGACAATGTCAATAAAAAAGTAGGAACTGTTTGTGTTGGGCTTAGAATTTGGCATGGACAAGATACCAGGAGTGTGCTTCAAGATAAATCTGTGATCATCAAACGTTTCCCCTATATGGACTTGCAGCCAGTGTCATTATGGAATAGGAAGTATTCAGCCTAGCATATAAAGCCCAGAATACTTCTGTGAAAGCAGGAATCTTTATAACCTTCACTCCCAGTGCTAAAAGCACAAAAAATTTCTCCTGTCTTTGGAACTCTGTATTCAAAAAGCTCAAAGGAGACACTGTCCAGGGGCTCAATGTTGATGACGACTGGAAAAAATATGGTGAGGCTGACTAAGGCTACTGGTAAAAAAATTCACTGCCAATGCAAGAGATAAAAGAGATACTGAGTTTGATCCTTGGGCAGATCCCCTAGAGTAGGAAATGGTAAATTGTTCCAGTATTGTTGTCTGGAAAATTCCATGGACAAAGAAGCCTGTCAGGCCACAGACCACTGGGTCACAAAGAGTCGGACACGACTGAGCACACACGCAAAATGACTAAGGCTAGTAGGTCTCCCAGTGGCAGCAAGAGCATCAACAAAACCCAGAACAGGTAAATTTTAATTGAACTCTGTTCATTTTTTTCCTTTTCATGTGTTCTATCACATCTCCCAGAACAGGACCCTTCATGTATCCTTGGGCCTTAATATTCTCTTCTCCTCGAACCATTTATTAAAAGAAGAGTTTATAAACATTTTGATCAGATTTCAATATTTCAATATTTTTATCATCAAGGTATTTCCTCATTTATTTATACTGAACACTTTGGAAGAAACTGACATGCTCTGCTGCGTTCTCTCTACTTCTAAGGTGCACATCCTAGTTTCCACTGAAGGTATGTGCAGCTACATGACTTATTACTATTGAGAAATGGTGATGGAAGTGTGGTGTGTCACCTTCAGGCCATAGACTATAAAGCCACTTGGTATACTCTGTGCTACTTTTTCTCTGCCAGGTTAGGGTAGAAAGGTTTATGTTGACCATGGAGAACATACACTGAGAAAGGTAAAGACTCTATTAGTCTGCTTCCTTTAATGACCATGTAGAAAATAACCCTTTCTGTTGAACAGTTCTACAGAAAACCGTAAAGTTATGTACTGTTTGGTTCATGAGCTGCATTCTGCACTAATATGTTGCAGTAAGTGGATTATGTCACTTCGGGTGCGTGTGTGCTATTGCTTCCGTCGTGGCCAACTCATTGCGACTCCATGGACTGTAGCCCACCAGGCTCCTCTGTCCATGGGATTTCCCAGGCAAGAATACTGAAGTGGGTTTTCATGCCCTCCTCCAGGAGATCTTCCCCACCCAGGGATTGAACCTGCGTCTCTCATGTCTCCAGCATTGGCAGGTGGGTTCTTTACCACTGAGCCACCTGGGAAGCCCTACATCACTTTACATATGTTTATAAAGATGACTTACATATGGTGGAGTATCACACATGTATCCTCACAGGTAACAGATAGAGGAAATTTTGCTTAGCTATTCATCCTAAATATCTTCCAATACTTGTGTGAAAAAAGTAATTTCATTGTTGTAAAGGTTGTATGATATTTCATTTTGCCATATTTTATTTAACTAGTTTCCCATTGACAGGATGTATCATATTTCATTCTGCTATACATTTAAATGTAGTCAGTGCTTACTGAAGGTTCTTTCATAAAATAGTTTTATCATCCCTGATTTATTTTCATATATATTACATCAGTTAGCTGAATATCAGCAATTTCATTTTTTTCAGGAATGCTTGGATGTTATCATCTCCAAGCACTGTATGTGTTTGAGATTCTTCTATCTTCTTTACATTTGAATGAGAACTTGGTGAGGACAAAACAAAAATAATTATTGGTTTATGGGATTATGATTATTTTCTCAAGATTTGTAAGACATTGCTACTGAGTCATCTTATGCTGAATATTTTGTGCAGAGTACTTAGACAAATTATACAATGTTTTCCTATATTTTTTGTAATGTGTCTTCATCTGAATACCCAAAGAACTTTATCTTGGTGATAACTGAAACCAGAGACCCCTCCACCAAAATGTCCATACATTATTTTATTCTATTACTTCAATACTAAGTACAGATATAGTAAATATTTACAGCACTCTATTAGTTCCTCTTGCATTCATGTGCCATTTGACCTGGAGGTTCAAATTTTTATCTAATATCTCCATTCTGAAGGAGATCAGCCCTGGGATTTCTTTGGAGGGAATGATGCAGAAGCCGAAACTCCAGTACGTTGGCCAACTCATGCGAAGAGTTGATTCATTGGAAAAGACTCTGATGCTGGGAGGGATTGGGGGCAGGAGGAGAAGGGGACGACAGAGGATAAGATGGCTGGATGGCATCACTGACTCGATGGACGTGAGTCTGAGTGAACTCCGGGAGTTGGTGATGGACAGGGAGGCCTGGCGTGCTGTGATTCATGGGGTCGCAAAGAGTCGGACACAACTGAGTGACTGAACTGAACTGAACTGATACTTTTCTTTCATAGTGTCAATAATTTTAAGAAGCATCAATTGGGTCTAAATTGTATCAGAAGCTGTATAATCTTTGCCTAACTTTATACCTCATCATTTCTTGGGTTTCATTCATTCATTATCTACTGCAAATTACACAATTTTTCAAACTTGACTTTCCTTTCCCTAACTCAGTTTTAAGATGTATCCTTTATAATCCTTACTGCTTTTAATTTGTTTCACTTATTTTATGTCTTTATTTAAACTTTAGGAATCTTTCATAAAAGTGAAAATATTTATTATTTCCTAATATATTCTTTGCCAACAAAGGTCCGTCTAGTCAAGGCTATGGTTTTTCCAGTGGTCATGTAGGGATGTGAGAGTTGGACTGTGAAGAAAGCTGAGTGCCAAAGAATTGATGCTTTTCAAATGTGGTGTTGGAGAAGACTCCTGAGAGTCCCTTGGAGTGCAAGGAGATCCAACCAGTCCTTTAGATCAGGGCTGATCTAAAGGAGATCTGCTGCGATTCATGGAGTCGCAAAGAGTCGGACATGACTGAGCGACTGAACTGAACTGAATATATTCTTTCTTCTTGGTTATCAAATATTTTTCATTGCCTTTATTTTCTTAGGAGTCATATTCTCTATTTTATAATAGGGAGTAATATTTACCTATTATATAAAAATTCCATGAATCTTACTTTTACCATTTTGCTACCTTTTATTCATTATATTTATCTTATCTATTAACCCCTCCATGGATACATTTCATGCTTTGCTATCTTAATTTTCTTTATTTTCAATAATATTTAGATAGCAAGGTTTACCAAGAGCAACAATTTGTCTAAGGATAATGTGATAAAGGAAACTGGAAAATAAACTGGAGGCAATAAAAAGTAAGGAACATACTTCCAAAATATGGAACTGGAGGACAGATGTAACTAAAGAATGTTCGAAACAGACAAATCATCTTTGTTTTCTGCAGCATGGATCCCTAACTCATAGTAATGGTCTGAAGTTAATGTGGGATTAGAAAAATATATGGTGTAGTACTCTATTTCACAAGATCCAAGGCCCACATACCATTCTTCATGTAAGATTCCTGCAATATTTATTCCATTAATTCTGCTGATATGACTCATTCAGGAAGAATATCTTTATTTTTCAATTAGGTATCTTAGAAGACAAGAAGAGTAAAATGCAATTGTTGTAAAGAACATAGATAAACAATATGTTTTATGAAATAACAGAGGGAAAAACATTTCAAGAATTTAGGACATGCAAAATTTTTCCAAGTTGAAAGTGAAATCATGAAGAGCATTGAATAAGAGAGACCATAAATGCTGAATCATTAAAGAGCTTTTAATAGCTCAGAAACATTTTTGAACATCACAAGACATAAAAGTGGGCAGGGTATGTGATGCATGGGAATAAATTAGGAGAACAATTATGTAGGGCCTCTTGACTAAGCTAAAAGAACTTAAATGTTATCTTTTATGGCATGGATAATTGTATAAGTTAAACCTGGTTGGTATACACACCTTTAAGTTTTTGTTGTTGTTGTTTGTTTGTTTTTAAGGAGAAATCTTGCAATACAGTACATGGTAAGCCAGTTTGAATAGACATTATTGGTAGAGAGACCTGATAATTCTCTTGGAATAGTCCAAGTTAATTCTAATTAGTGATCATTTAAATAATGGCAGTTATAGTACACAGGACTCTATATTCAAGAGCAAGTTCATAAAATAGATTTGATGAAATGACTATAAAAATATCAGTAAAGTTGTACTATGATAAGGAAAAAGAAGACAAAAAGTGATAATGGAACTTGTTGACAAGATAAATCACTTTTATAGTATCTCGGGAGGATAAGTCATAAATTCAATAAAATAGTTTGAGTTAAAACAATTCTAAATAGGAATTCTATATGGAAATACTTGTGTGAACTTTCATTATTAATCATTCTGAAATTCAGTATACTTTAGCAAAAGAGATATTAATTTGAGAGTGCCCAACTTTGAAATGATAAATAAAATTTATTAGAGTTAATGATGTCATCAATCATTTTTCAAGTAAGAGTTTACATAAAATAAAAAAGTAATCAAATTGAAAATGACTAGGAAGCCTGTCATTTAATGTGCAGGTAGAGAAGGATGACAAGCAAAGGCAAGGACTATGAGAAATGTAGTAGGAGAATTAGCTACTACGAGAATAAATAAATTGTAGAAGCCAAGGGAGAACATATTATAAAATTCAGAGTATAGATAACACTATCAAAAACTGTAGAGATAAAATATGGTGAACATTTTCTATAAACAAGTGTAAATTTATGAAAGCCAACACTCAGAAGTTGATACGGAATATAATTTAAAAGATACTGAGTAAAACAGTTTGTGCAATGGCCAGACACTAATGTCTTAAGAAGTGTATACCACTGAGTAGTTTGAGAAAGCTGAGAAAATAAGCACAAAAATTACTTCAAGATAATGCTGTGGTACAGGAAAGATGCATTTTGTTAGGAAATGGATTTCTATAGGCTTTTTCTTGTTTGGTTATTTTCCTTATGAAGAATGCTTATACCAAAGCACTGGAACAAAGAGAAAACAGAGAACAAGGGTGAAAGGGACAAAGAAAGGAGAGCAACAACGGGAAAGGAGGGAATGGAAAGAGAGAGGGAGGGAGTATCAGAATGGGAATGAGAATGAATGAATAAGAATGAATGAATAATGGAATATTGGACACAAATTAGGGGCATAAGTTTCCTGACAAACATTTGTAGGAGACAGAAATTAAGGAAATGTGAGTTTTGGAAAATGAGAAATAGTACAGTCTATGACAATGAAAAGTAGAATAGGTATGATTAGGAACTAAAGGAGATAGAAGTTGTTGTTTTTTCTTTTCCTGACATTATTTTTTAATCTCTAAAATAATCAGCTCAACTCCAGAAAAATAAATGACCCAATCAAAAAATGGACCAAAGAACTAAATAGACATTTCTCCAAAGAAGACATACAGATGGCTAACAAACACATGAAAAGATGCTCATCACTCATTATCAGAGAAATGCAAATCAAAACCACTATGAGGTACCATTTCACACCAGTCAGAATGGCTGGGATCCAAAAGTCTACAAATAATAAATGCTGGAGAGGGTGTGGAGAAAAGGGAACCCTCTTACACTGTTGGTGGGAATGCAAACTAGTACAGCCACTATGGAGAACAGTGTGGAGATTCCTGAAAAAACTGGAAATAGAACTGCCTTATGATCCAGCAATCCCACTGCTGGGCATACACACTGAGGAAACCAGAAGGGAAAGAGACACGTGTACCCCAATGTTCATCGCAGCACTGTTTATAATAGCCAGGACATGGAAGCAACCTAGATGCCCATCAGCAGATGAATGGATAAGAAAGCTGTGGTACATATACACAACGGAGTATTACTCAGCAATTAAAAAGAATACATTTGAATCAGTTCTAATGAGGTGGATGAAACTGGAGCCTATTATACAGAGTGAAGTAAGTCAGAAGGAAAAACACCAATACAGTATACTAACGCATATATATGGAATTTAGAAAGATGGTAACAATAACCCTGTGAACGAGACAGCAAAAGAGACAGTGATGTATAGAACAGTCTTATGGACTCTGTGGGAGAGGGAGAGGGAGAGGGTGGGAAGATGTGGGAGAATGGCATTGAAACATGTAAAATATCATGTATGAAACGAGATGCCAGTCCAGGTTCGATGCACGATACTGGACGCTTGGGGCTAGTGCACTGGGATGACCCAGAGGGATGGTATGGGGAGGGAGGAGGGAGGAGGGTTCAGGATGGGGAACACATGTATACCTGTGGTGGATTATTTTATTTCTTTTAAATAAATTAAAAAAAAATACTAAAGGTGAAAACAGATGACTTGTTTTAGTCCATGCTTGGACTAGTCAGAGTTTTAGGATAAACGTGAAGTTGAGATTGCTGGTAGTCCTGGGGGAGAAGTGGTATTGTTGCTATTAAGTCTGGAACCCAGGTTTAGAAGGCTTTGACTCGGAGAGTTCTTACTTCACTTGAAAATCATTTTATATAAATTCTTGCATAAATCTCTTTTTCAATACTGAAACATCTTAGTCTGTGTCTGTCCTCCCTGCATTCACACAGGCAGTCGTACCCATCTTTCCATACATACCTAAATGTTTTATCTCTGTCTTCTCTTGAATTGTCTCCCTTCTCCACACCTAGCTCCCAAATAACCACCTCCATTTTGCTCTAATACATGTGCTGGCAGGTAACTGCACAGTATTCAGTTTCTAGATCTCACAAGCTGAAAGAAGAGGAAACTGCTTTCCATGCCTCCACCTCAATATCTCCCCCAAATCAGTTTTAATGCTTGATGTCTAGATATGGCTTGATTCTATGAGTCTTCCAGTAGATTCAATCCATAAAGTGTTCCACAAGTGAAAACTTCTGATCTATTGAAGCTTTTAGCAGTCAACAAAATTTGAAACTACTAATACACATTATAATTTGTTGAACCGTTTAAATTATTGTTAAATTATGTTCATTATTATTATGCTTGAGTATTTTTCAAAATATTAATTGCATACTTACACTTTTAAATAAAATTTTTACCATTATTGCTTTGGGGCTCTTAGAATTTCAGAAGAAACTTTTACATATGCATTCAAATATATTTACTAAGTAAAAGCAAGTCTTAAACATCTGCTTCTACAAAATTTGCTGAGGTCCAGCTGTATAACAAAAATGCTGCCACTGAACCACAAGGTTAAAACCATTCCAGAAGAGACAAGCTCAAGTAGTCTATGAAATGTGTGGAATATTTCTAAGATAAATAATTACTAGATAAATAAGAATTAAGATAAATTAAATAAATAAGAAATAAATATTTCTAAGATAAATAATTAATATTTCTAAGATAAGTAATAAATATGAAGTATAATCATTTATAATCTCTTCATCAGATTGAAGTCCAGGAATCAGAAACTAACTATATAAATAATTTTTATAGTTGTATAAATTAAATTAACAACAGAAAGCATAATTTACAAATACTCATTAAGATTTTTGAAAATATAGAATGAAAGGGTCTGTTTAAAGCTTCTAAATGCACAGTATCACACTGTCTCCAAATTTTTTTTAAGTGCCTTCTCCTTTTGTTCTATATCATTCACTCTTTAATCGGTGTTTAGGTTTCAATTACTCTGCTTTCTCCATAGAGTTACTGGCACCCTTTATAATAACTATATTATTACATTCATATTATTTAAGCCCACTCACAATGCCAGAACTAGTAATCGGTAGCACTTATACTTGTATCGCAACATGAATTCCATTTGGATGTGTATGTTCCAAAGTCATTTTTTAGGGCTTAATCAATTGAATCATATACCTTTCAGAAATGAATCTGGATACTACAGCCAAATTTCTACCAAAATATTAAGATGTGCCTTGTCTGTTTTATTAATGTATTATAAGAATTAATTAGTAATAAGTTTTCGATTCCCTTGTCTTGGCTTTATATAATTTAGAAGTGATTTCACAGCTTCCACATAATTAATTCTGCTACTATTCTTTGATCTTTAATTAACATTTCACATTCGTCTGTTTATTTCTAATGGTACCCTGCAGCTTTTAAATTTACTTTGTTCCCACTTTATTTTCAAGGCCTAAAAGCAAAGCTTAATTTTCTAGATGTAACAACAGGAACAAAACACCTGTGCCTCATTTTCAATAGTGAAAATAAAATGAGAATTAAATAAATAAAAATAATTGAAACAAAATATAAAAAAAAAAAAATACTTTCTGTCAAATCCTTAGAATCTCATGTGCTGTTCTTACAGTTTTTCTAATCTTTAACATATATTTGCTATAAATTTGTCAATTTAAAAATCATATATATTTAAGACCTTAACATAATAAATATATTGATATATCTTGAGAAAAAAAGTTGTGACGTCTAAAACATATATGATGGTTTCAGGCATGTTTTATCTCAGAAGACCCATAAAGCTCACAAAACGTACCTATATCCCAAGCACTGGTGCTATTTTATGAGGTGCTGTGTATTGAGTATATACAATATATACTGATTGTCAGAATAAAAAATATCACAATAAACATTTGATTTTCTGCCGTAAGTTATAATTGATTCTATTTAACACAATCAAACATTCTCTAAAGGAGCACACAAAAAAGTTATACATGAATTAAATTAAAAAAAAGGTGATATGATTCTATATGTAGAAAATGGCATCTGTTAAGAGTTATAAATATGAGATATATTTCAATTTTAGATATGAGAAGATTCTACTTGCAAAATATTTTACTAAATGGTAATAAAAATAAGCTATTTTTCATAAACAACTCAATTTTAACATAAGGTGATTTATTCACTAACCTTCAAGATAATAAAATACAGTGTAAAAATACTCTAAATATATTGGTAACATCTGACTGGAGATAATGCTCTTTGCAACCCCAGGGAGTGTAGCCCGCCAGGCTCCTCTGTCCATGGAATTTTCCAGGCAAGAGTCCTAGTCAGTTGCCATTTTCCTACTCCAAGGGATCTTCCCAATCCAAGGATGGAATTTGTGTCCCTTGCATTTCCTGCATTGGCAGGTAGATTCTTTACCATTAAGCCTACTGGGAAACCCAATTTAATATTTACTTTTATACAAGTTTGTATTTTGGAATTTTCTCTTACACTTTTTAAATGTATTTAATATTTACTTTTTCATAGTAAATGTGAATGCTTACTATGATCAATGTTTTTTAAATTAATCAGTTTGATAGATTTGCATAAATGTTTAGTGGATGTCTAAAATGTTCTTTTCCCAAATTATTAAAATAAGAGAAACAAATATCAGAATAACTACAAAAATGTCAATGACAATTGCTTTAGGAAATATACACATTGGTAGTTAAAAGTTATTTGCCTGAACAAGATTTAGGAGATGGAATTGAGTAAATTAAAGAAAGGACGATATAATGGCTTGGTAATTGCCATGTAAATACCCCATCATTACACTGTGAATATGTGATTGCTTCTCTTCTTTAAAGAAGACTCCAGTTTACATGGTATTTACTTAGGAACTATTAAATGTAATTACAGGGTGCATGTCAGGAGAATGGAAACAAAGTGGAATTTGGCTTTGCATATCTATATCCTCTAAAAATTAATAGCTATTCTGCAAAAGTCACTCTGTTTGGATATGAGTACATTGCTTGTCCCTGTCATTGTCTGAGAGTGTAATTGCTCAGTTGTGTCTGACTCTTTGTGACACTTTGGACTGTAGCCCACCAGGCTCCTCAGTCCATGGGACAAAAATACTGGAGTGGGTTGCCATGCCCTCCTCCAGGGGATCTTCCCAACTCAGGGATGGAACTTGCGTTTCCTTTGTCTCCTGCATTGCAGGTGGATTATTTACCAGCTGAGTCATCAGGGAAGCACGTCCCTGCCCTTAACCAATTGATAAAGTTACACAGTGATGCCAGAAGTTTTTAACATGATATAACTTTCTCAATATGTTGCACATCTTATTTTAAAGGTATAAAAATATTGCAGCTGAGGAACAAAATGGGTGCTCAAGAAATTTGTCAATGATGCCACATGATGATCTTTGTTCCACAGTTTTCATTACAATGCTCTTTAGAACACAGGTGATAATATATAGACAGTAAGACTCTGTAGCAGACATTCTGTTTATGAAACATGTTTCCACTGCCTTTTGGGGAAACCAAAATATATTTCCTAGTCTTCCTTACACTTAGATGTGGCTATATGACCTAGGTGTGGCCAAAGGTCACACAGCTCTGGCCTCTCTGACCAAGTCCAACACTGTGTAAATACTGAAAATATCCACATTGTACTTTGTGTGAGTAAGAAATAAACATTTGTGTTAAACCACTGAAATTCAGAGGTATTTGTTATTTATGCATTCACCATAAACAATTATTTACCCTAAATTACACCCCCCAAAAAATTTGACTGTAATTGATGTGCTGCCACTTAAAAACTGAACTGTGTGGCATTTGTTTAGTTACCAAGGAATGGGCAATCAGAAAATAGAAACCTAGAGATTTATGTTGAGTTGTACCAAAATTTGCATCTGCCATAACTTGGAAGACAAGTCTTATACATAATGAGACAACTGTTCTAGAGAAAGTGATTGGGAAGATGAAGAATAAAAAGGTGCGTTGACTTTAAGCTGCCTTTACCAAAATGTTTTTAGAAAGATATAGTACAAAGTTTAAAAAGAATTGGAGGATGTCCAGAAATCAAAAGTCATTAAGGATTGGCAAGTCAACTATTTTAGACTCTCCTTTCAGTTCAGTCGCTCATTTGTGTCCGACTCTTTGTGACCCCATGAATTGCAGCATGCCAGGCCTCCCTGTCCATCGCCATCTCCCGGAGTTCACTCAAACTCATATCCATCGAGTCGGTGATGCCATCCAGCCATCTCATCCTCTGTCCTCCCCTTTTCCTCCTGCCCCCAATCCCTCCCAACATCAGAGTCTTTTACAATGAGTCAACTCTTCGCATGAGGTGGCCAAAATATTGGAGTTTCAGCTTTAGCATCATTCTTTCCAAAGAACACCCAGGGCTGATCTCCTTTAGAATGGACTGGTTGGATCTCCTTGCAGTCCAAGGGACTTTCAAGAGTCTTCTCCAACACCACAGTTCAAAAGCATCAATTCTTCAGCACTCAGCTTTCTTCACAGTCCAATTCTCTCAAACATACATGACTACTGGAAAAACCATAGCCTTGACTAAACGGACCTTTGTTGGCAAAGTAATGTCTCTGCTTTTGAACATGCTATCTAGGTTGGTCATAACTTTTCTTCCAAGGAGTAAGCGTCTTTTAATTTCATGGCTGCAGTCACCATCTGCAGTGATTTTGGAGCCCAAAAATTTAAAGTCTGACACTGTTTCCACTGTTTCCCCATGAAGTGATGGGACCAGATGCCATGGTCTTCGTTTCTGAATGTTTTCACTCTCCTCTTTCACTTTCATCAAGAAGCTTTTTAGTTCCTCTTCACTTTCTGCCATAAGGGTGGTGTCATCTGTGAAGCGTGAACTTCCAGATGTTCTAGCTGGTTTTAAAAAAGGCAGAGGAACCAGAGATCAAATGGCCAACATCCACTGGATCATCAAAAAAGCAAGAGAGTTCCAGAAAATCATCTGCTTTATTGACTATGCCAAAGCCTTTGACTTTATGGATCACAATAAACTGGAAAATTCTGAGAGAGATGGGAATACCAGACCACCTGACCTGCCTCTTGAGAAACCTGTATGCAGGTCAGGAAGCAAGAGTTAGAACTGGACATGGAACAACAGACTGGTTCCAAATAGGAAAAGGAGTATGTCAAGGCTGTATATTATCATCCTGCTTATTTAACTTCTCTGCAGAGTACATCATGAGAAATGCTGGGCTGGAAGAAGCACAATCTGGAATCAAGATTGCTGGAAGAAATATCAATAACCTCAGATTTGCAGACTCTCCTTTAGAAAGTGCCAAGTATGGGGAGAAAAAACCACCAACAGTTCAGTGAAAATGAAATAGGTAAAAGAACTAAACAGCTGACAGAGAGAGAAAAATAGAGAGTAAGATAACTCAAAACTAAGTGCAGTTTGGAGGTTCCTTAAAAAATTAAAAACAGAATTGCCTTATGACCCAGCAACCCCATGGTTGAGAATATATCTGGAGAAAACTCTAATTTGAAAAGATACATGCATCCCAATGTTCATGGCAGCACTACTTACAATAGCCAAGACATACTAACAACCTAAATGTCCACTGATGAATGAATGGATAAAGACGCGGTATATATACCTACACATACACAGACAATGGAATATTACTCAGCCATGAGAAGGCACAAAATAATGTCATTTGTGGCAACATGGATGACATAGAGATCATCATATTAATAAGTGAAGTAAGTCAGACAGATAAAAGCCAAATATCATACATCACTTATATGTGGAATTTAAAACAATGGTACAAATTAACTTATTTACAAAACAGAAGCAGAACCACAGACATAGAAAACAAACTTATGGTTATTATCAAAGGGGATAACCAGAGCCCAGGGGAGAAATAAATTAGGAGTTTGGGATTAATAAATACATACTACTATATTATAAAAAAGGGTAAATAACAAGGGCCTACTGTATAGCACAGGGAACTATACTCAATATCTTGTCACAACTTATAATGTTGAAGAATCTGAACAAGACTATAAAACTAAAGTGTATTTAAAACCTTTGGGAAAGAACTGGGTGATCTTATTGACCCATGGAACTGATTGGATTCATATAGATCAGAAGGTTAGCAAGTTTTTTTCATGAATTATATAACCCAAAGAAACTAAAAGTAAAATCTAAAAATACTAGTGGCTTTTCAAGCCTTAAAAAAAAAAAAAAAAAAAAAAACTTCACCAGTAAGCACACTGCAAGCACATGTAGACCCCAATCAGGACATACTTTATTCACATAAGATATGATCACAGAGAATAACAAGAAAGGCTCTACATGCATGGTGAAGCCAAGGCCCTAAGAGAACTATGGATAGAAAGAATAAGGATGTTTGTCCCCAAAATCAAAATCAGCCTAATGAAGGAATCTTCCTAATCAACTCCCACCATGCAAGAGTCTTCATAAAACATGCCTAGCAGGATATCAAACACTGAAAGGTATCTGCAATCCTGTGTCCTCCAGTTTCCATATTTTCTTTTGTCATTCTGGACCTTCTACCTCACTGTGTATTTGATGTATTAGGGACAGATAACTTGTCTTTTCCAGTTCATTGATGTCTGGACCAGAAAAATATAGCTGGACTTGATGGAAAGGATAGAGTATCATCAGAAAAGCTTTAAGATGGATGGAACAGAAAGAAAAAATGTTGGCTTTTCTCCAAGGGTTAGTGCATCAAATATGTGGGAGACAAGTACACGTTTGTTGATGAAAAAGTCAGACAAGCTATGCAGAGATTGCTTTCCCTGCTACCTTTGTCTGAGACTTAGTTCCTCCAAACCCGACTTGGGGATGCAGATTTACAAATGAGTTTGTATACCCGTGCACAGGAATGGAGGAGGTAGGATTCTGTAAAAGAAGTCGTCAAACTGTTATGAATTCACTACAAAAGTCCCAGTCATCCCACGGGGAACGCTGAACTGAGAGGGCCCTTAACAGTTGCCCTGCCTGTGGCAAGTTGGCCAGGTCTTTATAGACCACACTGACCACTCATAGAAGGGGTAGCCTCTGAGGATCAGACAAGAACTACTGTGTCGGATCTCTTCACTTGAGGGCAACTTCTAAAGAAAGAATTAGTTGAAAGCTATCCCCTACCAGCAATTCAAGCAACTGGAGAAATAAGCACCTCAGTCCTGATGGGGGATCTGAAGGACAACGACTATTCTCCAAGGCACCGAAAGCAAAAATATATTTGCTGCTCTGACACACTTGCAGTCAGGTATGGTGACACAATGAATGGATACATCCAATTCCCAAGCCTGGTTAATAAAATTCCCCTGCATGATCCTCAACATTCTAACCACCCCACATTCCCTGCCCCCCGCCACAAACACACACACCCTGCATGTTACAGATGATACAGCAAAGGACAAGGCTCCATAGTGAATCTAGAAGGTCAAACAAACTTTGGATCCTAAATGACTGGGATGAATATTGTCACTTGACAAGAAATATCTAAGTCTGAATTTTTCTATAAGGAAAAAAAAAAAATGAACCTGTTTTGTGTTAAGGAACAGAGATTTAGGAGTTACTCCTTTTTTATTTTATTTTTTAACTTTACAATATTGTATTGGTTCCTCCTTATAGACAGACATATTATTTATGATGGGCTTCCCTGGCAGCACAGGCAGTAAAGAATCCACCCACAGTGCAGGAGACCCAGGTTCAATTCCTGGGTCAGAAAAGATCCCCTGGAGAAGGGAATGGCAACCCACTCCAGTATTCTTGCCTGGAGAATCCCATGTCAGAGGAGCCTGGCAGGCTATAGTCCATGAAAGAAAGTGAAAAATGAAAGTGAAGTTGCTCAGTCGTGTACAACTCTTTGTGACCCCATAGACTGTAGCCTACCAGGCCTCTCCGTCCATGGGATTTTCCAGGCAAGAGCACTGGAATGGGTTGCCATTTCCTTCTCCAGGGGATCTCCCGACCCAGGGATCGAACCTGGGTCTCCTGCGTTGTGGGCAGACACTTTACCCTCTGAACCACCAGAGATAGCCCATGAGATTGCAAAAAAGTTGGATGTCATCTTTGGAATAAAGATCCATATTATGACAATAAATCATATATATGTGACAATATATAATTTTATCCAAAGTTCAAAATAACAGTAGTGGTGATATAATAACAAGAAAAAAATTACAAAAAGAAAGAGACTCTGCATATTAGTAATTCAAATTGAGCTCCCACAGTTTGTTTGTTTGTTCATTGGTTAATTAAAGAATTGGATGGGATCATCCAGGTTCTTTCCAGCATTAAAATCAGTAATTTTATGACATTCTCTCTAGGATAGAATGGTGGCAAACAATCATTTTTTTTTAAACTTCATAATTCTATAAAGCTGCGTGGGTCACCCAGTGTGAAATCTGATATTTAGAATTCACGCCAAAACCCATGTAATTCATTTACCGTAAGCCCTATGCTTTATCACTGGCCAAGATTCTGACTTAGATGCTACATGTTCATGATTAATGTGCTTCTTTGGGGATGTTCAATGCCTTTTATGCCAGAAACTAACTTTGCTATTGACTGAATGAATTATCACACTTTTCTCTTAGGACTGGGTGCTTCACACTCAGGTTATCCTAATATGTAGACGATTTATACCCTAGTAGAAGGAATCTGCTCTTGCCTGGAGAATCCCAGGGACGGGGAAGCCTGGTGGGCTTCCGTCTATGGGGTCACAGAGAGTCGGACACGACTGAAGTGACTTAGCAGCAGCAGCAGCAGCAGCAGAAGGAATCTGCAGAAAAAAATGTTCCCTCTTTCCTTCTAGAAACTGGTGTTTCTTGTGCTACTAGAAAATATTTCTATGATTAAGTTCATCATAATAATAAAGGTGCTTTCTCCTCAAAAGGTGTCTTTCCTGGCTATTCATAGTTGTTTGGCCAGTCACAGTGTCAGATTATGAGAGAATCCACTGGTATAATGTGTATTCTAGGTGTAAGTACCGCTTAACAGCAAATGCACAGGGCTTCCAAAACTGTGTGCAGACAATAGTCAGGAGGGAGAGCTTCACGTAAAATTAATAGCCACCTTGTGCTTTAAAAAAAAAAAAAATCAATGTATTATTGAAACGGTACTCCTTCAAGGTTGCACACAGCTGGTTTAATGCTGATTATGCTTTAAGACAGAGAGAATAATTAAATAGGATAGAAAATGGTATAAGGTTATTCATGACAGAAAAGATGCCAAGAACACTACAACAAAGGCCAGTGCCTGATAAAAGAAACTAAGATAAATTTAATGAAAAACTACTAGTTTACAAGTTTTTTTCCCCCTCATCTAGAGTTAGCTTGGTAAAAATACTGTACACACTTGAAGAGTTCTACACTTTAAAAACCACTCTAATACACATTCTTGTTCTCATTTCTAGGTTTATATGCAGTGAATAGGGCACATAAAACCCAATCAAGCTTTTTCATATATACGTTAATCAAAATAAAACAATGTTTTTAAAGCAAAGGACTCTTAGGGGCTAAATTAAAACATAAATGAAATAAAAATTTAAGAAATACAATCCTATCACAATTATTTTAATGAGTATTCATGAAATAAACCTATATCATTAGGTAATTTTAGGGAACTTCGGTTTCATTGCTAATGTTTTTAAAAAATTTATCAGCACTTGATTTTTTCTGTCATGCCCTTTTGTTAATGATGCATTGATACTAATCTTTTAAATATTGATGCTTCTTTAAGCATAATAATTAAAATTACTCAAATATTCCAATATCATTTTAAAAAAGCAATATTAAACCCATTCATGTTGTAATTCTTGTTCTCATATTGTAGAGAGTTAACATTATGATATTTTTCACTTGAAATGACTTGTCTCATTTAAATTAGGTTATTTTAAATGTTATTCCCTTGCTGAATCCATTTCAAAAATGTACTAGCTTTGTTATTATTGGTTAATATCCGAGATCTTTAAACTATTTAGTACACAGATGCATATGACTTAAAGGATTTCAGAATCTTTTAAGAAACAATTTAAATGTATCCATTACACATATACACACACACATTCACAGAGGCTGAGGTTTGGGGTAATTCTACTCGTCTCTGATGAAATCACTACAATTTACAAATTAAAGCCCTAACTATAATGGCTCTGATAAGTATATAGAAAACATCTAGTTCTTTAGTCGGATGGTTGCACAAAAACATTTCATAGAGGAATCACAACTATTTGCTACATTCTCTTCTATGAATTTTAAACTCTCTAAGCAATGATGTATCTCCCTGAGCATCTTCATTCTCATTACATCAGATAAGGCAAGAGCAGGATTAAAATGTCTCTTTAAAGAGGAAACAAAAGTTTGGGCTGGGAATTACTATTTTAAAGAAAGAATTATTTCTGCAGATTTTGCATTGGTTCAGTGGCAAAATTGCTTCTACACTGTTTAGCTCAGCATCCCGCTGGTTGTTCAGTCTGTCACAATATATAAAATATCATTGCTCTGATACCACTGCAAGCTTTCCAAGTGATTGCATTCCAGACATAATTAAGAATAAACTAATGCCTTCAGACATGCTACTTTCTCCATTTCAAATGATCATTTTACAGAAGAATGCATTATATTTTTCCATCAGAGTTTGATTTACTACTCATAGCTGAAGGATAAATTTGATCTCTTTTATCTATTGGATATTTTAGAATAAATGCCTCCTTTCATTTAAAAATTTAGTAATTTAAATTTATATTACCTCTTCTTATCAATTCATGTTCTCCCATAATTTTCAACTCTTTTTGAAAAAAGCATCTTACAACTTTTTCATATTACTTAAACTGATTTCCAAAGATAAGGTAATAAGAACTCAAAAGGAAAACCTCATTTTAGTTGCCCTTTAATAATGTGCTTCTAAGAGATATACTGGAGTTATATAATTCTTAGCTGACTTAACAAAATGGAAAATTTCCCAGATATTATCTTGGTATTTCAGGCATCAGTGAAACAGGGATATGAATGTTTTGATTTTTAAGTCAAACAAAAAGGTGCTTTTTGAAAAGTACTCAGATGTGACCTCAGAAAAGCCTAGTTTAGAGATTTTGGGACTTCATTCTGATAGCCAAGAGCACAGATATCATATTTCATCCTTCTCACCAATTCTTGAGATACCACATTTCATAGTAAATACTTCGCAGAAATTGTCAGTCACTCTTCCCATTGGGCTCCTTACTGTAAAAAACACTTCATTCTCAAATTAACAATTTTGAATAGATAACTTCTAATGGTGTTAAATGCAGAGACATTACTTTGTCAACAAAGGTCCGTCTAGTCAAGGCTATGGTTTTTCCTGTGGTCATGCATGGATGTGAGAGTTGGACTGTGAAGAAGGCTGAGCGCCGAAGAATTGATGCTTTTGAACTGTGGTGTTGGAGAAGACTCTTGAGAGTCCCTTGGACTGCAAGGAGATCCAACCAGTCCATTCTGAAGGAGATCAGCCCTGGGATTTCTTTGGAAGGAATGATGCTAAAGCTGAAACTCCAGTACTTTGGCCACCTCATGTGAAGAGTTGACTCATTGGAAAAGACTCTGATGCTGGGAGGGATTGGGGGCAGGAGGAAAAGGGGATGACAGAGGATGAGATGGCTGGATGGCATCACTGACTCGATGGACGTGAGTCTGAGTGAACTCCGGGAATTGGTGATGGACAGGGAGGCCTGGCGTGCTGCGATTCATGGGGTCGCAAAGAGTCGGACACGACTGAGCGACTGAACTGAACTGAACTGAATGGTGTTAAAAATGCCTCTAATTCAATTCAACCAGAATATTCATTACCACCACATTTCTATTCTCAAACTTGATTATTTTGGTTAATAGGACTTTTACAAGATCCCACTCAACTATTTGCCTTGTTTGAACCCCCTCTGTACATCTGATAAATGATTCCCCTGACTATGCTGTATAAGAGGCTATATGTAAATGTCTTTTCCCAGCTTCACAATGTGAGATCTAAGGAATTCCTTTTGCAATACTCCAGTCAATGGACCTCACACATTCTATTGCTTTATCTTGATCATGGGTAGGTTTCTTGAAAAATCAAGCAGAAACAAGTTACCTCTGAAGCATTAAACTATCTACTGTAGCAAGTACAACTGAAATTATTTTCTTTTAAACCAGTTGATTTCACATGTTTTGCCTTCTAAATACATCAGATCAGATCAGATCAGTCGCTCAGTCGTGTCCGACTCTTTGTGACCCCATGAATCGCAGCACGCCAGGCCTCCCTGTCCATCACCAACTCCCAGAGTTCACTCAGACTCACGTCCATCGAGTCAGTGATGCCATCCAGCCATCTCATCCTCTGTCGCCCCCTTCTCCTCTTGCCCCCAATCCCTCCCAGCATCAGAGTCTTTTCCAATGAGTCAACTCTTCACATGAGGTGGCCAAAGTACTGGAGTTTCAGCTTTAGCATTATTCCTTCCAAAGAAATCCCAGGGCTGATCTCCTTCAGAATGGACTGGTTGGATCTCCTTGCAGTCCAAGGGACTCTCAAGAGTCTTCTCCAACTGCTGCTGCTGCTGCTAAGTCGCTTCAGTCGTGTCCGACTCTGTGCGACCCCATAGACAGCAGCCCACCAGGCTTCCCTGTCCCTGGGATTCTCCAGGCAAGAACACCACCACAGTTCAAAAGCATCAATTCTTCAGTGCTCAGGCTTCTTCACAGTCCAACTTTCACATCCATACATGACCACAGGAAAAACCATAGCCTTGACTAGACGGATCTTTGTTGGCAAAGTAATGTCTCTGCTTTTGAATATGCTATCTAGGTTGGTCATAACTTTCCTTCCACAAGCATTTAAAAATATTTTTGTATGTGTTTAAGACAAATTTATAGCTACCCTCATATAGAATACCTGTATCTATCACATTTTAGCTGAAATGAACAGCCCAGTCAAAAGACAGTACTTCAATGGAATGACTTTTTAAACTAATTTTCATTAAGGCATCAAATATTTTATTCAAAGTTCACTTCTAATAAATAAAATTGTTCTAGCAATACAAAGATAAATTTGGTATGTCTAATACTGAATATATAAAGAAATTATTTAATTTTGAAAATTATGTAATTGAAGTACTTGGCTTACTCACATGTTATATCCAATCCCTAAGAAATCAATATTCCATCAACAGAAAAAAAAAGTGCATTTATTTGAGCAGCTGTTGCATCAATTGCCAGATTCACCCTGATTCATCTTTGTTTCAGTTTCTCTCCCCCTCAGCAGCAGTTCCACAGATAAACATACACTGACCTTTGGTAAGTTATAATCAAACCACTTCTGCTTTATATTCGTTAGAACCTATAGGCTTTTATAGGATAGCTTTGAGTAAAAAAAAAAAAAAAAAAAACATTAAATTGTTTCATTTCTCAGAGTGAGGTATGACTGGAACCACTTGGGTTCATGAAAAATCATGCTGAATCCAGTGAGAGATGGCTGCTTTTAAAGGCACAGGATGTGATTCCCCTGTCACTTCATGCAGCTAGATTGCCTCCAGACTACCCGATATGAAGAGCTGACTCATTGGAAAAGACCCTGATGCTGGGAAAGACTGAAGGCAGGAGGAGAAGGGGAGACAGAGGATGAGATGGCTGGATGGCATCACTGACCTGAGTGTGAGCAAGCTCCAGGAGAGAGCGAAGGACAGGGAAACCTGGCATGCAGCAGTCCACTGGGTGGCAAACAGCTGGACATGACTGAGTGACTGAGCAACAACAAAACCTGGCCAACTTGTTTTTAAATTCCTGATTATGCCATGTTTGTTCTGATCTGAAGGCCTTCATGAATCCTATTCCCTCCATCTGAAATTATCCAATCCCACCTCTCCAACTCCACTCCCTGGAGGACATGTACTCAATGTAGCATGTCTAGCTGACCTCATTCTCCTTTTCACCCCACCTATTCTTGGTCACATGCTTTCCCAAACACATGAAACTGCTCCTTCACTCCACTTTCACAACTATGATAAACTTACTTTTACTGTTTTCTTTTTCACTCTGTCAGCCTTACCATATGTTTTAATTGCCAATAACACTGCACCCGTGTCTATTTTATAATCACTTCATTACCAATAAATGGATGTTTGATAAATGTTTAGCAAAAATCTATTCAAATAATACAGATACATTTACAGAAGTATTTGGAATATAGACTTTTTTTTTCCAACAAGAATAATTCTAAGTAAGTATTAGTGGAGTAAGTATTACTATTGTAATTAACAAAATACTTAGTAGGTGCCTTACTAGTTAGGATACATTCTGCTGCAAGAAAAAAAATGATTAAGAATTCAAATTTTTAACAGTAAGGAAACTTATGACGATCAGGCATAGGAAGAACCTAGACTTCTTTTACTCAGTGCTCAAACATACGCTGAGGGCTCCGGGTTGTATTCATTTTAGAATCATAGGTGTTTTCTCACACTAGACCACTCTGACAAATCTATATGCCACTTCCAGAAATAAAAAAGAAAAATCAGAGAAACAAGTTTAATTTGTCTATTTCTCTTTGAAGCAGAATCTTTTTTTGTCAGCTGGAGTGATATTATACACCTTCAGTTTAACCATTCACTAACAAGAAGAAAGGGATCACCACGATTAGCTTAGAGAAGCCAGGACCTACTCGGACAGCAAAAAACTGTGCCAATCACCCCTGAGGCACAAACTATCAGGAAAGAGATAAAACAAATTCGTTTTCTCTTAGGAATGAGGAAATCATTTGGGGGGATTAAAATTAGGTAGGTAGCAAACAGTGTCAGAATTAGTGACTAAAACTGTAAGGTACTGAGGAAAATAAGAATTTTTTTTTTAAGTGATACAATTTCTTCTGGCATTTTATATTTTTGCTAAAGAAAACATTAAAAAGCACATTGTGGTGTGTCTTTTTTTTAATTTCCCCAGAACATTACACAATTTTCACCTCATAATTTGTGTAAGCTCTTTTCTTCCCTTTTAAAATATAAGGTATTATAGGCTTGAGGTTTGGATAGGGTTGTGCAAGAAGCAGGGGGAGGAACAACAGCAAATATGAACAAAAGTGATTGTCCTACTGTAAAATTACAAAAGTGAAAAGAGGCAATGTGTTCCATCTATCTTATAGGACAAAGTTAGGGCAATGAAGTATCTTTTATCTTGGGAAAAATATAGATAGACAGAGATAATGTCTGTATTATCTGCATTTTCTTCTAATATCAAATAAAAGCATTAAAAAGTGACATGGAATGAGGAAATATTTCTTGAGGTGACTTTAATTATAAATTTTTTATGATTCCATAAAAAGGGTTCTAATTTTTTCTTTATTTTCCTTTGTCTTTAAATGAGCTAATATCCTACTAATGAATTCAGTTGAAATTGGATATAAGGTCAATTAACATGTGTTCCTTGCAGTCAAGAATATCGTGAAAAGTATCCTACTGCTGCTGCTGCTAAGTCTCTTCAGTCATGTCCAATTCTGTGCGACCCCATAGACGGCAGCCCACCACGCTACCCTGTCCCTGGGATTCTCCAGGCAAGAACACTGGAGTGGGTTGCCATTTCCTTCTCCAGTGCATGAAAGTGAAAAGTGAAAATGAAGTAGCTCAGTCATGTCCAACCCTTAGCGACCCCATGGACTGAAGTCTACCAGGTTCCTCCACCCATGGGATCTTCCAGGCAAGAGTACTGGAGTGGGGTGCCATTTCCTTCTCTGAAAAATATCCTAGCATGATACTAAAACCTCAATATATATAAGCAGGAAAGTTAATCACCATCATTACCACTTATACCTCATTCTGATAACTGCTGAGTCTTATAGCAGTAAATTACATAGACACTATAAAACAGCAAAACATAATTATATTCAGCAGAGAACTCAAAATACCATATACAGTAACAGCCTTAGATTTAGTGATTATTTATAAAAAAATAAAGAAAAAAAAACACTAAGTAACACTGGTTTTATCATAGCAAAAGAGATTTCAAAAAGCTCTCTAGTTTCAAACTGGATATAAGCAGCCTCTTCTATCCTAGTATCACAATGTTTTACAATTGCTCTGACCAAAGTTAATCATTGATTATTCAAGGAAAACATACCACTATGGGCACTTTTCAGGCCCCTTTGCTTCAACTTTATTGCTCTCTTCCTAATTTTGATTATTTCATCCCTCATTAACATAACCCCTAAAGGATAACAGAAGGAATGAAGCTGAACACAGTACAAATAAATCGGTCAAAGCGACGCTGGTAGAGGAAAGGACTGAAGACTTTAGTTGAATATCAACTACTGATTATAGTGCAGTATTCAGAATACATTACTGAAAGAGTTAAAATGTCAAAAATATTACTTAAGTCAAGCACAAAGTATTTGAGTGGTATATTCCCTTGAAAATTTCAGAGCACTTAACAGCATGATAAAGTAACACTGCATTAAAAGAAATCAGGAGTTTGATTATAGGAGTATCCTATAAAAAAATGATGTTTTGATACTCAAGTAAACTCCCTATCTGGTCATTCCTACATTTTGGGACACAAAGAAAAAAATATGTTCACTTTTAGCATCTTTATTGAGATACAATTGAGGTAAAATGCGTTATATCTGTTTACGTTTTCACACGTGTATTATCACCACCAACATGGTAGTGAAGACATCTATCACCCTAAGTTTCCAATGAATTTTAGAGTCAGATTTTTGTTTTTAATTGCTCAACAAACTGCATTAGAATTTTGATAGGGGTTGAATCGAATCTGTAGATCACTTTGGGAGAGTATGCCACCTTAACAATATTTAAGTCTTCTGATCCATGAATACAAGATCTTTCTGTTTATTTAGATCTTTAATTTCTTTTAGAAATTACAGTCTCAGTGTATAAGTTTTATACCTCCTAGGTTAAATTTATTCTTAAGGGTTTAATTCTTTGTGATGCTATTGTGAAAGGAAATGATTTTAAAATTTATTTTCAGAAATTTATTGTTCATCGCTAATCCACATAAATACAACTGATTTATGTATGTCGACCTTGTACCCGGTAACCTTGTTGGATTTACTTAATAATTCTAGTAGCTTTTCATGGATTTCTTAGTATTTTTTTATAAATAAGATCATGTTATCTGAAAATAAAGGTAGTTTTACATCTTTCTTTCTAATTGGAATGCCTTTCTTTCTTTTTCTAACCTGACTGGTTGGTTTAGATGGAAACTCCAGTGCAATGCTGTATATCAGAGGTAAAAATATTCATCCTTGTCTTCCTCTTAATCTTATGAGGAAAGCCTTCAGGTTTTCACCATTGAGTAACAGTGGATTTTTCATAAACATTCAGTCATGTTGAGAAATCCTCTTTATTCCTAGTTTTTTGTTTTTCTACTTGAAAATATATATATATATATATATATATCATGAAATTGTTAGGTTGAAATGACTTTTCTGCATCAGTGGACATGGCCATGCCTGTTTTTCATTCCTTCATTCTACATTGATTATTTTTCATACTATGAACTACCCGTTCATTCATATATAAGTTCTACTCGGTCATAGTATATATAGTCCTTTTAATATGTTGCTGAATTTCATTTGCTAGGCAATGGCACCCCACTCCAGTACTTTTGCCTAGAAAATCTCATGGACGGAGGAGCCTGGTAGGCTGCAGTCCATGGGGTCCCTAGAGTCAGACACGACTGAGTGACTTCACTTTCACTTTTCACTTTCATGCATTGGAGAAGGAAATGGCAACCCACTCCAGTGTTCTTGCCTAGAGAATCCCAGGGACCGGAAGGAAGCCTGGTTGGCTGCCGCCTATGGGGTCGCACAGAGTCGGACACAACTGAAGTGACGCAGCAGCAGCAGCAGCAGCAGCAGTGTTTAATTGAGGACTTTTACATTTATATTCATAAAGATACTGAAAAGATAAAGAGATCGGCTTTCTTGTAATGCCTTCAATAATGCTTCTTGTAATCGCTTCATTATCACGTTAATGAGTTAGGAAGTGTTCTCTCATATTTTTTTGTTAGATTTTGAGCAGAATTGGTAATTCTTCTTTAAATGTTTGGTGGAATTAACCAGTGAGGCCATCTCACTCTGGACTTTTCTTGGTTGGGAGGTTTTTTATTTATTCAGACTCTTCTGTTATATCTATTCAGTTTCTAATTTTTGAGTCAGTTTCAATATTTGTTTTGGTTCAGGAACAAGCCTGTCTCATGTTGGCTAATTTATTGGTATATAGCTTTTCACAGTACTATCTAAAAATCCTTTTCTTTAAGTAAGGTGATTAGTAATGTCCCCAATTTTACTTCTGACTTTAGTATTTTGAGTTATATCTCTTTAATTCTTGGTCAGTCTAGGTAAGAACAATCAATATTTTGATCTTTTTAAAGAACTAATTTGGTTGTACTGATATTTCTGTAGTTTTTATATACTCTTGTTTCATTGATCTCCATCTTTTATTCTGCTTGCTAGTTCCTTTGGTTGCAAAATTTAGGCCACAGATTTGGTACCTTCCTTTATTAATATAGACATTTATACCTATAAATTTTTCTCTAAGCAATGCTTTCACTGCATCCCATAAATTTTGGTATGTTTGTTTTCACTCATATCTAATTTCCTTTGTGATTTCTTCTTTAATGCTTTGGTTGTTTGAGCGATTTTTACATTTTAAAATTATTTCCACAAATTTGTAAATGTTCCAGGTTTCCTTCTGTTACCAATTTCTAGCTGTTTCCAATGTGGTTGGCAAAGGAACTTTGCATGTTTAGTCTTTTATTATTTATTGATGCTTGTTTTTTGACTTAATATGAGATCTATCCTAGGTAATGTTTCATGTGTACTTGAGAAGAATATGTAAATTTCTGTTGTTTGACAGAATGTTCCATATAGGTATAAAAGAGTCTCCTTAGTGTATAGTGTATTTCAAGTTCTTTATATTCTAGTTGCTATTCTATTTCTTTTCTTCATTATTGAAAGTGGGATCCCAAAGTCCCAACTATTATTATAAAAAAAAATCTATTTATCCTTTCAATTCCATCAATTTTTATTTCATATATTTGGAGACTGCATTGTTAGATGTAGAAAAGGTACATGAATACACTGAAGAACTCTACAAAAAAGGTCTTAATGACCCAGATAACCATGATGGCGTGGTCACTCACCTACAGCTACACATCCTGGGGTATCAAGTCAAGTAGGCCTTAGGAAGCATTACTACAAATAAAGCCTAGTGAAGGTGATGGAATTCAGCTGAGCTATTTCATATTCTAAAAGATGATAATGTTAAAATACTACACTCAATATGCCAGAAAATTTGGAAAACTCAGCAGTGGCCACAGGACTGAAAAAAGGTCAGTTTTCATTCCAATTCCAAAGAAGGGCAATGCCAAAGAATGTTCAGACTACTGTACAATTGTGCTCATTACACATGCTAGCAAGGGTATGCTCAAAATCCTTCAAGCTAGGCTTCAGTAGTACATGAATGGAGAACTTCCAGATGTTCAGTCTGGATTTAGACAAGTCAGAGGAACCAGAGATCAAATTGCCAACATTTGTTGGGTCATGCAGAAAGCAAGGGAATTACAAAAAAAAATCTACTTGTGTTTCACTGGACTACACTAAAGCCTTTGACTGTGTGGATCACAACAAATTGTGGAGAAAATTCTTAAAGAGATGTGAATACCAGACCACCTTACCTGTCTCCTGAGAAACCTGTATGTGGGTCAAAAAGCAACACTTAGAACCAGACATGGAACAACAGACTAATTCCAAATTGGGAAAAGAGTACAACAAGGTTGTATACCGTCACCCTGCTTGTTTAATTTATATGCAGATTACATAATGCTAATGCAAGGCTGAATGAATCCCAAATGGAATCAAGATTGCTAGGAGGAATATTAACAACCTCAGACATGCAGATGATACCACTCACATGGCAGAAATTGAAAAGGAACTAAAGAGCCTCTTGATGACGGTGAAAGAGGAGAGTGAAAAGCTGACTTAAAACTCAACATTCAAAAAAATGAAGATCACAGCACCTAGTCCCATCACTTCGTAGCAAATAGATGGGGAAAAAGTGCAAACAATGGCAGATTTTATTCTCTTGGGCTTCAAAATCACTGTGAATGGTGACTAGAGCCATGAAATTAAAGAGGCTTGATCCTTGGAAAGAAAGCTATGACAAAACTAGACAGCATGTTAAAAAGCAGAGACTAGTTTGCCAACAAAGGTCTGTCTAGTCAAAGCTATGGTTTTTCCAGTAGTCATGTATGGATGTGAGAGTTGGACTGTGAAGAAGGCTGAGCGCCAAAGAACTGATGCTTTCAAATTGTGGTGCTGGAGAAGACTCTTGAGATTCCTTTGTACTGCAAAGAGATCAAAACAGTCAATCCTAAAGGAAATCAACCCTAAATATTTATTGGAAGGACTGATGCTGATGATGAAGCTCCAATACTTCAGCCATCTAATACACAGAGCCAACTCATTGGAAAAGACCCTGATGCTGAAAAAGATTGAAGGCAAAAAAGAGAAGTGGGTGTTAGAGCTGCTGCTGCTGCTGCTCCTAAATCGCTTCAGTCATGTCCAACTCTGTGCGACCCCGTAGATGGCAGCCCACCAGGCTCCCCCTTCCCTGGGATTCTCCAGGCAAGAACACTGGAGTGGGTTGCCATTTCCTTTTCCAGTGCATGAAAGTGAAAAGTGAAAGTGAAGTTGCTCAGGCATGTCTGACTCTTAGCGACCCCATGGACTGTAGCCTACCAGGTTCCTCCATCCATGGGATTTTCCAGGCAAGAGTACTGGAGTGGGGTGCCATTGCCTTCTCCAGGGTGTTAGAGGATAGGATGATTAGATAGCACCACCAACTCAACGGACATGAATTTGAGCAAACTCTGGGAGATAGTGAAGGACAGGGGAGCCTTGCCTACTACAATCCATGGGGTTGCAAAGAGTTGGACGTGACTTAACAACTAAACGGAGAAGGCAATGGCACCTCACTCCAGTACTGTTGCCCAGAAAATCCCATGGATGGAGGAGCCTGGTAGGCTGCAGTCCATGGGATCCCTGGGAGTCGGACATGACTGAGCGACTTCACTTTCACTTTCCACTTTCATGCATTGGAGAAGGAAATGGCAACTCACACCAGCGTTCTTGCCTGGAGAATCCCATGGATGGAGAAGCCTGGTAGGCTGCAGTCCATGGGGTCACAGAGAGTTGGACACGACTGAATCGACTTAGTGGTGGTAATAGTAGTAACAACTAAACAACAGCTGAAGAATTGATGCTTTTGAACTGTGGTGTTGGAGAAGACTCTTGAGAGTCCCTTGGACTGCAAGGAGATCCAACAAGTCCATTCTGAAGGAGATCAGCCCTGGGATTTCTTTGGAAGGAATGATGCTACAGCTGAAACTCCAGTACTTTGGCCATCTCATGCGAAAAGTTGACTCCTTGGAAAAGACTCTGATGCTGGGAGGGACTGAGGGCAGGAGGAGAAGGGGACGACAGAGGATGAGACGGCTGGATGGCATCACTGACTCGATGGACGTGAGTCTGGGTGAACTCTGGGAGTTGGTGATGGACAGGGAAGCCTGGCATGCTGCGATTCATGGGGTTTCGAAGAGTCGGACACGACTGAGTGAGCGAGTGACTGAACAACACAATTTCATAACTGTATGTTCAAAATGGATTCATTCTATCACTTTGTCACATAAAAGTTTTGCTTTTAATATACAAATGCATTTTATCTGCATATAGTATTATTCTCCATATTTTATTTCCAAAGTATTCATGTTTCATTTTTAAGTAGATGTCTTGTAGATAGCGATAGTTCAATTATGTTTGTTTGTTTGTTTTGTCAGCTTCTTTTAAGGGGAGAATGTATTTATCTTTAATATAACTATTATTAAGGAAATACTTCTCTCATTTGTTTTCTATTATTTATGTCTTTTACTGTTGTTGCTAATCAATTTTTCTATTAAAGCTTGTTTAATATCTCTTTTTGCATACATATCTTGATTCCTTTCTTCTTTTACTGTGTAGTCTTATTTTATTAGTGGGTACTCTGGGGATTGTAATTATCCTAAATTCTAATTATCTTGTTAAAATTAACAATTTTGTTTCAATAGTATACAAAAAGTTGCTCATATGTAGCTTCTTACCACCCCCCTCCACATTATATGGCTATTGTCACAAATTATACTTTTTATATAGATTGTGAGCCCTCTGAGGTAACTTTATAGTTAATATTTTATGCATGTCTTTTAAATCATATGTTTATAAAGAAGAATCTTGAGGGTAGCCTTGCCAGTTATAGAACTATTATTTACCAGTTTTCCTGTCTCAGGACTTTAAAGATTTCATTCACTATTTCTTCAGGACAAATGTGGAAGTGCAAGGTGTCTCAGGTCTTTTCTAAGGATGTGTCAGATTTATGCATGGCCTTCTAAATTTCACACAACATGCAGGAGCTTTTCAAAACTGACATTTCTCCATTAATCTCCTTTCCAAGATTCTTCCTTGTCAAACTTTTTGTTCTGCTTGTTGTTTGCCGCAAATGTTACCAGGCCCTATGTGTTAATGGTTAATTTCACTTGTCTTTAAATTCTTTCAACAAATGCTGCCCTGGAAGTGATCTCAGTTCTGGGGAAGGTCCAAGGCAGATGAAATAAAGGCAAACCCAAATTCATCCTCTATGTGCGTCTCCATTCCTGCCACGCAAGTAGGTTCATCAGTACCATTTTTCTACATTCCATATATGTGTTAGTATATAATATTTGTTTTTCTCTTTCTGAGTTACTTCACTCTGTATAACAGGCTACAGGTTCATCCATCTCACTACAAATGACTCAAATTTGTTCCTAGAGCAAGAAAAAGAGAGAGTGCAAAGAGGATATATATATATATATATATATATATATATACACACACACATATACATATACATACACATACATACACACACACATATATATATATATATATGTATATAACACACATACACACACATACATACATATAAGACCAATTCACATTGTATGGCAATATAATGTTATAAAGTAATTATCTTCCAATTATAATTGAAAGATAAATTCAAAAAATATTAAGTAAATAAAGGCAAACTCTTCAGGAAACCAACAAACATGTAATGAGATACAACCACAATTTTTGGAAAATAAGATCTGTTATTCCTTCTGTAACAGCAACCAGTACCAGGGATGCAGGCTGCTGTCTTCAAGGTTTCCCCAAGCTGAGGAGTGAGAGAGGATATTCAGTTCAGTTCAGGTGCTCAGTCATGTCCAACTCTTTGCGACCCCATGGACTACAGCATGCCAGGCTTTCCTGTCCATCACCAACTCCTGGAGCTTGCTCAAACTCATGTCCATCGAGTCTGTGATGCTATCCAACCACTGCATCCACTATTGTCCCCTTCTCTTCCTGCCTTCAATCTTTCCCAGCATTAGGGTCTTCTCTAGTAAGTCAGTTGTTCCCATTAGGTGGCCAAAGTATTGGAGCTTCAGCTTCAGCAACAATCCTTTCAGTGAATATTCAGGACTAGTTTCCTTTAGGATTGACTGGTCTGATCTCCTTGAAGTCCAACTGACTCTCAAGAGTCTTCTCTAACACCACAGTTCAAAAGCATCAATTCTTCAGTGTTCAGCTTTCTTTATGGTCCAACTCTCATATCCATACATGACTACTGGAAAAACCATAGCTTTGACTAGACAGACCTTTGTCAGCAAAGGAATGTCTCTGCTCTTTAATATACTGTCTAGGCTTGTCATAGCTTTTCTTCCAAGTAGCAAGTGTTTTTTAATTTCATGGCTGCGGTCACCATCTGCAGTGATTTTGAAGCCCAAGAAAATAAACTCTATCAGTGTTTCCATTGTTTCCCCATCTACTTGCCATGAACTGATGGGACTGGATGCCATGATCTTTTTTTGAATGTTGAGTTTTAAGCCAGCTTTTTCAATCTCCTCTTTCACTTTCATCAAGAGGGTCTTTAATTCCTCTTCACTTTCTACCATAAGAGTGGTGTCATCTGCATATCTCCGGTTATTGATATTTTTCCCAACAATCTTGATTCCACCTTGTTGATTCATCCAGCTCAGTATTTCACATGATGTACTCTGCATAGAAGTTAAATAAGCAGGGTGACAATACACAGCCTTGACATACTCCTTTTCCAATTAGGAACCAGTCCGTTGTACCATGTCCAGTTCTGTTGTTTCTTGACCTACATACATATTTCTCAAGAGGCAGGTGGTCTGGTATTCCCATCTCTTTAAGAATGTTCCACAGTTTGTCATGATCCACACAGTCAATAGCTTTACTGCTGCTGCTAAGTCGCTTCAGTCGTGTCCAACTCTGTGCGACCCCATAGATGGCGGCAGCCTGCTAGGCTGCCCCGTCCCTGGGATTCTCCAGGCAAGAACACTGGAGTGGGTTGCCATTTCCTTCTCCAATGCATGAAAGTGAAAAGTCAAAGTGAAGTCGCCCAGTCCTGTCCGACTCTTAGCACCCCATGGACTGCTACCAGGCTCCTCCATCCATGGGAGTTTCAAGGTAAGAGTACTGGAGTGGGGTGCCATTGCCTTCTCCAGTCAATAGCTTTAGCATAATCATAAACCAGAAGTAGATGTTCTTCTGGAACTCTCTTGCTTTTTCGATGATCCAAACGATGTTGGCAATTTGATCTCTGGTTCCTCTGCCTTTTCTAAAACCAGCTTATACATATGGAAATTCTTAGTTTAAGTACTGTTGAAGCTAACTTGGAGAATTTTATCATTACCTTGCTAGCATGTGAAATGAGTGCAATTGTGAAGTAGTTTGAGCATTCTTTGGCCTCACCTTTCTTTGGGATTGGAATGAAAACTGACCTTTTCCAGTCCTGTGGCCATGGCTGATAATAGAGTATGTTAAAATTACAGAGTTCTCATCAAAATTCATGTTTCATTTTTTTCTTTGTTAAGCATTCTCTTGCTTGTGTTAAGTTTTTGATTAAATGTTAGAATTGAAATAGTTTATCCTGACAGTTTTGCAAACTTATTCATTCTTATTGGAGGCAAGGAGTTTGAGATTTCCCAAGGTTATCATTTTTACTGATCTAATTCTAATCATGCCATTTTTAAAACAGTTGATATTTTATTTCTTCTATTTGAGGCCTTATGTTTTATTTTTCTTGCACAATTGCAATGCTTACAATTTCTAGTAATATTACAGTGTAGCATAAACGAGGTGATAGAAGTTATCTTTATCATGTGAACTAACAGGGAAAATTTAAGTGGATCACTTTTTAAATATTTATTTAAGAATAATTTGAATACTATAAAAATTACATTCAAGTGACTTTTTATAAAGTTGCAGAGCTGTGCACCCAAAACCATATTCCAACTTTAGAACATTTCCCTTGACCTCTACCCACTTGCAATTACTCTCCATTCCCATCCACAGCCACAAGGAATCACTAATCCATGTCACATATCTATAGATTGCCTTTTCTAGAGACTGCATATTAAGAAAGCATAGCATATGTCATTATTTTGTATCTAATATCTTTCAGTTGTCATATTGTTTTAAGTTCATCTACCATGTGGAATGTATCAGCACTATTTTCTTTTATATTGTTGAAAAACTTTCCAGCATATGAATATATCCCAGTTTATGTATCCATTCACCAATCAATATACATTTGGATTGTTTTCAGTTTCTGATTATTATAAATAATGCTGCTATAAAAATTAATATAATAATTTATGTTAATATATGCTTTAATTTCTCTTGATAGATACCTAGATATAGAATTACTGGCTTGTATGATCTGCCTCTTGAGAAATTTGTATGCAGGTCAGGAAGCAACAGTTAGAACTGGACATGGAACAACAGACTGGTTCCAAATAGGAAAAGGAGTTCTTCAAGGCTGTATATTGTCACCCTGTTTATTTAACTTATATGCAGAGTACATCATGAGAAATGCTGGGCTGGAAGAAACACAAGCTGGAATCAAGATTGCCAGGAGAAATATCAATAACCTCAGATATGCAGATGACACCACCCTTATGGCAGAAAGTGAAGAGGAACTCAAAAGCCTCTTGATGAAAGTGAAAGAGGAGAGTGAAAAAGTTGGCTTAAAGCTCAACGTTCAGAAAACGAAGATCATGGCATCCGGTCCCATCACTTCATGGCAAATAGATGGGGAAACAGTGGAAACAGTGTCAGACTTTATTTTTCTGGGCTCCAAAATCACTGCAGATGGTGACTGCAGCCATGAAATTAAAAGACGCTTACTCCTTGGAAGGAAAGTTATGACCAACCTAGGTAGCATATTCAAAAGCAGAGACATTACTTTGCCAACAAAGGTTCGTCTAGTCAAGGCTATGGTTTTTCCTGTGGTCATGTATGGATGTGAGGTTGGACTGTGAAGAAGGCTGAGTGCCGAAGAATTGATGCCTTTGAACTGTGGTGTTGGAGATGACTCTTGAAAGTCCCTTGGACTGCAAGGAGATCCAACCAGTCCATTCTGAAGGAGATCAGTCCTAGGTGTTCTTTGGAAGGAATGATGCTAAAGCTGAAACTCCAGTACTTTGGCCACCTCATGTGAAGAGTTGACTCATTGGAAAAGACTCTGATGCTGGGAGGGATTGGGGGCAGGAGGAGAAGGGGATGACAGAGGATGAGATGGCTGGATGGCATCACCGACTCAATGGACGTGAGTCTGAGTGAACTCCGGGAGTTGGTGATGGACAGGGAGGCCTGGCGTGCTGCGATTCATGGGGTCACAAAGAGTCGGACACAACTGAGCGACTGATCTTATCTGATGATAAATTTGTGTTTACTTTTCCACAAAACTACCAAATTATGCTCGAAGTGGCTGGTACATCTGACATTCCCCTAAGGATGAGAATTCCAGTTTCTTCATAATCTGGTCAATATTTATGAAGTGGTGTCTTATTGTCATTTTAGTTTGCATTTCCCTAATAAATAATGATGTTGATCACTTTTATGTCCTTGATTACCATTTGAATACCTTTTCTGCTGAAATATCTAATAAAAATCTTTGAATTTTTAAATCTTTACATTTTAATTGGGTTGTTATATTAATTGCAAAGTTATTTAAATTTCTGAGATACACATACTTTAAGAGACATGATTTGTAATTATTTTCTCAAAGTCTCTTAGTTGTCTTTCCGTTGGCTCACTGGTATCTCTCAAAGTGCGAAAGTTTTTAATTCTCATGTAGTCCAATTTAATTTTTTTTAATTTATGGATTATAGTTTTGCTATTGGGATTAAGAAACATTTGCTGACTTCAAGTTCACAAAAATTATTGCTGCATTTTCTTCCAAGAATTTTATAGCTTTAGCTTCTACATTTAGTTCTATCATCCATCTTAGTTAATCTTTGTATATGCTGAATTCATTATTCTACATGTGGTTATCTGAATGTCTCCGCATAATTTCTTAAAAAGACAATCCTTTCTCCACTGAATAGCCATAACATTTCTATAGAATTGCCTTGGCATCACTGGTAAGCACCTTTAACCACCTTTAAAGTAATCAAGCACATATTTTTGTTGTGGTAATTGACATTGTTATTAGAATTACTCTTATTATTATTACACCCAGCTTTTGTTAGAATGTAGAATCCTACATTATGTTAGCACAGGGACCTTATCCAGACTCATTGTCACCAGTTGTTTCTATTTAAAAAGCACAAAGCCATCTGAACAGCTGAATCACCTACACAATCTTTTCCAGAGTTAGAATAATCCTCAATTCATAAATATTTTATAATCAAAAGATACTCATCTGACACAAACACTATCCCCTAAGAATTTAAATGTTATACATTCAAATTATAAATAATGGTGAAATAAATGCCCCAATTAAGTATATGTCAATATACACAGACACACGGACCTTACTGCTATATACTGGATACACAACAGGATATACTGCTGTGTATCCTGATATTATTTCACTCAAAAATAAAGTATGAATGTATTTACATGTCACTGGTATTCATAGACATTTTTTTATAGCTTCACAGTGTTCTATAATGTGCAGCTTGTAATATAATCTTATTAATTTTCTATTATAGAGTATTTCTCTGGCATCAGTGCCTACATGCCACTCTTTTAAAATAGATTATGCTCTGATATCTCTTCAGTCTTCAAGTCCATATCCAGGTTATAATTTCATAAAGTCTAGAAATCTGAACAGGATGCCTTTACCTTGCTCTTGTTTTATAATTGCTTTACCTATCTTGAAATTCAATTATCATATTTTGTGTTCAGGCCAAGTTGAACAAACTACTACCTAAATTATAACTCAGAAATAATGGAGTGTGCATCAGTTAGTTCATACCTATCTTATACATTTTTAAAGTGATCTTTTTTTGTGGGGGGACTGAAAAGTAACATGTTAGACTATTAGAAGTAACTTGTGTTAGTATTACTACTGCTGTGTTGTATTCAACACAAGTTTTCAGAGTAAATTCTTACCTCCTCTATGTCTCAAGCTTAGACACTTAGGCACCAGTCAAAATGAATTGGTTATTACCTAGTCTCCTGATTTCCTGAGTTACATATCATAGGTCATGTGTAGATATACATACAATAAACATTTGAATCTTAGTTTGCTGAATAATTGTGCAGGATGGATTCAACCTCAACAGATAGCTACAGCTCGAAATGTTCTTTAAAACTTACTCTTTAAAAGAAGTTTATATATATATATATTTTATTTATATTTATAGACGTGTATATGTTTATCATATGCACATACACAGAATAACAATGAAAACCAGTCATATTTTTCATTTCTTCAAGACTGCTCATTGGATTTTAGAAAAATATGGCAGAGCAGCTATTACAAGACATCTAAAAAACACTTAAAAGACATTAGTTTTAAGGAACATTATGAAAGTGTCCTCTTGGGAAGATAAGCAGCAGCTTATAACATTAAAGCCCTAAGAACTGGGCAGAGCTGGTATTTCTCTATGTTAACGACTCTACAAAGTAACAATTATACAGTTATAGCACCCAGATCACTGCATCAAAATTTTTCATTTTTATGTCAGTGTTTTCACTCTTTTTCTGTTCATTTTGGGTTGCCTTAGAAGAGAACAGTTATTCTTTGTCAGGTTGAGGGCATTCAAGTGAACCAAAAGGTCAATCTAATTAAAAAAGGGAAAGAACTTCAAACCACAAGGGGAAAAAAGATCCAGCTAAATGCCAAGGAATTTATATTACTGAATGCATGAGGTAAACAGTCAAACAATGAGATGAATGCACAAAGGTGTCAAAGAGAAAATAAAAGAGTCTGTGACCTTTAAATTATTATTATTTTTTGTAAATTAAATGATATTTACTCCTTGAAAGAGAAACACTGCACATCAGAAACATTTAAAAATACAATTAATTTTTACCATGTCTTAGTTTTGAAAAGCTTTATTTTCCTCCAATGATTCACAACAATATTTATAAACTATTGAATACAGAAATTATTCCCAAGGATACACTTAATAATTTTAATTTTTATTCTTTGCAAAAACTATCCATCATTTGCAACTGCCCTCCCCAAAGTGCTATTCAAAACACATTGTTAAAGTTGAGTTAAACCTTTACAAGAACCGATTTTAACTCTGTGGTATTAATGGCTTACAAATCAAAATAGAGAAAATAATAGTATCTGGATTTTTTCACTGTATTCCCCCCTCTCTCCCCAAGCCATCCATGTGATTTTAACCAACATGGAGCCATACACTAGTGAGTATATAGTACTCATAGAATTTAAAAGTTTAATAAAGGGTGAGGGTGCATTAACTGTTAGACTGACTACATTGCAATCTGTCACCCAGTGATTTTTAATGCATTTTAAACATATAGCTAGATGCTTTATAGTAGAAGTCTTTTGCCAACTACTAAGGACTTTTGTGTCACCAAGAACTTTCGTGTCATGGTGGATGGGAATTGAGACATTCCATTAATAATTTCATCTCTTGTTAAATTTACTGGCCCAAGCATATGATACCTTGGATCAATCTTGTTTGTTTTTTGGGTCTATACTTTAGAAAATTACATGGGGAAAAAAAAAAAAAGCATAATGCCTCTGCAAATTGATGGGTTTTGGTATTACCTGGCTTGTCAATAACCTAAAATGTTTACATTTTCCTTAGCCAAATCATTTTTATTTTTAGAGAAAACCTAGGCTCCATTGCCCAGGTGGTAGTCGGGCTCTGGAATAGATTTGAGGCAAAACATTTCTCCTACGGCTTTCCTCCTTTACCTCAGCAGTTAATTCTGACTGTAATTATCCTAATTTCCTAGGCTAATATCACAGTCCTCCACTCTGATAGCACTCAAGCCCTCAGCACGCACACTTGGTTAGACCCTGGCAAACTAGGTAGATCTTGCCTGGTTTCTTTGCCTTTGGTGGTTCCAGCACCACACACACCTGCATCTGTTCCTGCTTTTTACAAAATACCACTCAAAATCCTGGGCACTGTCCACTGAGTTGTTCCTTATTTGACAGGACCACGGATTTGCCTCTAGTCTGACTCACACCCTGGATAAATCCTAAAGTTGTTTACGATGGCTTGAATTACAGTGGAGCCCACTGTATCTTTAGTTATTTGTCCCTTGGAGCTACTGATCAGGCCAGGAAGGACCAGAGGCCAGGAAGGACCAGCCTCTATAATGAGATTAATTAGCCCCAAACTAGCCATATATTTAAGGAGTGGGTTTTGGCTGAGTCCTATCTATCATGTCATGTACTTGCTGGATTAGCAAGTAATGTCAAAGTGTTAGTATATCTTCCGTTGATGATTTCAGTTTTAAGGCCTACCCAACTGTCATTTTCACTAAAAACAGAAGATCAATCATAATGTGGTTAACTGTGTGTCTGCACATAGACCTTGTCAGTTACCCTCTGTACCACCTACGTTATATGAAAACATTTCTGAAGGAGCATTTACTATAAATAATGAATAGGATGATTCACTATTCATCATTCCAACAGGCAAAATCAAAATCAGAATTCAAAAAATAATTTAAATAGTGATATAAAGAAAGCTGAGTGCAGAAGAATTGATGCTTTTGAGCTCTGGTGTTGGAGAAGACTCTTCAGAGTCCCTTGGACTGCAGGAGATCCAACCAATTCGTCTTAAAGGAGATCAGTCCTGGGTGTTCACTGGAAGGACTGATGTTGAAGTTGAAACTCCATTACTTTAGCCACCTGATGTGAAGAGCAGATTCATTTGAAAAGACCCTGATGATGGGAAAGATTGAGGGTAGGAGGAGAAGGGGACTACAGAGGATGAGATGGTTGGATGGCATCACCGACTCAACGGACATGAGTTTGGGTGGACTCTGGGAGTTGGTGATGGACAGGGAGGCCTGGGGTGCTGCGGTTCATGAAGTCGCAAAGAGTCAGACTCGACTGAGCGACTGAACTGAACTGATACTGTCCATGTTCCTTTCTTACTTTATAACTAAAATCCCTTTATCTTTGATAACATAAAGTTGAGGACATGTATAATTTTCAAAGATAGAACCATGTCTGTAAAACTGTATTATATATAAACTAATATAAACATGGGAAAACATGATAAATGGTTATAATCTCAATAAAGTTCTCAGACACAGAATATTTTCTTTTAATGGAAATCCACTGATATTCACTTGTCAAGTCCTCTGGAGAGCTTCTAGAGACTGTTCTTTGCTATGAAAGTGCTGAGATATTTAGATTTCCTTTCTGAACAGGATAAAATCAGTGGAGGCCTCCAAAAAAAAAAAGCAAAATAAATACGAAGGCAGACATCAGTGGATCTGATTTGTGGTAAAGTAGAAGGATTTTTTTTTTTTTTTTTACACTGGAGTACTTGTGCTTAAGTAGTGATTTTCTATAAATCTTTACTGATGGTCTAAGGATTCACTATGACTTGTGAATTGTATAACTGTCCTAGAGAATTAAAAGGCTTGATGACTTGGAACATAATGTTACTCTATCTCCACTCACTGTGGCTTGTCTTATGATCCTTCCTTGAAGAAATTCTTACTGGCTATAACAGTATTCACTGACTACAATTCACAATACAAATACAGTTATGAATCCATGATGTTATTAATGAGATAAAAATATAGTTTAAATTTTCAAGAGATCCTAATTTTTGGAAGGATTCTGAAAACGAAGCAGGAATAGAAAGACACAAAATATCAACTTCTCTTGGATATCTCCTCTCATTTTTTATCTCTAATACCACACACACATTAGGCAGCCAATATTTATTTTTTGCATGAATTGATTATTAATGTTTTGAACTGACCCTTCGACTTAATGCTCACAAGCTCCAGACTTCACTATTCTTGGAAATTCGACTCATGTTGCTAGTAAACAGAAGCTAGAATGTATAGCAATGATAATTTGTACTTTAAAATCTACCTTCTGAAGGGCACTAACGTTCAGTTTAGACAAGGCACTGGAAGAACAGAATTATAAAGTCAGTCTTTTGATGAGTAAGAGCCAGAGTAGAAGGAATTGATATTTTAGCACACCAGACTTGTGTACATCATTTTTTTGTTTTTTCCATATCCCTCATGGCATGTGGGATCTTAGTTCTCTAAGGATGGAACTCGAGCCCCCTGTGCAGTCTTAACCACTGAACCATCAAGGAGATCCCTGGAATGTGTTTCGTATATTAGATACAATTGATTCTTGGGGCACAGAAGAAAGGCACTCCTAATGATGCTTTTCCCCTAAACTTCTACACCATTGTGCTTCCTTCCCCCTGAATCAACCCCCACAACCATAATGTACATATTCTTTCTTTACATGTGTCAACACTTTAAGATTGGATCTAACTCTTTCCTTATCTGGTCATGGCACAATTTAGCCTCCTAAAGAAGGTTGCCTCTCCCTATGATTGTCATTTGTTGCATGATTATAATTTAATTCTTACATCAAGTATACTGATGGTCTCCCTAACACCTTATTACCACCCTACATCTATAATCTTGTATATAAATATATGCATTGTGAGCATCTGATATCATGATTTCTTTTCCCAGGTGGTTAGTTCTAAGCTGAACACAGGAAAAAGCAGGAAAAATTTCCCCTTTTCCTCACTTCTGTTCCAAAAGCAAGATGAGGATATTCAATCCTAAAACATTTATTGTTGAGAAAAACATTCCTTTGTATCCATAGGAAGCTACCATGTAACATTGAATATTTTTAAAAGTTATACTTATTACATACAAGTTATTTCTTCCTGACCTTTGCTAAATACACACACACAGCACCCCTCAAGAGATCCAATTTTTTTCTCACTTAAGATCTGATTTTTCTTTACTATATAGCTACATTTCTATGTTTACTACATATTTTGTCACACAGTGGGTATAAGTGTTTTACAGTTATAGGAGACACTGACATTTTACAAATGGAGAAATTGAGGCAAAGGAGAACTGAAGAACTTTCTAGGGTTGACAATTTGCCAATAGTTCAACAGTAACATATTTATTTGTGTTACTCCAAGGTTACAGCTAATTAAAATAGAGTTATAAACTGGATCTGCATATGTCAAAAGAAGTTAACTTTGAGCCATATTTTTGAGGTACTGTATACATTATTTTTTACCACATACAAAAATTAACTCAAAACAGATCATAGACTTAAATATAAAATCTAAAACTATAAAACTTCTAGATGAAAATAAAATAATTGAGTTCTAGTAGTATATTCTCTAATTTATAGAATGGCATATTTAACTTTTCTTTTTCAACCTTTATCTAATTTCAGCCTACAGAAATATTGTGGAAATGCTTTAATAGATAATAAAGAATTATCATTCATTATACTCCTACACCCGCTATTTCTCTGGAATTTTAACTAATCTACAATCCTTATTTGTTTTTCTTGCCATAAGCTCTACAAATAACAGCCAATCTTTGACTTTACTTATTGACATTCACATGTTTGCACTGACGTTAAAGCCTTTTTGAGGGATACCAGTCTAGGTGTACAGAAACTGCAAAACTGAACTCAAACTCTCTGGGATCTCTGGATAAAAGGACTGTAGAACCACACATCTCTTCTCTAAAATGTGCGCCAGTTTCTAAACCCCTTTCTGAGTTTTTCACAAGTGATGAGGCACAAGGCTGATCATTACAAAATCAAGAAGAGGAAAATGATATTTTATTTTCCAAGGGCCTATAAACCAGAATTCTAAATGTACTAGTTTTATCCCTATTGCAGCAAATGTAAAACACATTGAAACCAGCATACATTGTTTCATTTATGTTAGCATGGCATGGAATTATTACTATTGTAATATTAATACCCTTTCACAGTATACACTGAATGATACTCTAACTTTTGGAAAAGTGAAAGTGTTAGTCACTCAGTAATGTCCTATTCTTTGAAACCCCATGGACTGTAGCCTGCCAGGTCCCTCTGTCCATGGATTCCTCCAGGCAAGAATACTGGAGTGAGTAGCCATTCCCTTCTCTAGGGGATCTTCCCAACTCAGGGATTGAACCTGGGTCTCCTGCATTGCAGGCAGACTATTCTTTACCATCTGAACCTTGGCTGACTATGAGAAGCTTTTGGAACTTTCCTAAAAATGGTATAAAGGATATATGATTTTAAATTCTATGCTGCTGCTACTGCTAAGTCACTTCAGTCATGTCCGACCCTGTGCGACCCCACAGAAGGCAGCCCACCAGGCTCCCCCGTCCCTGGGATTCTCCAGGCAAGAACACTGGAGTGGGTTGCCATTTCCTTCTCCAATGCATGAAAGTGAAAAGTGAAAGTGAAGTCGCTCAGTCGTGTCCAACTTTTCGCGACCCCATGGACTGCAGCCTACCAGGCTCCTCCGTCCATGGGAGTTTCCAGGCAAGAGTACTGGAGTAGGGTGCCATATACAGTACACTTATTTTACTTATACTAGCATTTTAAGATCAGAGTAATCCAATGTTTACAGAAATTTTTAAAGTAGAAAAAAATGTTCAAAGAAATAGGAAAAAATATGTAAAATGTTTCAATTCAAACTTGTATTATTTTTCTAAGTATGTTTTCTTTAGGAAAGCAGCAAATAATAAAAAGATGAAGAGTGGCGAGAGCATTCATACTTTTAATAATTTACTTTGATTTAAAGAATTAATGCTGGCATTGTGGTAACAAAATGTCACATCGTATTATATACACATACCTTGCTTTGTCAAAGATAGACAATAAGACTATTGTCTAAGAATATTGACTATCTTTTTTTAAAAGATAGTAAGACTGAGCTATAAAACTAACTTGGTATAATGAAAAAACAAAGGAAGAGAATAACATCAATTAATAAAACTTTCACAATATTGCACTACATTTGTGACTTAAAAATCTCAAAGGTTTACGCTATGACACCCAAATTTCTGGGCCAGACATTGCAGATAGAGGATGATGAAGAGTAATCTAAGCTTCTGTAAAATAATCCACAATTTCTATTCATCTATAGCAAACTTAAAGTAATATGATATAGGGGCAAAACTCAGCTTAAAGCTCTTAAAATTAATAATACAACTGACTGAAAACAAAGGCTTAAAAGGAAAAGCCTTCATAATTTAATCAGAATGACAGCAAATGTGGCAAATAGTTGTACACATAAAAAAGTGAATTTTCAATTGTTCTTTAGTACATGAGACATTCAAGAGATTTTTATAACTGATGATTAACATAATTGGCAAGTTCCAATTTCTCTGTTTGCAAACAAGCAGCTTGCATTTTCAATTAGAGATGCTGGTAGAGAAATAACAGTTTTGACTGTGAAAATCTGCTAATGAAAGCTGCTACTTCATGCTCAATGCATAGAAACCGCATAACTACTGCAGTGAACTGATAATTCTTATACCACAGAACTTCACAAAGATATCAAAGGATGTAATTCATAGCTTAGTACTTCTCAAACAACTAGTGCTGAATGAGAAAGTGACTGATCAAGATGAAAGAAATGTCAGGAGTGAATATGTACAAAGAATGCAAAACTAGGTGCTTTTAATTTATGATAAAAATTTCAACTACATAAGATTTCTCCTCCTAGATAAATATAATGAATAACCAAACCAACAGTAATATATTAAAAAGCAGCCCTATACCAGATCAAAAATAGACATAAACTATTAAATGATAAACGGAAATGTTAACACAAAATGTTGGTTAGGGTGAAAGTATATATCTATAAAAGTATTAAAAAATTATCTACAGAAATTAGCTGCCATAACACTGGTTCTAGTATTAACACTTGTACTTAGTATGTTGTTGGTGTTTAGTTGCTAAGTTGTATGCAACTCTTTGCAACCCCATGAACCATAGCTCACCAGGCTTCTCTGTCCATGGGATTTCCCAGGCAAGAATACTGGAGTGGATTGCCATTTCCTTCTCCAGGGGATCTTCCTGACCCCGGGATTGAACCTGCATCTCCTTATCTTCTGAACCATCAGGGAAGTATAGTTAGGGATATATAACTATTAATACACAACAATACACAACTATCTCCTACAGGATATTAACTTTATTTTTCTGTATATGATATCAATAGCAGTTAATATCTTAGTTATAACATCATCAAAATCAAAATAGTTAATAACATAGATTGAATAATTTATCATAAAATAACAAGATATAAAAAATTACTATCATCCCTAATCAAAATCTGGGTAAACTGAGACACAGAGACATTTAGCAAGTTGATCAAGGTCCTAGAACTAATAAATAATAGACCCAAAATATAAATTTGGTAGTTTGGAGCTACGAATGATTTAGCACAAAACCCCATTATTTGAAATAGCAGGCGCAGCAAGGCAAAGAATATGCAAATGGTTCCTTTTGTTTCCCTCTTAGTCAGGGACTTTTTCAGCCAACCATAAACTTGTGTGGCAAAGTAAAAGAAAAAAAAAAAAAAAGAAAGAAAGAATGAGGACAGATTTGCTTAAAACTCACATATGATTGAGTACAGATTTCGGCTCTCAAATATGGTTAATAAAGAAATATTTTGCTTCAGACCAACATTATCAGCTAGAAAACGTAAAAAGGAGTACATCAAGGCTGTATATTGTCACCCTGCTTATTTAACTTATATGTAGAGTACATCATGAGAAACACTGGACTGGAGGAAACACAAGCTGGAATCAAGATTGCCGGGAGAAATATCAATAACCTCAGATATGCAGATGACACCACCCTTATGGCAGAAAGTGAAGAGGAACTCAAAAGCCTCTTGATGAAAGTGAAAGTGGAGAGTGAAAAAGTTGGCTTGAAGCTCAACATTCAGAAAACGAAGATCATGGCATCCGGTCCCATCACTTCATGGGAAATAGATGGGGAAACAGTGGAAACAGTGTCAGACTTTATTTTGGGGGGCTCCAAAATCACTGCAGATGGGGACTGCAGCCATGAAATTAAAAGATGCTTACTCCTTGGAAGGAAAGTTATGACCAACCTAGGTAGCATATTCAAAAGCAGAGACATCACTTTGCCAACAAAGGTTCGTCTAATCAAGGCTATGGCTTTTCCTGTGGTCATGTATGGATATGAGAGTTGGACTTTGAAGAAGGCTGAGCGCTGAAGAATTGATGCTTTTGAACTGTGGTGTTGGAGAAGACTCTTCAAAGTCCCTTGGACTGCAAGGAGATCCAACCAGTCCATTCTGAAGGAGATCAGCCCTGGGATTTCTTTGGAAGGAATGATGCTAAAGTTGAAACTCCAGTACTTTGGCCACCTGATGCAAAGAGTTGACTCATTAGAAAAGACTCTGATGCTGGGAGGGATTGGGGGCAGGAGGAGAAGTGGACGACAGAGGATGAGATGGCTGGGTGGCATCACTGACTCGATGGACGTGAGTCTGGGTGAACTCCGGGAGTTGGTGATGAACAGGGAGGCCTGGCATGCTGCGATTCATGGGGTCACAAAGAGTCGGACAGGACTGAGCGACTGAACTGAACTGAATGAAACAAAAAGAAATATCTGAGAGGAAATCAGGAATGAGAGATCAAAATCAAAGAGAGAAAGCAACCACAAACAGGTTAATTGATACTCTGCTCACCATCCTGCCCCTTTGCATAATATAATTCTTTGTACAAAGCAATAGGCTAAAATCCACATTCAGCATGTATGCAGAAACCAGATGAACCAACAATCTTGCAAAAACAGACTTATAGTTGACCTTTAAGAGTAATAACCAAATCTAGTGAACAATGGAATGACAGCTTTATAATGCTGAAATGAAATCATTGCAAGTATAGACTTCTGTAGCCAGTAAAAATATTCTTCAAAAGTGACAACTAAACAAAAATACTTGCAGATGATTAAAAACCAAGAAGATTCACTACCAGAAACCTGATATTACACAAATACTAAATCAACATCTTCACACAAAAGAGCAATGGTCCCAAAGTACAGAAATGCAGCAAGTGAATACAGCGAAGAAAATAATACTATAAATAACAAATATAATAATGTTTAAAATATATGCATAATTTAATCCATATATGTTTAAATTATATGCATGTTGTTGTTGTTTAGTCACTAAGTTGTGTCTGACTCTGCAACCCCATGGACTGTAGCCTACCAGGCTCCTTTGTGCATGGGATTTCCCAGGCAAGAATACTGGAGTGGGTTGCCATTTCCTTCTCCAGGTTATCTGAACCTACGTTTCCTGCATTGGCAGGAGGATTCTTTACCAGTGAACCACCAAGGAAGTCCTAAAATGTTCCAAGGCCATCTGATAAATGGTATCATTACATTATTATAAGTTAAGGATGCATATTATCATATATGGGTTCACTACCACTGTATGCACTAATACCATTAGCAAGATCTTTGTGTGAACAGAGTATCCTATCTCAGACTTATCTTCAAAGGATGATAGATGACAGAAGCCTAAGGATACCAATGGGGTGGCATCAGTAGTGTCTCTTCAGTGGGAATTTTTACAAAACGTAAGCTAAATGTTTAGGTAAAACTTGTAGAGTGAGTTAGAAAATACCAATACCTGTAGGTCACAGATCAAGTTGGCAAAGTAATGACACAGATCTCACCTCCCTGCCTGAACACATCAAAAATACATCTATATGTCGAACAATTCTCACAAACCTGCAGAAGGACCCCTGCACAACCAAGGCTATAACACATCTTGGTAAGGGATGAAAGACATCAGGGACAGTCCCCTGAGGGGGAACTCAGAGGAAAAGGGAGATTACAGGGATGATCACCTCCCTGGGAAGTGAGCAATTCAATCCAAAGACTGCACATTGCAATCACTGAGTTCTACTTAGGGGAGACACAGGATTCCTCTTGACTGGTTGGAGGATCACTGGGACTAATAGAAGGAGAAGTCTAGATTCTACTCGTGAGGAGTATACACACAGACTTGCCCCCAAGGCAAGGTGGACAGAGATCTCCTCTAGTGGTTGCAGGGTTTCCTATAACTGCCTCCCGATCTGTGCCCCAGTCCAAGCCGACCAATGCTTTAAACCTACTCACTCTGTGTCACAGTGCAGCTCTGGATATGGGGCAGTCAAGACTGGAAAAAAACACCTCACTGTGAGACAAAGAGGAGATCCAGTTCCAAGGCAGATCTGGTGGGCGAGTCAGCAGCCATCATTGGCCCTTATGTAAGCAGCCGTCAGCCAATAGGGTAGGAGGTCCCTGTAGAAAGAAAATCATGTGTGACTTTCTTAAGAGAAGCCATTTTGGGCCTATGTTATTTTGTGATCTAAGCCTGGCAAGAGAGCTTGCCTTTGAATAGGTCTTGATAATGCATGATTTTAAGGGAACAAAAAAAAAAGAGAGAGAGAGAGAAAGAAATTACCATTGTCAGGAAAGAGAAATCACAATAGCAAAGATAAAAATATCATTTGTAAAACTCCCAGATCTCTTTCAGTGGTAAAGATTAGCCTGACGTACTCAATCACCAGATCAATGAGAACCTAAGGGATGTTGTTGACCTTTTTCTGACCCTTGTGACTTCAGTCTGCTAAAGCTTAGACTGTCAACCACCCAAGCAACTTCATGAATACAGTCTTAGATTAAAATTTCCTGGATTGTGCTGTTTGGAGAGAAACTGCCTTGGGAAAGATCCTCAGTGTTCTCCTTATTCACTGCAAGTAATAAATTCTTTCTTCTCCCAGTCTTTGGCTTGGTTGTGTCTCTTGGCTTGATAATCAACAAAAAACAAATGCAGTTTTCAAGTAACAACTTCTCAGAAGCAGCCAAGATTTCTGATACTGGCCACTCCACCACAACTCACAGAGTGGGCACCACCACCTGTACTGCAGAGGTCTCACACCAGGATGGGGGCAGCAGAGGCTGGAGGTAGTTCTGTGAAGAACAAAAGGGACTTACAATAGAGGTTGCATCTGTGCAGAGGTGTGGATGCCTGCACATTCAGTTCATTAGAACTGTCTGCAGGGGACACAAGACAAGAGCCCATACAAACCTCACTTACATCAGCAATCCCCCTCTTTCTAGCAAAGATCCTTGTGTGGGGACAAAAAGAAAACATACACTTAAAGGAACAGAGCCAGCTTGGGTCTGATCCTCAGGGTTTCTGCTCGAGCAACTTGGGGTCAGACCCCACTTTCCAAAGGGCAGTGATGGCCACTGACCAGTCCAGCCTCACACCAAACATCAGCTCTAAGACCTCCATCTCCAGTTCTATCCCTTAACAAGGTGAGAGCTGCCAGCACGCTCTCAGGAAAGACGTAAATTGCACCCATGTCAAATCTAGTTTTTCCTCCAAAGGCTTTAGGAACACGAAGTATATATAAGGAAACTCCCACATAAGGTCACCCTTTTGAGATCACAAGAGGTCAATGTTTCACCCAAATTCATAAAAGCAGAGAAAGTAAAGCAAAAATGAAAAGGCAGAGGAATGACTTTCAATCGAAAGCAAGATAAAATCTCTAAAAATTAATGAAACAGAAATAAACAGGTTTCCAGATAAAGAATTCAAAGTATTGGTTAAAAGAAAATAACTGAATTGGGGGAAAAAACTGATGCACACAATGAACACATTAATAAGCAAATAGAAAAAATATTTAAAAAGAACCAATCAGAAATTAATAATTCAACAGTGGAAATAAAAAACACAATACAAGGAATGAAGAGCACATTAAGTGAAATAGAACGCAGTAAGTGACTGAAAGATAAAATAATGGAAATGTCCCATCAGAACATTTTTTCTTTTCAAAAATAAAAGCAAGTTAAAAAAAAGAGAACAGTCTAAGACATCTATCAGATAAGAGTAAGCTTGAATAAATTCACGTATAGTAGTCCTAGAACAAGAAGAGAGAGAGAGAAGGGAATTGAAAACATGAGGAAACTCTGGCTGAACTTCCAAAACCTGAAGGAAGAAATGGATATCCTGATACACAAGCACAGAGTACAAAACAAGATGAACCCAAAGAAACTCACACCAAGACATATAGTTAAAATGACAAAGGTTAAAGATAGAGAATTTTACAGGCAGCAAGAGAGAAACAAAAAGTCATATAGAAGGGGACCCCTATAAGGCTGGGCTAGCCTGGTGGCTCAGTGGTAAAGAATTCACCTGCAGTGTAGGTGACTCAGGAGACATGGGTTCAATCTCTGGGTCAGGAAGATCCCCTGAAGGAGAGCATGGCAACCCACTACAATATTCTTGCCAGAAAAATCCCATGGACAGATGAACCCAGTGGGCTACAGTCCACAGGGCCAAAGAGTAAGACCCAATTGAAGCAATTGAGCATACATGCACATTATAAGGTCACCAACTGATTTCTCTGCAGAAACTTTACAGATCAGAAGGGAGTGGAAGTATCTACTTAAAGTCCTGGAAGGAAAAAATATGCAACCTAGGACACTCAGCAGAATTGTCAATTAGAGTAAGAAGAGACATAAATAGTTCATCAGACAAGCAAAAACTAGAAGAACTCAGCAACAATACACCTACTCTAAAAGAAATATTGAAGGTACTTTGCTAAATGGAAAAGAATCAAGAATGTATAGGAAAGGGAAAATTCCAATAGGAAAGGCTATATTAGAGATTGAAGGTCATTTAAATAAGCCAGCATAAAGACTTAAAGAAAACTGTAAAAGCAACTACTAACTAAAATAAACAGTAAAAGGATAACCATGAAGATGTAAAATATTACATCAAAAACAGAATCTGGGGGAAGAAAATTAAAAAATATATAATATTTTAGAATGCATTTGAACTTGCTGCTGCTGCTAAGTCGCTTCAGTCATGTCCGACTCTGTTCGACCCCATAGACGGCAGCCCACCAGGCTGCTCCCCTGTCCCTGGGATTCTCCAGGCAAGAACACTGGAGTGGGTTGCCATTTCCTTCTCCAATGCATGAAAATGAAAAGTGAGAGTGAAGTCGCTCAGTCATGTCTGACTCTTAGCGACCCCATGGACTGCAGTCTACCAGGCTCCTCTGTCCATGGGATTTTCCAGGCAAGAGTACTGGAGTGGGGTGCCATTGCCTCCTCCGATTTGAACTTAAATGACCAGTTTAAAACAAGTAGATATATTATAGGTGAACATACTGAACCCCAAAGTATCTACTAATCAAAGATCTTTAATAGATTCACAAAAACGAAAAAGGAAAAAAGGCTCACAAGCATACTTTTACAGAATCAAACCACAGAAGAAACAAAAAAGAAGAAATGAACAGGAAAGACATACATAAAAACTAGAAAACAAGTAATAAAGTGGTAATAAGTAAATAATTATCAATTATTAAATGTCAATGGACAAGATGTTCTGACCAAAGAGCATGGAAGGGTGGGAGTTTGGATTAAAAAAAAAAAAAAAAACTTCTATATGCTTCTTATAAGAGACTCCCTTCAGTGCTAAAGACACACAAAGACTGAAAGTAAAAGGAGGGAAGAAGACAATCCACGCAAAGGTAAACATGAAAGTAGGGTTAACAGTCATAAAAGACAAAATAGGTTCAGGATGGGGAACACGTGTACACCCGTGGCAGATTCATGTTGATGTATGGCAAAACCAATACAATATTGTAAAGTAATTAGCCTCTAATCAAAATAAATAAATTTAAAATAAAAAAATAAAGACAAAGAAGGGCATTATACAATGAGAGAGAGCCCAATATATGGGGAGGATATTATATTGTTAATATATATGCATAGTATGTTGGGTGTACCCAATATGCTATGCTAAGTCACTTCAGTCGTGTCCGACTCTGTGCGACCCCATAGATGGCAGCCCACCAGGCTCCCCCGTCCCTGGGATTCTCCAGGCAAGAATACTGGAGTGGGTTGCCATTTCCTTCTCCAATGCATGAAAGTGAAAAGTTAAAGTGAAGTTGCTCAGTCGTGTCCGACTCTTAGTGACCCCATCGATTGCAGCCTAACAGGCTCCTCCGTCCATGGGATTTTCCAAGCAAGAGTACTGGAGTGGGGTGCCATTGCCTTCTCCGGTACCCAATATAGGAGCATCTAAATATATAAAGTGAATATTAACAAACAGAAAGGGAGAAGTTGACAATAGTAGTAGGGGGTTTTAACAGCCCACTTACAGCAATGGACAGATCATCCAGACAGAAAATCAATTAAGGTAAAAGCAGTTTTAAATGATACAACAGACCAGTTGGACATTCTTATTTTCTAAATAGGAAAAGGGGTACATCAAGGCTGTATATTGCCACCCTGCTTATTTAACTTATATGCAGTGTACATAACATCTGGGCTGGATGAAGCACAAGCTGGAATCAAGATTGCTGGGAGAAATATCAATAACCTCAGGTATGCAGATGACACCACCCTTAATGGCAGAAAGTAAAGAAGTACTAAAAAGCCTCTTGATGAAAGTGAAAGAGGAGAGTGAAAAAGTTAGCTTAAAAATCAACATTTAGAAAACTACGATAGTGGCATCTGGTCTCATCACTTCATGGCAAATAGATGGGGAAACAGTGGAAACATTGGCTGACTTTATTTTTCTGGGCTCCAAAATCACTGCAGACGGTGACTGCAGCCATGAAATTAAAAGATGCTTGCTCCTTGGAAGAAATGCTATGACCAATATAGACAGCATACTGAGGAAGAGAGACTTTACTTTGCTAAAAAAGGTATGTCTAGTCAAGGCTATGGTTTTTCCAGTGGTCATGTATGGATGTGAGAGCTCGACTGTAAAGAAAGCTGAGCACAGAAGAATTGATGCTTTTGAACTGGGGAGTTGGAGAAGACTCTTGAGCAAGGAGATCCAACCAGTCCATCCTAAAGGAAATCAGTCCTGAATATTCATTGGAAGGACTGATGCTGAAGCTGAAACTCCAATTCTTTGGCCACCTGATATGAAGAGATGACTCATTTGAAAAGACCCTGATGCTGAGAAAGATTGAAGGTGGGAGGAGAAGGGAACAGCAGAGGATGAGATGGTCGGATGGCATCACGGACTCAATGGACATGAGTTTGAGTAAACTCTGGGAGTTGGTGATGGACAGTTAGGCCCAGCGTGCTGCAGTCCATGGGGTCGCAAAGAGTCAGATGCAACTGAGTGGCTTGACTGAACTGAAATTATGTCCTAGAGGAATTAGGAAAAGAAGAACAAACATATCCTAACGTCAGCAGATGAAAGGAACAAAAATCAGAGGGGAAATAGAGATAAAACAATAGGAAAGATCAATGAAACTAAGTGCTAGATTTTTTAAAACATAAATAAAATTGATAAACCTTTAGTTAGGCTTACCAATAAAAAAAAGGATTCAAATAAAATAAGGAATAAAAGAGAAGAAATAGCAACTGATACTACAGAGATATAAGAAATCATAAGTGAATACTATGAAGTTACATCCTAACAAATCAGACAATCTAGAAGCAATGAACAAATTTCTAGAACATACAAGCTGACAATACTGAATCAAGAAGAAACAGACAATTTGAACAGAATGACTAATAGCAGTGAAATTAAATTTGTAATAAATTAAACAAAAATAACTTCCCAACAAACACAAGTCCAGGATCAGATGCCTTCACAGAGGAATTCTACAGAAGATATAAAATAAGTACTAATAACTATCCTTTTCAAAATACTCCAAAAACCAGGAGAGGATAGAACATACTCAAATTAATTGTATTAGGCCATCAATACCCTGACATGAAAACCAAAGCATTACAAATAAATAAAACTGCAGGCCAATATCTTTAATGAATATAGATGTAAACATCCTAAATAAAATATTAGCAAACTGACTCAATCCATAATATAGAAAAAGGATCATACACAATCATCAAGTGGGATTTATTCCAGGGACACAATTACTCAACACTCACAAATCAGTGTGATACACCACATGAACAAAATGAAGGATAAAAATCACAAGATCATCTGAACAGATGCAGGAAAACCACTGACAAAATTCAATACCTGTTCATGATAAAAACAAAAACCAAGCCTCTTAACGTGTGCATGGATGGGACATATCACAATACAGTAAGGACTATTTACAATAAACTCATAGTTAACATCATACTCAATGGTGAAAAGCTAAAAGCATGTACTCTAAATTCAGGAAAAAGACAAGGATGCCCACTTCTGCCACTTCTATTTAATACAGTACTGGAAATAATACGCACCTCAGTCAGACAAGAAAATGAAATAAAAGGCCTCCAAATTGGAAGGGAAGAAGTAAACCTGTCCTATTTCCAGATGACATGATACTTCATATAAAAATCCTTGAAGTCTACCCCAAAACTCTTTATAACTAACAAATGAATTCAACAAAGTTGCAGGATACAAGATTAATATACAGAAATCTGTTGCAGTTCTATACACTAATACTAAATTACCAAAAAGACAAAGTTTAAAAAAAAAAAAACTCATTTAAAATCATATCTAAAAGAATAAAATACCTAGCAATAAACTTGAGACAAAACACCTATGCTGTAAAATCTATAAAATATTCACAAAGGAAACTGAAGATGATACAAAAATGGAAAGATATCTTGTGTTCTCAATATTACTGTTAAAATGACTGTACTACTCACACACCTACAGATTTAATGCAATCCCTATCAAAATACCAATGACATCATACACAGTGGCTGACTCTTTGTGATCCCATGGACTGCAGCACACCAGAATTCCCTGTCCTTCACCATTTCCTGAAATTCACTCAAAGCAAAGTGATGTCTCTGTTTTTTAATAGGCTGTCTAGGTTTGTCATAGCTTTCATTCCAAGGAGCAAGCGTCTTTTAATTTTGTGGCTGTAGTCACTGTCTGCAGAGATTTTAGAGCCCCCCAAAATAAAATCTGTTACTGTTTCCATTTTTTCCCCATCTATTTGCCATGATGTGATGGGACCTTAGTGATGGGATGCCATATCTTAGCTTTTTTAATGTTGGGTTTTAAGCCAGCTTTTTCATTCTCCTCTTTCATCCTTATCAAGAGACTCTTCAGTTCCTCTTTGCTTTCTGCCATATTAAGGGTGGTGTCATCTGCATATCTGAGGTTGTTGATATTTCTCCCAGCAATCTTGATTCTAGCTTGGGATTCATCCAGCCTGGCATTTCACATGATGTACTCTGCACAAAAGTTTAACAAGCAAAGTGACAATATACAGCCTTGACATAGTCCTTTCCCAGTATTGAACCAGCCCATTGTTCTATGTCCAGTTCTAACCATTGCTTCTTGATCTGTATACAGGTTTCTTAGGAGGCCGGGAATGTGGTCTGGTATTCCCATTTATTTGAGAATTTTCCACATTTTTTTGTGATCCACACAATCAAAGGCTTTAGTGTAGTCAATGAAGCAGAAACAGATGTTTTTTTCCTGAAATCCCCTTGCTTTCTCTATGATCCAACATGTGTTAGCAACTTGATCTCTGGTCCCTCTTTTGTTTTAAATCCAGCTTGTACATCTGGAAGCTCTTAGTGCATGTACTGCTGAAGCCTAGCTTGAAGGATTTTGAGCATTACCTTGCTAGCATGTGAAATTAGCACAACTGTGTGGTAGTTTCAACTCTCTTTGCATTGGTTTCTTTGGGATTGGAATGAAAATTGACCTTTTCTAGTCCTGTGGTCATTGCTGAGATTTCCAAATTTTCTGACATATTGAATGCAGCATTTTGACAGCATCATCTTTTAGGATTTGAAATGCTCAGCTGGAATTCTATCACCTCCACCAGCTTCATAGCAATGCTTCCTGAGACCCATTTGACTTCACACTCCAGGATGTCTGGCTCTAGGTGAGTGACCAAACCATTGTGGTTATCCAGGTTATTAAGATATTTTTTCGTACAGTTCTTCTGTGTATTCTTGCTGCTTCTCCTTAATCTTCTGCTTCTTTTAGGTCTTTGCTGTTTCTATCCTTTATTATGCCCATCTTTGAATGAAATATTCTCCTGATATCTCCAACTTTCTTGAAGATATCTCTAGTCTTTTCCATCCTATTATTTTCCTCTATTTATTTGCATTGTTCACTGCAGAATTTCTGATTTCCTCCTAAATTCTCTGAACTGTGAACTATTTAAAAGAGCCAAAAGAAAGAAGCAACCTACATAAACAGAAATGGATATAGAAGAAGTGGTATATATGCACAATGAAATACTACTCAGCCATAAAAAGATGAAATTCTGCCATTTGCAGCTACATGGATTTACCTAGTGATTATTATTTAGTGAAATCAGTCTCAGAAAGTCAGATACTGAATAATATTGCTTATAGGTGGAATGTAAATAATAATACAAACAAAGGCATATAGCAAAATAGAAACATAAAGATATAGAAAATAATCAGTGGTAACCAGTGGTAAGAAGAAAGTGGAAGGTATATGTTAGACAGACAGGATTAAGAGATAGAACCTACTAGAAATAAAGTTGATAACCAACAAGGGTACACTGTATAGCACACGGAATGATAGCAATTATTTTGTAATAACATTTAATAGAATATAAACTATAAATCTCAAAAAATCTCAAAAATGACAGAATGATCTCTGTTTTCCAAGGCAAACCATTCAATGTCACAGCAATCCAAGTCTATGCCCTGACCAGTAATGCTGAAGAAGCTGAATTTGAATGGTCCTATGAAGACCTACAAGACCTTCTAGAACTAACACCCAGAAAATATGTCCTTTTCATTATAGGGGACTGGAATGCAAAAGTAGGAAGTCAAGAAATACCTGGAGTAACAGGAAAATTAGGCCGTGGGGTACAGAATGAAGCAGGTCAAAGGCTAACAGAGTTTTGCCAAGAGAACGCACTGGTCATAGCAAACACCCTCTTCGACAACATAAGAGAAGTTCTACACATGGACATCACCAGATGGTCAACACCAAAGTCAGACTGATTATATTCTTTGCAGCCAAAGATGGAGAAGCTCTATACAGTCAGCAAAAACAAGACTGGGAGCTGACTGTGGCTCAGATCATGAACTCCTTATTGCCAAATTCAGACTTAAATTGAAGAAAGGAGGGAAAACCACTAGACCATTCAGGTATGACCTAAATCAAATCCCTTATGATTATACAGTGGAAATGACAAATAGATTCAAAGGATTAGATCTGATAGAGTGCCTGAAGAACTATGGACGTATGTCCGTAACAATGTACAGGAGGCAGTGATCAAGACCATTTCCAAGAAAAAGAAATGCAAAAAGGCAAAATGGTTGTCTGAAGAAGCCTTACAATAGTTGTGAAAAGAAGAGAAGTGAAAGGCAAAGGAGAAAAGGAAAGACATACCCATTTGAATGCAGAGTTCCAAAGAACAGCAAGGAGAGACAAGGAAGTCTTCCTCAGTGATCAGTGCAAAGAAATGGAGGAAAACAATAGAATGGAAAGACTAGAGATCTCATCAAGAAAATTAAAGATACCAAGGGAAACTTTCATCCAAAGATGGGCACAATAAAGGACAGAAATGGTATGGACATAAGAGAAGCAGAAATTAAGAAGAGGTGGCAAGAATACACAGAAGAACAATAAAATAGATCTTCACAACCCAGATAATCATGAAGGTGTGATCACTCACCTAGAGTCAGACATCCTGGAATATGAAGTCAAGTGGGCCTTAGGAAGCATCACTACAAACAAAGCTAGTGGAGGTGACAGAATTCCAGTTGAGCTATTTCAAATTCTTGAAGAAAATGCTTTGAAAGTGCTGCACTCAATATGTCTGCAAATATGGAAAACTCAGCAGTGGCCACAGGACTGGAAAAGGCTGGTGTTCATTCCAATCCCAAAGAAAGGCAATGCCAACAAATCATTAAACTACTGTATAATTGCACTCCTCTCACATGTTAACAAGGTAATGCTCAAAATTCAAGATGGGCTTCAACAGTACATGAACCATGAACTTCCAGATGTTCAAGGTGGATTTAGAAAAGGCAGAGGAACAATAGATCAAACTGCCAACATTTGCTGGATCATCAAAAAAGCAAGAGAGTTCCAGAAAAACATCTACTTCTGCTGCATGATTATGCTAAAGCCGACTGTGTGGATCACAGCACATTGTGGAGAATTCTTCAAGAGATGGGAATACCAAACCACTTGACCTGCCTCCTGAGAAATCTGTATGCAGGTCAAGAAGCAACAGTTGGAACTGGACATGGTACAACTGACTGGTTCCAAATCAGGAAAGGCGTACGTCAAGGCTGTATATTGTCACCCTGTTTATTTAACTTATATGCAGAGTACATGATGAGAAACTCTGGGTTGGGTGAAGTACAAGCTGGAATCCAGATTCCCTGGGGAAATATCAATAACCTCAGATATGCAGATGATAGCACCCTTATGGCAGAAAGCAAAGAAGAACTAAGGAGCCTCTTCATGAATGTCAAAGAGAAGAGTGAAAAGATTGACTTGAAACTCAACATTCTGAAAACTAAGATCATGGCATCCAGTCTCATCACTTCATGGCAAATAGATGGGGAAACAGTGGAAACATGACAGACTTTATTTTTCTGGGCTGCAAAATCACTGCAGATGGTGACTGCAGCCATGAAATTAAAAGACACTTGTTTCTTGAAAGAAAAGGTATGACCAACACAGAGAGCTTATTAAAAAGCAGAGATATTACTTTGCCAACAAAGGTCTGTCCAATCAAAGCTATGGTTTTTCCAGCGGTCATGTATGGATGTGAGAGTTGGACTATAAAGAAAGCTGAGCACTGAAGAATTGATGCTTTTGAACTGTGGTGTTAGAGAAGACTCTTGAGAGTCCCTTGGACTGCAAGGAGATCCAAACAATCCATCCTAAAGGAAATCAGTCCTGAATATTTATTGGAGGGACTGATGATGAAGCAGAAACTCCAATACTTTGGCCACATGGCGTGAAGAACTGACTCATTAGAAAAGACCCTGATGCTGGGAAAGATTGAAGGTGGGAGGAGAAGGGGATGACAGAGGATGAGATGGTTGGATAGCATCACTAAATCAATGGACATGAGTTTGAGCAAACTCCGGAAGTTGGTGATGGACAAGGAGGCCTAGCATGCTGCAGTCCATGTGGTCACAAACATTTGGACACGACTGAGTGACTGAACTGAACTGAACTGAAACTATAAACATACTGAATCACTATGTGAAGTGAAGTGAAAGTCACTCAGTTGTGTCCTCCTCTTGCGACCCCATGAACTATATATACAGTCCATGGAATTCTCTAGGCCAGAATACTGGAGTGGATAGCCTTTCCCTTTTCCATAGCATCTTTCCAACCTAGTTATCGAACCCAGGTCTCCCACATTGCAGGCAGATTCTTTACCAGCTGTGCCACAAGGGAAGCCCAAGAATACTGGAGTGAGTCACCTATCTCTTCTCCAGCAGATCTTCCCAACCCAGGAATCGAATGGAGGTCTGTGGCATTGCAGGCAGATTCTTTACCAACTGTGCTATCAGGGAAGCCTATTGAATCACCATGCTATAGTTCTATAACTAGTATTGTAAATCAACTATACTTGAAAGAAAACAAAGAAACATCAATTTATATAGTGCTTACTAAAAATCACACTTTTAGTGTAAGAAACGATAAATTAAAATGTAAGGATAAAATATACATTGTAAGTACAGTAAACTAAAGAAGGTAATTTTTAAAAGGCAATTTTATTTGATAAATAGGTTAAAATTAGAAATTAAGAGGAATTTATGACCATTAGAAAATAGGAATTTATAAATAATATATATTCAAATTATAAGAATTTAAAACTGTAAAATATGAAAATATCCAAATCTGAATTACAGTAAGAAATTTTTAAATTATTTTCACAATAACTGTTAGTACATGCAAACAAAAATATAAAAATATAAAGAAAAAAACTGAACAATGCAATTATCAAGCTTGACCTATTCAATATACCTAAATCTGCATAATCAAGAAAAAACAATGCTCATTGTTTCAAAATGTGCATGAAAAATTGACTATATAGAAGCCACAAATTAGATCTCTAAAAGCTTCAGTATAAACTGAAACACCAAGAAGAAGAAAATTAGATAATCTCCAAAAGAAAGGATGTTAGCAATATATATTAAAATAATCCTTGGATGAAAAAAACTTTTCATTGGTAGTTATAAGACATTATGTAAAGAATAATAAAAAGTATATATTAAAACTTATTGATTATATCAAAGTTATTATAGTAATACTGTATAGCCTTAAAAGCACACAATAGCAAAAAATGAAAAGATGAAATAAATGATACTTCAGGAAATTAGACTAGGATGACATATTAAAGCCAAAATATAGAAAGAAGTTAACACAAAGTTGGAGTTAGTAAAGGAAAAAATTTACTGTAAACAACATCAAACCAAAATTTTGTTTGATGAAAATATTAATACAACAAATAAACTCTTTAGAAGTCTGATTTTTTTAAAGGGTGAGAGGAAGAGGAGGCACAAATTTCTAATATCAGGAATAAAGAAGAAACATGATATAGCCTATACAAAGCTGATGCTCAGTCGTATCTAACTTTTTGTGATGGCATGGACTGCAGCACACCAGGCTTCCCTGTCCATCACGATCTCCGAAAGTTTGCTGGAACTCATATCCATTGAGTCTGTGATGCCATCCAACTACCTCATTCTCTGTCATCCCCTTCTCCTCCCACCTTCAATCTTTCCCAGTATCAGGGTCTTTTCTATTGAGTTGGCTCTTCGCATCAGTGGCCAAACTATTAAAGCTTCAGCTTCAGTCCTTCGAATGAATATTCAGGAGTGATTTCCTTTAGGACTGACTGGTTTGATCTCCCTGCAGTCCAAGGGACTCTCAAGAGTCTTCTCCAACACCACAGTTCAAAGGGATCGATTTTTCAGCACTCAGCCTTCTTTATGGTCCAGCTCTCATATCCATACATGCCATACATGATACTGGAAAAATTATAGCACTAACTAGACATTTGTTGGCAAAGTAATAACTCTATTTTTATGCTGTTTAGGTTTGTCTTAGCTTTTCTTCCAAGGAGGAAGAGTCTTTTAATATCATGGCTGCAGTCACCATTTGCAGTAATCTTGGAGCCCAAGAAAATTGTTTGTCATTGTTTCCCCATCTATTTGTTATGAAGTGATGGGACTGGATGCCATGACCTTTGTTTTTGAATTTTTAAAAATTAATTAATTGTTTTAATTGGAGGCTAATTACTTTACAATACTGTGGTGGTTTTGCCATACACAGACATGAATCAGCCAGAGGTGTACAAGTTACCCCACCCCGATCCTGAACCCCTTCCCACCTCCCTCCCCACCCCATCACTCTGGGTTATTCCAGAGCACCGGCTTTGATTGCCCTGCTTCTTGCATGGAACTTACACTGGTCACCTATTTTACATATGGTAATATACATGTTTCAATGCTATTCTCTCAAATCATCCCAACCTCGCCTTCTCCCACAGAGTCCAAAAGTCTGTTCTTTACATCCGTGTCTCTTTTCTTGTCTTGCATATAGGGTTGTCATTACTGTCTTTCTAAATTCCATATATATGCGTTAATATACTGTATTGATGTTTCTGACTTACTTCACTCTGTATAACAGGCTCCAGTTTCATCCACCTCATGAGGACTGACTCAAATGTGTTCTTTCTTATAGCTGACTAATATTCCATTGTGTATAAGCCAGCCTTTTCACTCTTCTCTTTCATCTTCATCAAGAGGCTCTTTATTTCCTCTTTGCTTTCTGCCATAAGAGTAGTGTCATCTGCATATCTGAGGTTATCTGGCAATCTTGACTCAGCTTGGGCTTCATCCATCCTAGCGTTTCACATGATGTACTCTACATATAAGTTAAATAAGCAGAGTGACAATATACAGCCTTGATATACTCCTTTCCTAATTTGGAACTAATCTGATGTTGCATGCACAGTTCTAACTGTTGCTTCTTGACCTGCATACAGGTTTTTCAGGAGGCAGGGAAGGTGGTCTGGTATTCCCATCTCTTTAAGAATTTTCCACAATTTTTTTGTGATCCACACAGTCAAAGGCTTTAGCATTGTCAATGAAGCTGAAGTACGTGTTTATCTGGAATTCTCTTGCTTTTTCTGTGATCCAACAGATGTTGGTAATTTGATTTATGGTTCTTCTGCCTTTTCTAAATCCAGCCTGAACATCTGGAACTTCTTGGTTTACATACTGTTGAAGCCGAGCTTGGACAATTGTGAGTATTATTTTGCTCAAATTGTGTTTAGAATCAAACTTCATACCCATCAGAGATGCTCAGAGGGCACAAACAAAACCCTTGTGTGCACCAGGACATTAAAGTTAATATGATACTAACATTTTCATAAAATTAGAAAATGTACTAGGAAAATCTAAAATTGCTTAAAGATGCAATCTGAATAATTCTGTATTTAGTATAAAATTTTCTAAAGGTAATCAGTCCTGAATATTCATTGGATGGACTGATGCTGAAGCTGAAACTCTAATACTTTGGTCACCTGATGCTAAGAACTGACTCAATGGAAAAGACTCTGGTGCTGGGAAAGGTTGAAGGCAGGAGGAGAAGGGGACGACAGAGGATGAGATGGTTGGATGGCATCACCAACTTGATGGACCTGAGTTTAAGCAAGCTCCAGGAGTGGGTAATGATCAGGGAAGCCTGGTGCACTGCAGTCCATGGGATTGCAAAGAGTTAGACACAACTGAGCGACTGAACTGAATTTAGTGTAAAATTATATTTGTAAATAATTTAAAATATTCCTACAGAGTCTATCTTAGCCACAAATGTCTCTACCAAAGTCTTTTTAACCACAGATGTTTTTTCCAATTATTTTATGAAAGTATTAAAGAGATAAGAAAAATCACATACGTTATACTATAATATCAAAAAATGTGGAATATTTGCTAGTTATGAAGTGAGGATAACAATGACAAACAAAATTCACAAGTTCATTACAATAAAGAAAAACCACAGTTTAATCACTATGGTGAATATGCAAGGAAATTATAAAACAAAGTATAAACAAATTAATTCCAGGTGCATATGAAGAGGATAATATAGTATGACTTGGTACATATTCTCCCCACGGACAAGATTAATTTAACATTCAATAAATCAAACAATTTGGCACATTAATTTTATATAGGATTAAAAAAATAATTTTAATAGATATAGAAAAGGCATATTATAAAAGTCAACACATTTAATATTATAAAAACTTTTAGTCAACTATAATTAAAAAGGTGCTTTAACTGAAAAGAATAACTATAGAAATACATATATCAAGTTTTATATTTAGTTGGTGAAATTTGGAAAGATTTTCCATAAATGATATGAAAACGTCCAGAATCTCCATGAACACTGTCTTGGGAAATACTAAAAAAAGAATTATAATATAGGAAAAGAAAAAAAAAAAGTAGAAATTGGGGGAAAAGATGCTACCATCTTTCATAGGTAGCAATTTTGTACATGTAGAAAACCTTAAGTAGATTATAATTAATAAATAAATGCAAAAAGACTTCTGGACAAAAGATGAATAACATCCATTTGTTTATGCATACAGACATACTTATACACACTAACATGAGCAACTCACTATTTTCAGCCTCAAATCTGCTCTGCATAAAACAAGATATTTAACTGTTTAGGGCCTCCATATCAAGGCTGGGAATTCCAGGTCACCGTGAGAGCGTCACCCACAGGGGCAAAGCAGGAAAAAGTGTGGTTTAGTCGAACATCTGTCTCAATGACAGCCTCTAGCATGCAAGGAGTGTAAATTTCCACAGCTGCCACTGGCCAAAGAGCTGTGAACTGTGTGCCAAGGAGAAAAAGCACAGCACGTGTAGGGCTCTTGCCATACATGAGGGAAACCCAGCCCTGGCCCCAGAGACGAGACCGGGCAGACCGAGCCCTCCAGCATCCTGCCAAGGCCTCTCCTGGTGGAGACAGCACTGCATTTTTCCAGAGAAAGGAGTCTGTCCCTCACCTGTGGGAACCTGAGCACCCATGCCTGTCTGGAAATTTTCTTTTCTTCATCTTTGTATCCTGAATCTTTATCAATACATGATTTGAGAAAAAGGACTATGTCTTAGTCATCATTTTATATACAAAACACAGTATTTGAAAAGAAAAATGTTCAATAAATACTAAATGAATAACAACAACAAAAAAAAACAAGATATTTAACTATTCTCTGATCCTCTGGTCCTCTTGTATACACATCACTTAAATATCTGAAGAAAACTCTCCTTAGAAATGCAGAAACCCATATACTCTTGCTTCATAGAACTTCAGAGGTCTCTTTTACCTTTCTACAGTTGGTTTCTAAATTTCTTAAAAGCTCCAAACATCTGTGATTTCACGATTATGATATAGTCAGATCTATACACTCTCATGTATATATGTATATATGTGAACATTCACCATTCATTTCGGGCCTCCTATAACACCCTAATACATCATGGTCACCCTATATTCCTAGAACATGGAAGTAGCGTTTCACTCCTTTCAGACTTACTGAAATATTATATTGTTTACAAAAGTATCTAATTAAATGAGTGCTAATAATTTCTTCCAATAATTTACAATATCTCATGAGGATAAATCTATCTACTCGTGTTATTATGCATGATAATTGCATATTATACTGTATTATGTGTACGTATACATTTTAAAAATTTCTACCTATTTCCCTTTTAAGATTCTATTTGTTGTTCTGTGTCATCTAATGTATATTTACTACATATCTTACTGAAACTTGGCTTTTTAAAAGCAATAGTGTTACACATAAATCAAGGATTTAAAATAAATACGACATTTCCTTACACAGAGGGAAAATATGTTTAAGAAGGTAAAATGGATTCATTAACCAGGATACAGGTTTTTAGTAAAGCATGACTGAGTTGTTTAATAGAGTAAAGCCATATTTGTAGTACCATAGAAGCTCCTGGTGTTAAGAAGGATTAATGTACTTAAACATACTATCCGTTAAACTCCTGCTTTTAGGATATTTCTTCTTTCTCTTTTTTTATTACTTGGAGTAAAGGTACCCTACACATCTACCATGGGCTTTGAAAGAAATGTAGAATTATTTTCTCATTTTGCAAATGAAGTCAGAAACCATCTCCAATTGATTAATAACAGTAAAATGCATGGGGACTCAGAGAGATGCAAACACGAACTGCATCTGAGAAGGTGTGGCCCCTCTACCGCCCTTGTGACATGGGATCGTTTTGAAAGGTGATAGAATCTTTTGTCACTGACAGACATCAGGTACCATCAGTAAACTCACCTTGAGTTTAAGAAGGTTTTATCCTTTACATGGATGGTTAGATAAAGTAAACTTTTAACTCACTATTTCAAAGTCCATCTACCTCTGAGGATGTAAGTTTCCACATCTGCAAAGTGAGGGCACTGCACCAGAAAGGCTCTAATATTTCTGCAAATTATAATTTTCTATGAGTCTAAGTATTTGTTAAGAAAAAAAGTACTTTTCTCAACTTTAAATTCATGTTTATGTTAAGATACCCAATTATTTCTTTACTTTCAAGTGAATTTTAGCATAAAGCAAAATGACACGTTGTCATCAAACAAAATGCAGTGCTTCACTTTAAAGTTATATCAAAACAGCCATTGTATATAAAATTAATCATTTTATGTAGGATCAGAAATCATTTTATTTCCATTCTGCTACACAATGTAGAAGTCAAATGTAACATATATGATACTGCCCAGACAATATTCCTAATATTCATAAAGCCAACTGTTTTCTGCTCCAGTGGTGCAATGAATTAATTTAAATTGAGTGTATCTTAACATAAATTTTGAAATGCCTTTGCTATGTTCCTTCTATTAAAATTTGCACATATTAAAAATTCATTAGAAACCAAGTGAGTTCCTGAAAATCCTCTTAAACCTGTTATTTTATATAGTTTATATCCATTCACCTTGATTTATACAAATTATTGATATGTGGATTAATGAGTCATCACATCCTATATAAGATCATATTTCCCCTTATTGTATTATTCCTTTATGATTAAAACATTTTATTCTGAAAGAGGAAAATATTACTGGCAATGTGGGTTTTGATGTATACATCTTATTAAGACCAGAGGATGTCAAGGCATTTTATTGTGCTGCCAAGAGAATAAAAGACATAAAAAGGTCAAATATGAGCAAACTAATAAAAGAAATTATCTTTGTGTCCCTTTAAGAATTAACTTATTTTTACTTTCATTCCTTTTAACAGTCTTCAATTTTTACCTTAATCAGATGTTTTTGTACTAAGATTCAGTTTTAGCTCTTATGATAGACTATTACTTCAATTTATAATAAAATAGCCGAATATCTATTTTCTATCTCAGTTCAGTTCAGTTGCTGAGTCATGTCCGACTCTTTGTAACCTCATGGACTGCAGCACATCAGGCTTCCCTGTCCATCACCAACTCCTAGAGCTTACTCAAACTTATGTCCATCGAGTTGGTGATGCCATCCAACCATCTCATCCTCTGTCATCCCCCTCTCTTCCCTCCTTCAATCTTTCCCAGCATCAGGGTCTTTTCTAAGGAATCAGTTCTTCACATCAGGTGGCCAAAGTATTGGAGTTTCAGCTTCAGCATCAGTCCTTCCAATGAATATTCAGGACTGATTTCCTTTAGGATGGAATGGCTTGATCTCCTTACAGTCCAAGGGACTCTCAAAGAGTCTTCTCAACAGCACAGCTCAAAGCATCAATTCTTCCATGCTCAGCTTTCTTTATGGTCCAACTATCACATCCATACATGAATACTGGAAAACCATAGATTTGACTAGACAGACCTTTGTTGGAAAGTTTTTAATATGCTGTCTAGGTAGGTCATAGCTTTTCTTCAAGGAGCAAGCGTCTTTTAATTTCATGACTGCAGTCACCATCTGCAGTGATTGTGAAGCCTCCCAAAATAAAGCCCCTCAGGGTTGCCATTGTTTCCCCATCTATTTGCCATGAAGTGATGGGACTGGATGCCATGATCCTTGTTTTTTCAATGTTGAGTTTTAAGCCAGCTTTTTAACTTCCCTCTTTCACCAAGAGGCTCTTTAGTTCTTTTTCACTTCCTGCCATAAGGGTGGTGTTATCTGCATATCCAAGGTTATTGATATTTCTCCCAGAAATACTGATTCCAGCTTGTGCTTTATCTAGCCTGGCATTTCATATGATGTACTCTGCATGTAAGTTAAATAAACAGTGTGACAATATACAGCCTTGTCACATTCCTTTCCCAATTTGGAACCAGTTCATTGTTTCATGTTGGGTTCTAACTGTTGCTTCTTAATCTGCATACAGATTTCTCAGGAGGCAGGGAAGCTGGTCTGGTATTCCCATCTCTTTAAGAATGTTCCACAGTTTGTTGTGATCCACATAGTAAAAGGCTTTGGTGTAGTCAATAAAGCAGAGGTAGATGTTTTTCTGGAATTTTCTTGCTTTTTCCATGATCCAGCGGATGTTGGCAATTTGGTCTCTGGTTCCTCTGCCTTTTCTAAATACATCTTGAACATGTGGAAGTTCTCAGTTCACTTACTGTAGAGGCCTAGCTTGGAGACTTTTGAGCATTACTTTGCTGGCGTGTGAGATGAGTGCAATTGTTCAGTAGTCTGAACATTCTTTGGCATTACCTTTCTTTGGGATTAGAATGAAAAATGGCCTTTTTTTCATTTTCTATTTAGTTAGCTATTAATCCAAATGAACTTGTATCCCTTATTGTTTAATTATAATCCTAAAAACATCATATATTGTTCTGTTTAATCTTTAGACACTCTGTCCATGTTTTTCCTTTTTAAAGACACAAACATTCTAGACTAAAACTGATGGGTAAATCTTCACTATTTTCTGAGAAACCTTATTTTATGGAATATATTAAAAATCAGACAATCTGACTCATAGGTTTTAAATTTTGGTTTATTACTAGATTTTTACCTAAAATTATAGAATTTAGAAATTTAAGATTTGTATTTGACTCACTTTTTATTAATATTTGATAACCTAATTAAGATAACATTTATATTTATGTTTTTCATCATTTATCTCATTGTTTTGCACAATGTAAATGTAGTAATGTTTTAAAATTCATCCTCTTTTTAAAATTTCCCACAGGTAAGTCAAATTCCACATGTTCAAATATGAGTTTTTAATCCTTCTTGTACTTGAATGATTCATGTTGCCATTAAAGTCATTAGCTTTCACTAGAAACTTGAAATCATCTTTCAATCCCATTTCCCTTTAATCCCCATGGCTATTCAACTTATAGTCCTAGAAACTTCAAATCTTAATTATCTCTTTAGTCTACATTTTCTTCAACCTTTATTGCTAACATGCTAGTCCACGTGCCATTATTTCTTCAGTGTTTATTTTCAAATAAACTCCACCAAAGTCCCAGCAGTATTCTAAAAACTGAAAATTCACTTTTTACACAAGTACTAGAATGATCTTCGCACACATATTATTCCCAGGTTTAAAAACTTTTACGTCTGACAGTGCCCCTGACATAAGGATCAAAATACAACCCTGGACAATCACATCCAAGCTCACCTCATTCATCTCCTGGAATGGTACTCTTCACTTCTCTCTCTGCCCTCCAGCCACATAGGCATTGCTTATTTGTTTCCAATAGAAGATGTGTTTTTTGTTGTTGCTGTTGTTGTTTCTGAGTCTTTGTACTTATTTTTTCCACTGTCTCACATGCTATCTATCAAGCTGACTCCTTATTAATAAACTATAGTTACCAAGGTTTATTGCTAATCACAGGAAGCTCCCTAGGTACCTATATCAAGAAGAGATTAAGCATCAGCAAAAGTAAATTGAAAGAATAGGAGTTTCAAAATGTGGCCACAGAGGAAAACTTTCTCTGAACAAAACAAAATCAACCCATTAGGAAAACTACTGCCTTTGAGGCCAGTCCCGGAAAGAAGAACTTAAGAGTAGTACTATATCCTTGCCTGGAGAATCCCATGGACAGAGGAGCCTGACAGGCTATGTCCACGGGGTCGCAAAGAGTGAGACACATCTGAGCAACTTTTTACTTTTACTTTACTTTAAACTAATTAGGTCTTCCCAGGTGGCACAGTGGTAAAGAATACACTGCCAATGCAGGAGATGCAAGAGACATGGGTTTGATCCCTGGGTCAGGAAGATCCTCTGAAGTAGGAAATGGCAACTCACTCCAGTATTCTTTGCTGGAGAATTCCATGGACAGATAAGCCTGGCAGGCTACAGTCCATGAAGCCACAAAAAGTCAGACCTGGCTAAGCAACTAAGCACATTGTTAAACTAATTAAGGTGTCAAGAATCCTCAATCCAGCCAATGCAATTATTGTCTCTACTGTGAATGACTCTTGGCTCTCAATAAGCTTACCAAACCTTCTATGACTCCATTTAAAGGGTGGAACTAATTCACATTTAAACCCAAAAAAGTCCATGGATTATCACCTGCTCTCTGTTTTTCTACTTAGTAAAGAACCACATCTGGGACCTCTGTGGTGCCTGATTCTAAGCCCTCAATGCAGGGGACCCAGGTTCCATCCCTTGTCAGGGAACTAGATCCCACATGCTACAACTAAGAGTTGGCATATGACAACAAAGACTGAAGATCCAACGTGCCGCAACTAAGACCCGGAGCAGCCAAATAATCAGTTCAGTTCAATGGTTCAGTTGTGTCCCACTCTTTGCGACCCATGGACTGCAGCACACCAGGCTTCCCTGTCCGTTACCCACTGCCAGAGTTTACTCAAACTCATGTCCACTGAGTCAGTGATGCCAGCCAGCCATCTCATCCTCTGTCATCCCCTTCTGCCTTCAATCTTGCCCAGCATCAGGGTCTTTTCCAGCGAGTCAGTTCTTCACACCAGGTGGCCAAAGTATTGAAGTTTCAGCTTCAGCATCAGTCCTTCCAATGAATTTTCAGGACTGATTTCCTTTAGGATGGACTGGTTGGATTTCCTTGCAGTCCAAGGGACTCTCAACAGTCTTCTCCAACACCACAGTTCAAAAGCATCAATTCTTCAGCCCCCAGCTTTCTTTATAGTCCAACTCTCACATGCATACATGACTACCGGAAAAACCATAGCTTTGACTAGATGGACCTTTGTTGGCAAAATAATGTCTCTGCCTTTTTAATACACTGTCTAGGTTGGTCATAACTTTTCTTTCAATAAATAAACAAATAAATAAATATTAAAAACAACACTGTATAAGAAGTGTGGAATGTGGACAACCCAACCCACAGTATTCATCAAGTTATCTTCCAGAGATCAACACAAATATCACTTACTTGATAGGTCAGATCTTTGACATGATATGAGGCTAATCTAAAGTCACAATTGTAGTTTAATGAGTACTTGAGTAATTACTTGCTAAACATCTGGCTTTCTCACTAGAATAGATAGAATGCAAGTTCCACAAAGGCAGGGACCAGGTTTGCTTTGTTCATTGCTGCATGAACAAATGAACAACACCAAATGAACAACTCTGTGTATGGCAAACACTCCACAGATAATTTATTGAATCAACTGCCATGAGTTCATAAATGATGAGTATTATCTTTATCATGGAAATAAAGATTTTTCTCAAGTATTATATCAGGATTAGATGAAGAATTTTGATAAAACCAGCTTTGTATAATCAGGACAGTTATTGGTACATTGCAGCAATTTTTTATAGAAAAGCCAACTGAACCCAGTATTCCTATTTTAACCTGACTAGTTTAGTAATGCAAGTGATCCAGAAGCAGAAATAAGAGGGAAAAAAGAAAAGAAAAAAACTAAATAACACTGTTGGTTTCTGCAAATATCTTTAAAAACTGTCTCAATTTGGAAATGAACATTCTGGGTTCTAAGTTTAAATAAAATAGCACAATAAAATAAATAACAGAAGCATAAAAAAATCTCTATGAATTTGACCTACATAGAATGCGTAAACCAACATGCAGACATATACCAAAAAAAAGTTTTGATGTATGGAAAATGTCATACACTAATTTCAAAAGTTGATAATTTAATTTTAAAAGTTCACCCATTTATTTTTTATTTTCTTCAGTTACTTTTACAAGACAAATCATACAAAGCAAATATAAAATATACAAAAAGAAAACCCTCACAAAGAACAAAAAAAAATTAAATAGAAGAAATGAGGGAGTATTGCATAATTTTCTAACCCATCCTTGCCAATGTCTTACCAAGTAATTGGTAAGACCGACTATGACCTTCCCGATGTCTTACCAAATAATTCATTACATTGTATATTAGAACTAATTTTAGTATAGGTTTCAGTATGGCCACTATGTAATATGTAAGTTTCACATATTTTTTTCAGTGTTAAAAGGTAGATACCCATTTTTATTGGGAGAGACACTGACAAAATTTTACTTAAATTTATAGTAAAACCTCATTTATTATCACATTTAGCACTCGCACAGATCTTCAAATTAGATACCAAAATCTGTATGTTCAGGGAACACAGATAAATGTTACTCAACAAGGAAACTTCTGGCAATCATGCAAAGTCAGGCTGGAAAGTTCCTCTACACTCTGTCAGGTAACCGTCTATGAATTTTTGCTGTAAGGATCTCATAAAACGTAACTGACAAGAAATCACTACTGTAAAAATTCAAAGCATGTAGTTTAAAATTGTATATTTGGTGAGCTATACTGCAGACTTTGGGAATAATGTTGACAAACAGTATCAGGGACAAAGCACAAGTTAAATTTTAGAACCCAGAGGTCTGAGTACTATAGTTACTCCAGGTGGATTTGAACTTCATCTTGGAGTCTAATTCCCTCTTCTCTCTAAAAATACTTATCAGAGATTTTGTCTCACGTAAATAACTCTGCTAAAAAGAAGAAATTAACAAAACATTGTAAATGAACTGAATTTCAATAAATTGTTTACATGTTTAAATTAATTAATGAATAGTACTTCATGAGGAAAGGAGAAATTATGGAAGTTGCAGATGTTAAACTTAGATTTACCAGTGGTACCTTAAGTCATTAATTTTAAACAGCTCTGATGGTCATATCTCATAATAAAATGATGGTAATGTTGTACACCTTCGGGGATGGCTTGGCAGATTAAAGTTATTTAGATGACTAATGAATGGTAACCGTTATTATTTCAATCAGTGAAACAAATCACTGAAACATAAATTTTGGCATTAAAAAGAATAAAACACTATGATCAGTTAGTCTAGTTCCTGTTGTATGGTAAAATGCAATTCTAGCCCAGATATCTGCAAAGCATCACCAGATGTATTTCACCAAGATCATTTTTCTTTAAAAAGACTTCAAAAGTAATACCAGGAATGTAAAACCTATTATGGATAGGCCTTGAAATACCATCTTAACCAAGTGATTAAGGCTAAAATCAACAGTAAACATTCATGTAGGCATTATAGGAAAGTCACTAGTCCCTGTGGTATCCTTCCCCAAAACCCCAAGTCTAATTATGAGACACAGCAGACAAACCCACGCCAAGAGACATTCTGCCATATCAGTATGTTTTAAAGTTACAAGGTAAAATAAATACATAAATAATAAAACAAGGAAAGATTGACAAACAAGGACAGATTGAAGAAGACTAAGAAAGTTGATCAAGTGAATCATGGTACCCTACATTGAATTCTGGGTCAGAAAAAGAGTATTACTGAAAACATTTGTGAAATACAAGTTTGTAGTTAGCTAACAGCATTGCATCAGTGTTAATGGCAGTTTTGAGAAGTACCAGATATAAAAGCTGTTGACATTAGGGATGACTGTATGGAGAGCATATGGGACCTCTTTGTACTATTTCAGCAACCTTTCAGTAAATCTGAGGGCTTTCCCAGTGGCTCAGATGGTAAAGAATTCACTTGCAATGCAGGAGATCCAGGTTCCATGCCCAGGTTGGGAAGATCCTCTGGAGAAGGGCATGGCAATTCCCATTCCAGTACTCTTGCCTGAAGCATTCCATGGACAGAGGAGCCTAGGGACTACAGCCCATGGGGTCGCAAGAGTCAGACTTTTTTTTTTTTTTTCACTTTCAGTAAATCTAAAATTATTTCAAAATGGAAAGTAAAAAATCAAAAACATAAAACAAGTTCCTCTTTACCACTAATTGTGACCTGAAGTTCAGCTTGTCTTTTGTTTTGTCTTACTTCGTATTGTTTCCATTTTTCTAGAACATAATTGCATTTGACAAACCTTTCTTTAGATTCTTTATAAGATTTCTGACTTTTAAAAATTGACTGGCAAAGTTCAAGAAAACTTATTCCCTGATCATTTCTTTATGCTGCCAATGTCATTCACATCCAAGATCTTTGACCTACAATTTTTCTAACTAAATTTCTACAGTGTTGACTGCCATTCAAAGAAACAAATACCATCCTCTGAGAATTGTATATGCTATATGGACAGAGAAACACCATCTCTCAAATGTTCAGTTTGTTTTAAATTCATCATAAAATAAGTATGGGGGAAAAGTCTGATATTCAGGCTGAAATAATATATTTATTTAATCAATACAGTTCCCACTTCTGGCTTCATGCCTTACTGTTCACTGTACATAGAGGAGTAGGACATAATACAGCAGAACTGAAAAAGCAGCCATCCTATTCTCAAGTAAATTACAGAATAAGATCACACATGAGTACCAACTTCAATATGTCATGAGTAGAGTTATCCTGGTAGACACAAATATCCAATAACTGTATCAAATTATGCTTTTACATTAGTCCCTTAGCTACTAATACTAGTTGTATTAGTAGGAGGGCACTGAAGAGAACTAGACCAGTTTTCACTTTCCTATAAATCAGTTTCCCCTGAGGTTCACTCTTATCTCTGATCTATACACCAAGCACTAAATGAGCCCCTGACTTAGACAACTCCCCCCCCCAAATGTTCACTAATAGCTTCCATTTACACAAAACTGTTACCAAGAAGTGAAACGACCTTAGCAACTAATCCAGAATGATGATTTCTATCTTAATGCTACTTTCATGCCTCTTTATTCATAAATCATAGTTATCTAAGAGCGAGGGATAAGCCCTATTTCTGGGTCAGAGGCAATGGTAGGTGAAGGATAAAAGGATGAAATCCAGAACCAGAACAAGCAAGACAGATACAGTGGTGAGATGGCAGCAAATGGCAAATCAGTAGGGTGGTAACAGATTAGGGAGTTTGAAAAAGCAGACATCAAGAAGGAGATACGGCTCAAAAACCATCCAACATTTAGGTATCAAGAAGTATGTCTAAAACGGAGATCAATTTGTTTAGTCAGACAAGGTTTTGGACAAGAGAATCAGATATAGCACACAAGAGATTAGAGGACCTTCAGTTCAAGAAAAATCTGACCTGACAACTGTATAGAATTTTTACCATTTCCTGCTGGAATAAGATGTACTGAGTATGGCTAATCAGGTAAAGCAAAGTCCAGTCTACTTGCTGAACCAAAGTGATTCTCTTTTCCAAACCCATATTCTGAAATATATGAAGCTAAATTCATGACATTCTATCCACAAAATGTAGTGCTTTTATCTTTATCTTTGACAAAGCCACCAGAAACACCTGCTCATTTATTCAATTGACAATTCTTTTAATTTTTCATACCCTTCTATAGTAAACAGATAAATACATCTACTCACAAATGTCTTTGACATTCATCCCCTTTATGTTATTAATTTGATTGTACTGCTCATCACTTCTCATAAGAAAATTTCAACAACCTCTTAAATGTTTTCCTTACTGAATTTCCTTTCCATACTTAATTAGTTTGCACAGAGCCTGGCATGATCACGTCACCCACAGCCCAGGAATCATTGACTGCTTCCAGGATGAGCTTACCCTTTAGAATGAAAAGTGTAGGTCATTCCTGAACAGGCTGTAACATATACTTTACAGAAAATTTGTCTTCTCAAGCAGACTTAATTGACCTGCATGAGACTCTGTCCACTGTATTTGATCACAATCTTCCCAACACTCTAAACATGTCCCGATATCTACACATTTCCCTCATTACTGCTCTAAGTAATTATCTTTGCTCCCACCTCTGCTTGTGAAAAATCTCACCATCCTTTAGAGTTCAGCTTATGTTACACTATGCCTTTTTTTTTTTTGCATCTAATTATTTTAATTTTTAATTAAATTTATTTATTTTAATTGCAGGTTAATTACTTTACAATATTCTATTGGTTTTGCCATACATCAGCATGAATCCGCCACGGGTATACACATGCTTCCCATCCTGAACCCCTCTCCCACCTCCCTCCCTGTACCATCTCTCTGGGTCATACCAGTGCACCAGCCCCAAGCATCCTGTATCCTGCATAGAACCTGGACTGGCGATTCGTTTCTTATATGATATTATACATGCTTCAATGCCATTCTCCCAAATCATCCCACCTTCTCCCTCTCCCACAGAGTCCAAAAGACTGTTCTATACATCTGTGTCTCTTTTGCTGTCTCGCATACAGGATTATCGTTACCATCTTTCTAAATTCCATAGATATGTGGTAGTATACTGTATTGGTGTCTTTCTTTCTGGCTTACTTCACTCTGTATAATAGGCACCAGTTTCATCCACCTCATTAGAACTGATTCAAATGTATTCTTTTTAATGGTTGAGTAATACTCCATCATGTATATGTACCAAGGCTTTCTTATCCATTCATTTGCTGATGGACATCTAGGTTGCTTCCATGTCCTGGCTAATATAAACAGTGCTGTGATGAACATCGGGGTACACCTGTCTCTTTCAATTCTGGTTTCCTCAGTGTGTATGCCCAGCAGCGGGATTGCTGCATCAAAAGACAGTTCTATTTCCAGTTTTTTAAAGAATCTCCACACTGTTCTCCATAGTGGCTCCATAGTTTGCATTCCCACCAACAGTGTAAGAGGGTTCCCTTTTCTCCACATCCTCTCCAGCATTTATTGCTTGTAGACTTTTGGATCACAGCCATTCTGACTGGCGTGAAATGGTACCTCATAGTGGTTTTGATTTGCATTTCTCTGATAATGAGTGATGTTGAGCATCTTTTCATGTGTTTGTTAGCCATCTGTATGTCTTCTTTGGTGAAATGTCTATTTAGTTCTTTGGCCCATTTTTTGATTGGGTCATTTATTTTTCTGGAATTGAGCTGTAGGAGTTGCTTGTATATTTTTGACATTAGTTGTTCGTCAGTTGCTTCATTTGCTATTATTTTCTCCCATTCTGAAGGCTGTCTTTTCACCTTGCTTATAGTTTCCTTTGTTGTGCAGAAGCTTTTAAGTTTAATTACGTCTCATTGTTTACTTTTGCTTTTATTTCCAATATTCTGGGAGGTGGGTCATAGAGGATCCTGCTGTGATTTATGTCGGAGAGTGTGTTGCTTATGTTCTCCTCTAGCAGTTTTATAGTTTTTGGTCTTACATTTAGATCTTTAATCCATTTTGAGTTTATTTTGGTGTATGGTGTTAGAAAGTGTTCTAGTTTCATTCTTTTACAAGTGGTTGACCAGTTTTCCCACCACCACTTGTTAAAGAGATTGTCTTTTCTCCATTGTATATTCTTGTCTCCTTTGTCAAAGACAAGGTGTCCACAGGTGCAGGGATTTATCTCTGGGCTTTCTATTTTGTTCCATTGAGCTATATTTCTGTCTTTGTGCCAGTACCATACTGTCTTGATGACTGTGGCTTTGTAGTAGAGCCTGAAGTCAGGCAGGTTGATTCCTCCAGTTCCATTCTTCTTTCTCAAGATAGCTTTGGCTATTCGAGGTTTTTTGTATTTCCATACAAATTGTGAAATTATTTGTTCTCGCTCTGTGAAAAAAATACCATTGATAGCTTGATAGGGATTGCATTGAATCTATAGATTGCTTTGGGTAGTATACCCATTTTCACTATATTGATTCTTCGGACCCATGAACATGGTATATTTCTCCATCTATTAGTATCCACTTTGATTTCTTTCACCAGTGTTTTATAGTTTTCTATATATAGGTCTTTTGTTTCTTTAGGTAGATGTATTCCTAAGTATTTTATTATTTTCATTGCAATGGTGAATGGAATTGTTTCCTTAATTTCTCTATTTTCTCATTATTAGTGTATAGGAATGCAAGGGATTTCTGTGTGTTGATTTTATATCCTGCAACTCTGATATACTCATTGATTAGCTCTAGTAATTTTCTGGTGGAGTCTTTAGAGTTTTCTATGTAGAGGATCATGTCATCTGCAAACAGTGAGAGTTTTACTTCTTCTTTTCCAATTTGGATTCCTTGTATTTCTTTTTCTGCTCTGATTTCTGTGGCCAAAACTTCCAAAACTCTGTCGAATAGTAGTGGTGAGAGTGGGCACCCTTGTCTTGTTCCTGACTTTAGGAGAAATGTTTTCAATTTTTCACCATTGAGGATAATGTTTGCTGTGGGTTTGTCATATATAGCTTTTATTATGTTGAAGTATGTTCCTTCTATTCCTGCTTTCTGGAGAGTTTTTATCATAAATGGATGGTGAATTTTGTCAAAGGCTTTCATCTGTTGAGATAATCATATGGCTTTTATTTTTCAATTTGTTAATGTGGTGTATTACACTGATTGATTTGAGGATATTGAAGAATCCTTGCATTCCTGGGATAAACCCCACTTGGTCATGGTGTATTATCTTTTTAATGTGTTGTTGGATTCTGATTGCTAGAATTTTGTTAAGGACTTTTGCATCTATGTTCATCAGTGATATTGGCCTGTAGTTTTCTTTTTTTGTGGCATCTTTATCAGGTTTTGGTATTAGGGTGATGGTGGCCTCATAGAATGAGTTTAGAAGTTTACCTTCCTCTGCAATTTTCTGGAAGAGTTTGAGTAGGATAGGTATTAGCTCTTCTCTAAATTTTTGGTAGAATTCAGCTGTGAAGTCGTCTGGACCTGGGCTTTTGTTTGCTGGAAGACTTCTGATTACAGTTTCAATTTCCATGCTTGTGATGGGTCTGTTAAGATTTTCTATTTCTTCCTGGTTCAGTTTTGGAAAGTTGTACTTTTCTAAGAATTTGTGCATTTCTTCCACGTTGTCCATTTTATTGGCATATAATTGCTGATAGTAGTCTCTTATGATCCTTTGTATTTCTGTGTTGTCTGTTGTGATCTCTCCATTTTCATTTCTAATTTTATTGATTTGATTTTTCTCCCTTTGTTTCTTGATGAGTCTGGCTAATAGTTTGTCAATTTTATTTATCCTTTCAAAGAACCAGCTTTTGGCTTTATTGATTTTTGCTATGGTCTGTTTCTTTTGCATTTATTTCTGCCCTAATTTTTAAGATTTCTTTCCTTCTACTAACCCTGGGTTTCTTCATTTCTTCCTTTTCTAGTTGCTTTAGGTGTAGAGTTAGGTTATTTATTTGACTTTTCTCTTGTTTCTTGAGGTATGCCTGTATTGCTATGAACTTTCCCCTTAGCACTGCTTTTACAGTGTCCCACAGGTTTTGTGTTGTTGTGTTTTCATTTTCATTTGTTTCTATGCAAATTTTGATTTCTTTTTTGATTTCTTCTGTGATTTGTTGGTTATTCAGCAGCATGTTGTTCAGCCTCTATATGTTGGAATATTTAATAGTTTTTCTCCTGTAATTGAGATCTAATCTTACTGCACTGTGGTCAGAAAAGATGCTTGGAATGATTTCAATTTTTTTTAATTTACCAAGGCTAGATTTATGGTTCAGGATGTGATTTATCCTGGAGAACTTGTGTGCACTTGAGAAAAACGTGAAATTCATTGTTTTGGGGTGAAATGTCTTATAGATATCAATTAGGTCTAACTGGTCTATTGTATCATTTAAATTTTGTGTTTCCTTGTTAATTTTCTGTTAGTTGATCTATCCATAGGTGTGAGTGGGGTATTAAAGTCTCCCACTATTATTGTGTTATTGTTCATTTCCCCTTTCATACTTGTTAGCATTTGTCTTACATATAGTGGTGCTCCTATGTTGGGTGCATATATATGTATAATTGTTATCTCTTCTTCTTGGATTAATCCTTTGATCATTATGTAGTGTCCTTCTTTGTCTCTTTTCACAGCCTTTAAAGTCTATTTTATCTGATATTAGTATTGCTACTCCTGCTTTCTTTTGGTCTCTATTTGCGTGGAATATCTTTTTCCAGCCCTTCACTTTCAGTCTGTATGTGTCCCCTGTTTTGAGGTGGGTCTCTTGTAGACAACATATATATGGGCCTTGTTTTTGTATCCATTCAGCCAGTCTTTGTCTTTTGGTTGGGGCATTCAACCCATTTATGTTTAAGGTAATTGTTGTTAAGTATGATCCCGTTGCCATTTACTTTATTGTTTTGGGTTTGAGTTTATACACCATTTTTGTGTTTCCAGTCTAGAGAAGATCCTTTAGCATTTGTTGGAGAGCTGGTTTGGTGGTGCTGAATTCTCTCAGCTTTTGCTTGTCTGTAAAGCTTTTGATTTCTCCTTCATACGTGAATAAGATCCTTGCTGTGTACAGTAATCTGGGCTGTAGGTTATTTTCTTTCATCACTTTAAGTATGTCTTGCCATTTCCTCCTGGCCTGAAGAGTTTCTATTGAAAGATCAGCTGTTATCCTTATGGGAATCCCCTTGTGTGTTATTTTTTTTTTTTCCCCTTGCTGCTTTTAATATTTGTTCTTTGTGTTTGATCTTTGTTCATTTGATTAATATGTGCCTTGGGGGTGTTTCACCTTGGGTTTATCCTGTTTTGGACTCTCTGGGTTTCTTGGACTTGGGTGATTATTTCCTTCCCCATTTTAGGGAAGTTTTCAACTATTATCTCCTCAAGTATTTTCTCATGGTCTTTCTTTTTGTCTTCTGCTTCTGGGATTCCTATGATTCGAATGTTGGGGTGTTTAATATTGTCCTGGAGGTCTCTGAGATTGTCCTCATTTCTTTTAATTCGTTTTTCTTTTTTCTTCTCTGATTCATTAATTTCTACCATTCTATCTTCTACTTCACTAATCCTATCTTCTGCCTCCTTTATTCTACTATTTGTTGCCTCCAGAGTGTTTTTGATGTCATTTATTGCATTATTCATTATATATTGACTCTTTTTTATTTCTTCTAGGTCCTTGTTAAGCCTTTCTTGCATCTTCTCAATCCTTGTCTCCAGGCTATTTATCTGTGATTCCATTTTGATTTCAAGATTTTGGATTATTTTCACTATCATTATTTGGAATTCTTTACCAGGTAGATTCCCTATCTCTTCCTCTTTTGTTTGGTTTGGTGGACATTTATCCTGTTCCTTTAACTGCTGGGTATTCCTCTGTCTCTTCATCTTGTTTATATTGCTGAGTTTTGGGTGGTCTTTCTGTATTTTGGCAGTTTGCAGAGTTTTCTTTGTCGTGGTGTTTCCTCACTGTGGGTGAGGTTGTATGGGAGGCTTGTCAAGGTTTCTTGGTTAGGGAAGCCTGTGTCGGTGTTCTGGTGGGTGGAGCTGGATTTTTTCTCTCTGGAACGCAATGAAGTGTCCAGTAATGAGTTTAAAGATGTCAATGAGTTTGGAGTAATTTTGGGCAGCCTGTATATTGAAGTTCAGGGCTGTGCTCCTGTGTTGCTGGAGAATTTGCGTGGTATGTCTTGCTCTGGAACTTGTTGGCCCTCGGTTGGTGCTTGGTTTCAGTGTAGGTATGAAGGCGTTTGATGAGCTCCTGTCGATTAATGTTCCCTGGAGTCAGGAGTTCTCTGGAGTTCTCGGATTTGGATTTTAGCCTCCTGCTTCTGGTTTTCAGTCTTATTTTTACAGTAGTCTCAAGACTTCTCCTTCTATACAGCACCACTGATAAAACATCTAGGTTAAAGATGAAAAGTTTCTCCACAATGAGGGCCACCCAGAGAGGTTCACAGAGTTACATGGAGAAGAGAAGAGGGAGGATGGAGTTAGAGGTGACCTGAATAAGATGAGTTGGAATCAAAAGAGGAGAGAGAAAGCTAGCAAATTATCACTTCCTTATGTGCGCTCCACAGTCTGGACCACTCAGAGATATTCATGGAGTTATACAGAGAAGAGAAGAAGGAGGAAGGAGACAGAGGTGGCCAGGAGTATAAAAGGGGGAATCAAAAGGAGTGAGACAGATCCAGCCAGTAATCAGTTCCCTAAGTGTTCTCCACCGTCTGGAACACACAGAGATTCACAGAGTTGGGTAGAGAAGAGAAGGGGGAGGGAGGAGACAGAGGCAACCTGGTGGAGAAAAAAGGAGAGTCCAAAGGGGGAGATAACAGTCAAGCCAGTAATCTCACTCCCAAGTAAAAATGGGTACTGATGATTGGGTTCTTAAAGGTACAAAATTGATAACAAATACCAAAAAGTGAAGATTAAAAATCTAGAGTAGAGGTTGGATTTTCAAAAATACAATATTAAGGAAAAGAAGAAAAAAAAGTCACAAAAATTATTTTAAAAGTATGTATATGAAGTTTGCTTTAAAAAATAGGGTTTTTTTTTTTGTTTTTTTTTTGCAAAGTAATAGTAGTTTATAATGGAAAAGGAAATGGCAACCCACTCCAGTGTTCTTGCCTGGAGAATCCCAGGGACAAGGGAGCCTGGTGGGCTGCCATCTATGGGGTCACACAGAGTTGGACACAACTGAAGTGACTTAGCAGTAGTTTATAAAAATGAAAATTAAAGGAGTAATAGAGGACTTAATTTTTTTTAATTAAAAAAAAGAATGATCATAAAAATAGTAAAAATATATCTAGGAATTTCTCTGGTGTTGTTGTGGGCAGTGTGGGGTCAGTTCATTTTTGGATAGTTCCTTGTTCCGATTTATATTTCTCAAGATCTATAGGCCCCTTCCTATGTAGTCGGTACTAACTACAGGGTTTTAACCTATTGCACCTGTCACTTCCAAGGCGGTTCCCTCTGTTTTAGCTTCTTCTGTTTGCTGGTCTCTTCAGTGTCTGATTTCTGCCCTGACACAAGGTGGGGCAGTGGTGGACACTTTTTTTAGGTTCACTTGTTCAGTTGCACTGTGGAGAGGGAGGGACGCTGCAAACAAATAACATTGGCGTGTGCTCGCAGTGCTTCAACCACACTGGGCCTGCCCCTGCTCACGGCACGTGTACCCTCCCTGCCCAGACTACTCAGGCTCTAGGTTGTTCAGCCAGGAACCGTTCGAGGCCTGCCCTGAGCTGCATGCACCTCCCAGGCCTAAGCCGCTCAGGTTCAGGCACTCGGGATAGTCCTCAGAGGCACAGACTCGGTTGGGCCTGAGTTTTGTGCCCTTCCCAGGTCCGAACAGCTCAGGTGATGAGGTGTTTGGTGAGCACAGTCACAGCAACTTATCACCTCCCCCATCCTTGCTGCTCGGTCTTCTGGGTGTACAACCGGCGCACCTCAGGCAGATGTTGACTGTCCAGAACCCCAAGAAGTCTTAGTTAACAAATAAGCCTGCTTGCAGTTTGGTAGATAATGTCTCTCTGGGGCTGCGATTGCCCCCGTCCAGCTCTGGCTGCCTGTCACAGGAAGGGGATGGTCTGCATCCATCTAGTTCTGTTCAGTCCTTTGTTCTGTGCTTAGGCCTGGTGGTTTCTTAGATTAGGGCTTTTTACGTGGTAGCTATCCCACAGTCCAGTTTGCTAGCCCAACTTAGTTCCCTCAGATTTCCCTTGGGGCATTCAGGCCCTGGCCCTTAATCTAATCAATGCAGCCCATGCTTCCCCACGCAGCCACTGCTTGCTAGTGGCCGGTACAGGCATCTGCGCTGCTTCTCTGCTGGGGCAGTTACCGTTGGGATCGTAATCTGTGGGTTTTGATTACTTATTTATTTTTCCACCCTGACTGCCGGGAGAAATATCAATAACCTCAGATATGCAGATGACACCACCCTTATGGCAGAAAGTGAAGAGGAACTCAAAAGCCTCTTGGTGATAGTAGAGAGTGAAAAAATTGGCTTAAAACTCAACATTCAGAAAACAAAGATCATGGCATCGGGTCCCATCACTTCATGGGAAATAGATGGGGAAACAGTGGAAACAGTGTCAGACTTTAACTTTTTGGGCTCCAAAATCACTGCAGATGGTGACTGCAGCCATGAAATTAAAAGACGCTTACTCCTTGGAAGGAAAGTTATGACCAACCTAGATAGCATATTCAAAAGCAGAGACATTACTTTGCCAACAAAGGTCCATCTAGTCAAGGCTATGGTTTTTCCAGTAGTCATGTATAGAAGTGAGAGATGGACTGTGAAGAAGGCTGAGCACCGAAGAATTGATGCTTTTGAACTGTGGTGTTGGAGAAGACTGTTGAGAGTCCCTTGGACTGCAAGGAGATCCAACCAGTCCTTTCTGAAGGAGATCAGCCCTGGGATTTCTTTGGAAGGAATGATGCTAAAGCTGAAGCTCCAATACTTTGGCCACCTCATGCGAAAAGCTGACTCATTGGAAAAGACTCTGATGCTGGGAGGGATTGGGGGCAGGAAGAGAAAGGGACGACAGAGGATGAGATGGCTGGATGGCATCACTGACTCAATGGACGTGAGTCTGAGTGAACTCCAGGAGTTGGTGATGGACAGGGAGGCCTGGAGTCCTGTGATTCATGGGGTCACAAAGAGTCGGACACTACTGAGCGACTGAACTGAACTGAACTGATATTGCCCTCTGTGCTTGCAAGGCTCACCACAGACTTGGCAGTGAGAGTGTTTCCTATTGTTTGGAAACTTCTCTCTTTTTAAGACTCCCTTCCCTGGATGGAGCTCTGTCCCTATCTCTTTTGTCTCTTTTTTTGTCTTTTATATTTTTCCTACCTCCTTTCAAAGACAATGGGCTGCTTTTCTGGGTGCCTGATGTCCTCTGCTGGTATTCAGAAGTTGTTTTCTGGAATTTACTCAGCGTTTAAATGTTCCTTTGATGAATTTGTGGGAGAGAAAGTGGTCTCCCCACCCTATTCCTCTGCCATCTTAGGACCGTGCCCCCACTACGCCTTTCGATCACTAAATGCTGCTGCTGCTGCTGCTAAGTCACTTCAGTTGTGGCCGACTCTGCATGACCTCATGGTCAGCAGCCCACCAGGCTCCCCCATCCCTGGGATTTTCCAGGCAAGAGTACTGGAGTCGGGTGCCATTGCCTTCTCCGCGATCACTTAATAGCTCCTATTAAATGTTTTATCAGCCTCCATGTTACTATACATGATATTTACAATCTTACTTCACACTGATCATATTGGCTTTCTTCATCAATCGATTATCAACCATCAAGGTGAAGAGGTATCTCTGGTTAAGCTCTGTATAACTCAATACCCATCTGAATTGAATGACTATTTAAGAATAAGGTTGACCAGTTTGGAAGGACATTAGAATTTGGATAGAGAACCAAGAGAAAAGCATAATAAGGAATGCATATAAGGCAAGATTTTATAAAAAGAACAACCCTGAGACTAGACTAGCCCATAAAACACACCTAACATTAGCAGAGAAAACAAACTGCTAACAGATAAAACAATAAATTTTGAATATCTGACACTGAAAAAAAAAATGTGCTTCTTCCTGTTGCTCAAAATGATGCTCCTCATTAGACTAGCCAAAGATTCTCCATATGTGACTCATAGTAAAAGTTATAAACTGTCGTTAACCATTATATACAGAAAACTACCTAAAGGTGCTGCTCTTAACAATAAACTACTTGGATGAATCATCTGCTTCTGTATATATTTTCATAGGTATGAGCCAAAGTAACCAGGATAGGAAAAACATAAACATTCCACGTGTTCAGAACTTTCAACTGTAACATTACTTTCATCTAATGGGTACTAAATAGGAGATCCAAATTCACTCATCTCCATCATCACAGGCAGTCACATTGGAATAATGTCAAACAAACTGACTTTCATCCCCATGTGTGTGACATGTACCATTTCTTCCATCTGACTCATGTTGTGTTTGTTGGGCTATACTGCCAATGCAAGAAGGAAACTTCTTGCTTCATTTCACTCTAACATAGATAGACAATTCAACATTTTTGACCGATAATTTTTCAAGAAAGAAAACAGGAACATAACTAGCAGCCCACTCAAGGGGATAATTAAAAAAAAAATCGCCTGGAAACCTGTATTTTGGGGAGAGAGAAGCTATATGGGACATTTAAATTATATTGCCAGTACTACCATCTACAGCCTTCCAACACCTGAACATCTACCTAGCTCCGCTCCTGCATACTCTCTCTAATTAAAACCAAATGAACCTGTCCCTTTAGTTCAGTTATTGTGGTAGAGACAGTACAGTCAACCACACAGTCCATGTGCTTCACTACATTACACAGACTCCCTGAAATTATGTGAGGACTTGTGAATAGTTCTAACAAATGGCCTATGAAGAATACACATCCATTCTCACAAACAGCAGAGCTCTATCCCTGTGATTCCTTCCATCATCTCAGGGACTATAAAAGGCAACAAGAAGTGATGAGGATCATTTTGTCATTATATAAAAACTTGGAAAGGTATTGGGAATCACAGTGGATTTTGCACCTGTGAGAAACGAACCGCTGCATTCAGCTGCTTAGAGGTTGAGGCTGTTACTGCAGAACAGCCTAGCCTACTCTGATGTAGTTAGGTTTTGAGCTTTCAGGACATAGGGAAGAATCAACAAATGCTGTTCATATGTGTACGGTGCTTGCAGATAATAGTGAACACTTTGGAAAATCTACTCTGAAAACAGACCATATGAAGAATCTTTATAAAAGTCCTTTCCCAAATTACATTGTGTGCACATTTGTATTACATATGCCGCTGCTGCTGCTGCTAAGTCGCATCAGTTGTGTCTGACTCTGTGCGACCCCGTACACTGAAGCCCACCAGACTCCTCTGTCCCTGGGATTCTCCAGGCAAGAACACTGGAATGGGTTGCCATTTCCTTCTCCAATGCATGAAAGTGAAGTCACTCAGTCATGCAGTGGCTCTCAATTCTGGTAATTAAATATGAAATATAAATTTAATATAAATTAAATATTAAACATGCATGATTTTATTATATGATAATAACAATAATGTAATTAAGTAAACATCAACAATTCCTCTTTATTTCTAATATACCATCTAATTTTTAGAAAAAAATCGTCCGAATCAAGAAAGCAATCAAAGCAGTAAAAAGAACATTAGATTTGGAGGGAAAAAAGAGAAAGCAACTATGTTCTAATATGACTCCTTCACTTTTTTTTACCTGTGTGATCTCAGGCAAATTTTTTATCTCTTTGATGTCAGTTTCTTCTAGAAACTTGTGACAATACCTTTCTTATAGTATTGCTCCAGGATTTCATGAAATTGTGTAAAGCAACAATCACACTATCTTAAAGCTGCTCAACAAAACTAGATAATTTTATATAAAATTGAGGATGCCAAATTGGTATCATGACTCAAGAATACACTTCACACTAGTTTGCTGAAACTTACAAAATCAGAGGCCTGTTTTTATGGTTAAGGATATACCCCCTGCTTGAGTTTCACATCTACTTTAGAATGGTAACACATTATCCTTATCAAGAGTGTATTCCCTTCCAACAGTGCCTCCCTGTTCTCTGCAGGATTCTACCTTGAAAACAGACCTTGAGAGAAAAAGCATTAAGCAAAGTATGTGGTTACCAGCCTCCCAGAAACAGAGATTGAAATGGTACTGCAGGAGAGAAATAACCTAGAAAAAGGCAAACTTTTATATTTATCTTTTAAAATTACATTTATAGAAATTTGGCCTCCAATGAAAGTGTTCTTGAGGCAATTTGAACATTTTTGGTATTATTCATTCTCCTTATGTCCTTGAGTCTTCTTTGGGCAAGTCTCCATTTCATCTGAGACCCTTGTGTAGTGCCAAGTACCAAAACTAAATTGGATTTGAAAAATACTGTGCCTTGAGAGAACTTTTGCTATAATTGTTGGGAGAGGGTCAATATAAAATTAGTTACAAAAATATGATGAGAATAGAGGAAATATGAACCAACACTGTAACAGAGGTAAGAGCATTGTACTATCAACACTTTAATAGAGGTATCAGCATTGTACTATGGGAAGAAAGAAAAACTGATAATGACATTCATCACTTAAAGGAATAAATTCCCAAGAAATAAATTTCCATTTTTTATGACTCTACAACATAAGAAAACAAAGTATTTACAGGGAGAAGAGTGGGTAAGAGAGAAGGATGGAAGAGAAATATTGTTTTGGCTCCTCCACATTCTGAACGTCATTAACATTAACACAGGTAACTGACTCCACAAGATCATGCAAAGATCTAAGCCAGTGGCTCCATTCATAGTAGATGTTCAAACTTTTCAAAGAATGATTCAATGAGTAAATGAGTGTCCTGAGTCACCTAGCATTGACTTTGTCAGTCTCCCTAAGCCTGGCCAATAATTATTTGCCCCCAATTCTCAGACAGTTTTGTGAATTTATGGATTATTGAATTGAATCTGACAGACTCTGGAAAACTGACTCTAGAAACAAGTTTGTAAAATAATGTTCTCAAAATAGGAACATTGTAAAGATAGGAAAAATTTTGAGAAATATAGTACAAATAACAGGGTAAGTGTAAGTCCCAAAAAGGCAGTTAAAATTTACAAACACACACACACATTCCATCCAAATTAAGTAAAAAACTACAAACATTTAAGAAAAGTTATTTAGGTATTTGACAGTGTATAAAAAAGTTTTTCTAGTCTGTTTCCATGTCCTAAAAAAGTCACTACACTCTTTGCAGGACATAGTATAAAATCAGCGCTACGCTGAATATTCTTACGAAGTGCCAAGTGGCTCCAAGAGTGCTAGAGAAGCTAGAAAAGACATGTGCTGAAGGAAATGGAGATGTTACTCATTTTGTTTGTCTGGTATACACTTTGCACTACAAGTGCACAGAAACAGCATTAGACATGAAGGCGTATTTAGGTTGATACATTTATATTCATTTAATTTTTTTTCATAGGAAACTTTTCTCCAAGAAACTTCAACTGCTGCTTTTTGAGGAAGTCGAGTGATTAAAAGAGCCTAATGAGGAAAAGAATCAATGGCCCAGAAGAACGGAAATTAGAATTAAGAATTAATTGATTTTGAAAAATCAGATTCAAAGGGAATATTAAATGCAGTTCCTCTAGAACCATTAAGCTTATAGTAATAAAATGAGTGGGTATTGCTTCTAAAGTGGGATATTTTGATTAGATAAGTTTCAAATTTCAAGGAGTTGGTTTTGAAGAAAGTTTCTCTGAAAGACATCAATAATGTCTTCCTTCATTAGTGAAAATAACATGAAGCCAATGAAGGGAAGCTCCTTCACTAGAAGAAAAGCAAACTCATGATTTGATATAATCACTATTTTCATATAAAAGTATGCATATTGTCATGTATTATAGGTACAGACACATTCTAATTATAAATATAAAATGATTAATTTAGCCTCTCAACCTCTCTTCCCATCTTGTCTTTGCTTTGACATGTAAATCAGATTTTCATATTTTGCCTTTGCATTAAGAATCAGTCAGTTATAATCTAGTATATTACTGTTAAAAGACTGAAACAAAGAGTAGAGCTGTTCTGCAAATACTTTCAAATTATTTCCTACTGGAAAGTATAATCTTGCTCTTGTGCTCTAAAATCAGAGACTATTCTGCAATTACTGTTGGGAAATTAGCCATCCTATTATAACCATCTTTACTGTTTATGAAATATCTTAGATGAACAGATATGTTTATGTAATTTGGCTTGAAAATTTACAGAAAATATAAAACTCCACACAAGTATCAAAAATTTATATTTAAAAAATTTAAAAATGTATAATGAGAAATTTACCATAAAAAAAAGTAACAGGTGTGGCATAGAAGGACTCTAAGGAAGTTTTATTCAGTTTTATAGATTAATGATTTAAAAGCCAAGAGTACATAATAGGATAAAACTATAGGCATTAGCAAATGCTAAGAAGCTTGATCATTATACATTCCAAAGTGAAAGAACAACTTACCTGGATAAAACTGAATCCTATGGTGAACTCATGCTTAACAGGAAGGAAGGATGTGGAGAAAGGATAGGGATTTGGGGAAATGGATAACCAACAAGGACCTAGAGTATGGTACAGGGAACTCTGCTCAGTGGCAGCTGGGATGGGAGGGAAGTTTGGGGGAGAATGGTTACATGTAAGACTGACTCACTTTGATCTCTACCTGAAACTATCACAACACTGTTAATTGGTTATACTCCAATATAAAATTAAAAGTAAATAAATAAATAAATAAACGTGTATCCTATGGAGTCACTCCTCCCGCCTCTATCCCTTCCATTTGCCTCTCTTTCCTTACCCTCTCTCCTTATTCCTCTTGTGTGCACAATAGACTATCTGAGTGCCTTGTTGATTAAATCTAACCAAAATCATGACTGGTATACAATAAAGGCAATACAACAATAGTTCATGAAAATTAAATCACTATACACTTAAAATATACAGCTAATATGTTTTCAAATTATATATGGTTATATTAAATCTTGAGGGCATCCAGAGTGTAACTCAACATTATTATCTCTATGAAAATCCCTGTCTGAACTTTCCACAACTACATTATTTACATTAACACCACCTACTATAGCACATGATATCAAGAAAATAATAGTAATAGGAAGGACCTTCCTTCTCATCTCAAACTTATCATCCCAACAAGAAAAACTATAGTTAACACATCTGTAAATGGTATGTTTAGAATATCAATTTTACATGGTATATTTACAAGTCATATGCAATATGCTACCAATGGATATCAAGTTTTTAAAAATAGCCCTTTGCTAAGTTATGAAATCTTTTCCACAAGTTTAAGTAGAAATTTATGATACTGCTTTGCCTCAGAGCAATCATTATGATTATCAGTTATCAATACAGTAGGTCAGTTTTCACTAAATCTAGGTCCTATATAAATAAAGGGCTCCCCAGGTAGCTCAGCTGGTAAAGAATTTTCCTGCAATGCAAGAGACCCCGGTTCAATTCCTGGGTTGGGAAGATCCCCTGGAGAAGGGATAGGCTACCCACTCCAGTATTCTTGGGCTCCCCTGTTGACTCAGACAGTAAAGAGTCTGCCTGCAATGCAGGAGACCTGGCACTATTGTGGCAATATTGAATTAGTAACAGAGAATAATGGATATTTCCAGCCAATTTTGAGTACGAGAAAGATGATATCAAAATACTGGATAAACAAAGCAATTCAGTATACTTTCGATTGGAATTTCTGAAATTGTATATACTTGTGTGCATATTATTTGCTTGAGGCTGGAATTAATTCTTCTGTTGCCTGAATTCAAAAAAGGGTTTTCGGGCTATTTCTACCAGTCCCATCATGAGTAACCCTATCTAAAATCTCCCCTGTCACGGGCTGAGACTTCACTGCTCCCACAATACCCATGCTCAATCATACTATTGCTTTGCTCTGGCTATTTGCCATACATAAATTAACTTAAGCCTCCTCTGGTTATATAACCTCCTCTTTTGGTTATATAGGCAAAAAAAAGCAAAAAGTTATATTTTGTGATTATTAAGAACATTAGCTCTTCATTTAGACTCCCTGTCTTTCAAATCTTACTCAGTAACTGAGTGACTTTGGACAAGACAATTAGCCTTCCTAAGCTTCAATTTCCAGTTTTGTAAATTAAGAACTCATATTTCAGCTTTATTCCTTTGAGTCTTTCAGTGTGATAATATATGTTGTTGTTGTTTTTTAGTCACTCAGTCATGTCTGACTCTTTGTGATTCCATGGACTGTAGCCTGCTGGGCTCCTCTGTCCATAGGATTTCTCAGGCAAGAATACTGGACGGGGTTGCCATTTCCTTCTTCAGGGTGTCTTCCCATCTCAGGGATTGAACTCGCATCTCCTGCATTGGCAGGTGGATTCTTTACTGTTGAGCCACCAGGGGAAGCCCATGAAAATATAGAGAGAGTTCTTAATGTTAGCTATTATTATTATCTTACTCTTCAGACTCACAATGATCTACTCTCTTCTCTTAATCTCTATGTTGGTTTTTCCTGTGTCACTTGACATACAGATATTTACTTGTGTCATGACTGGATTATAGATTTACTGAGAGCATTGACTGTACTTTGTATTTCATACACATTACTCTTAGTGACAGTTGCTCCACTGCAAAAATAGAAAATATACAGCATCTCAGCACTTTCTTGTAGTATCATTGTGGCTATAGTGGAAGAGAATGGCTTCAATAATTGGCAACAATAGCAATAGCTACAGTTATGTGAGTAAAATATAAAAAATGTATGCCAGGCAATATAGAGTATTATAAAAATTTTTCTTTTTGTAGTCACACAGCTAGTATATTGAAAATACAGTAGGAATATACATTTCTGTCATTCACAGACCAAAACACTGTCTACAAAGATATTAGAAAATCAAAATATATAAGATAATTTCCTTTTTAGAATTATATAGAATTATTTATCTTTAACTCCAATTATGGTAATTTTAGAGCATATTAGCCATGCCTTATAACTAAGCCATATCAGTTAAAGTTACTAATCTGTGTTTTTATTTACATAAAGAGAATCAAAGACTAAGTTTTGTTTTTGTTTTTGTTTTTTTAATTTTGTAAAGCAATTGTCAGAGCAGGAGTCTCATTTTCTTTGAAAGCAATTAGGATAGATAAAAGAAACAGGTTAAAATTATGTGGTTCAATTCTCAATATATTGGCTGAAATGAGGGCTCTGTTTATAGAAGAATATGAAAGGTTTTTTTTATACCTTAGTTACACCATTTAATGTCTATTATTAAAGGAATAAAGAATAGATGTACTTTTAAGAACACTAACAAATGCATATAGGTTACTTTGCATCTCTGAAAGACAGCTATATCGAGATTGAGTTTAAAAAGCAAGCAGTCATTGGAAAAAAGAGATGCATGGCATAGATTTGTAGAGTAATTTTATATTTGTCACCAGAGGACAATTGGCTTTGTAACCAACATGATTAATCATAGAACGACAAGGTGGGGATGAGGTGGAGATTCCATGAAGTCCAATATTTTGTTCTCCAAATAGAATCCAGACTAATTTATCTGAAGCAGACAGAAGTATTTCAGAGTAACCAAAAGATTATAATATGAGCAGCTACACTGAGTACTGCACGATAAGACTGTTAGAGAGTGAATTGGTAACTGATGCCATGACATGAAAAATTGGTTAGTATAAGAACCCCTTCTGGGGGAGTAAGTCTTCATTCTACACAAAATGCCCATCGCTGGTGTGATTTAACACATCACTTGCTCAATACAAAGCAACCATTTTTATACTGAAAATCAAAAGCAAAATAAAAATATTGACTTCAATGAGCAAAATAAAAGTTTCAAAGAATCCATGTTTCTACCCAACAGTCAAACTATTTTCTGCTCAGAGCCTATTCAGGAACTTCCTCTTTCTTACCAAAGTAAATAAAGCAAGACTCTACTCCTTAATCACTGTGCACAAACATAGAACCCAGCATGCTCAGTTCAAAGGCAATTAGTAAAAAGCAAAAATCAAAAAAATTGCACGTGTACCCCAATGTTCATCGCAGCACTGTTTATAATAGCCAGGACATGGAAGCACCCTAGATGTCCATCAGCAGATTAATGGATAAGAAAGCTGTGGTACATATACACAATGGAGTATTACTCAGCCATTAAAAAGAATATGCTTGAATCAGTTCTAATGAGGTGGATGAAACTGGAGCCTATTATACAGAGTGAAGTAAGCCAGAAAGAAAAGCATCAATACAGTATACTAGTGCATACATATGGAATTTAGAAAGATGATAACAATAACCCTGTATGCGAGACAGCAAGAGAGACATTGATGTATAGAACAGTCTTTTGGACTCTGTGGGAGAGGGAGAGGGTGGGATGATTTGGCAGAATGGCATTGAAACATGTATAATATCATATATGAACTGAGTCACCAGTCCAGGTTCGATGCATGATACTGGATGCTTGGGGCTGGTGCACTGGGATGACCCAGAGGGATGGTACGGGGAGGGAGGAGGGAGGAGGGTTCAGGATGGGGAACACGTGTATACCTGTGGCGGATTCATGTTGATATATGGCAAAACCAATACAATATTGTAAAGTTAAAAAATAAATAAACAAATAAAAAAGCCAAGCTCAAAGAAACCAAAAAAAAAAAAAGTGCAAACTCTAGCCAAAGAAAATTGCATATTTAAACTCATTTACTTAATTCCTTGCAAAAAGATAGAATACTAACTTATATACTGAGTATGAAGTGACAAGCATTTTGCAGAGATTAAAATTCCTTAGAAATCTTAGATATAAAAACCAAGTTATTTAATACATTTTGAATAATCATGGATCAAATAACTGAGAACATACTACTTTCAGTATATACCTGTGGCGGATTCATCTTGATATATGGCAAAACCAATACAATATTGTAAAGTTAAAAATAAAATAAAATATTTTAAAAAATAAATAAATAAAAAGTAATACCCACTTCCAAATTTGAATTTGTCACCCAACCATATTTACTAAGAGCAGTCTATATTCCAGGTTTTCTATCAAGTCCTGGTGATTCAACAGTGAACCAGAGAGGTATGAAGAATGTATACACTGCTCAGGACTCTCAGAAGTTAATGAGCAGAACACAGAAGACCCAAACTGAAGAAATATCATTTCCTTGCTCTTCTTATAATAGTGTTTTAAATGATTTATGTAAAATGACAGAAAACTAAAAATTCATATCAGAATCTATCATTTTTAGTTTATAAACATAATTATGGTATGTCAAATATATAGAAACATATGTATTATTATTATAGCTTGAGCTTAAAAGTTTGAGTTTAAAAGGTTGAATTTGAAGGGCTTCCCTGATGGTTCAGTGATGAATCTGCCTGCCAGTGAAGGAGACACAGGAATGATCCCTAATCCAGGAAGCCACATGTTGCAGATTTAACTAAGCCCGTGAGGCACAACTACTGAGCCTGTGCTCTACAGCCTGGAAGCATCACTGCTGAGTCCATGTGCCACAGGCACGAAAGCTCACACGCCCTAGAGCCCGTGCTCCCCAACAACAGAAGCTGCCACAGTGAAAAGCCCACATGCTGCAGCTAGAGAGTAACTCCTGCTTGCCACAGCTAGAGAAAAGCCTATGGAGCAGTGAAGGCCAAGCACAGCCAAAAATAAATAAATTAAAAGAAAAAAACTGAGTTTGAATTTTTAAAATGTAATTTACAACATTTCTTTGTTTTACAGACATTTCTTTATAATTGTCAGGTGTGTCGTGTGAAAGCCTCTACCACAGTAAATATTATCATCTCCAGAAATGTTACTTTTTAAAAGTTTTCTGCTAACTAATTTGTGTTTTTATTTCTGTCTTCAAAAGTACACACTTGTGCTTTGAGTCATCAGATCACATTTAGCTCTCAAAATTTCTGAAATTAATGACTATTAATTATAATAAAATACATAATTCGACTCTTTGTGACCCCATGGACCATAGCCCATAAGGTTCCTCTGTCCATGGACTTCTCCAGGCAAGATACTGGAAGAGGATAGCCATTCCCTTCTTCGGGGCAAAATTTTTCAACCCATTGATATAACCCGGGTCTCTTGCATTGCAGGTGGATTCATTAAAGTCTGAGCCACTAGGGAAGTCCAATATTGACAGAAAATGTCCCAATTTTATGACAGAGTCTTATTTTATCTACATGTATTTCCTGATAAATAGGGTTAGGGATCAAGAAAGAGAGCATCATAAGGCGGTGCTTGTACTTGAGCAAAAAGTGCTAGCACATAGGTTGGACTGGCCATTTACTAGAAATCCCATCAGTGATATAGCTTCACAGTGAGATTTCTAAGATCTTGACAAAAAGAGTTAAAGATGTGTAAAACACAGTAATATGGACATCTAATTAATCAGTTTGCACCTCTTAAACTGCTCTTTCTAAATCTTTAGTTTTCAAAACTGCTATATCAGACTACTGGACAGAGGATCCTGGCCGGCTACAGTCCATGGGGTCACAAAGAGTCAGATATCATTGAACAACTGAGCACACACACACACATATCTGACTATGATAGAGTAAAGATACATTTGTATGGAAGAAATAGCATATTTCACTCTACAGATTAGAGGCACATTAGATAGTTTTGAATATAAATATTCATATTGATAAATATTTGAATATATAGCACTTTCAGGAAGAGGAAAAGCCTATCCCCCAAATGGAGTTATTTCAATAAGATTCAGAGACAGTCTTCTAACAATGATCTCTAAGTGACATGACATTCACTAGGATAAGACATAAACGAGTAAATTGAAGAGGTAGTTTGACACAATTGTAGAAAGTATTTGTAGAAATTCAAACATTTTCCTTATAAAGTTAAAGATGATACTGAATTGTGATTGGAAGGCAAAGGAAGTCCCAGTATCACTCCATATGAAAACAAATCTAAAGTTTGAGGGAGCTTCCTTGCTGATCCAGTGGTGAAGTCTCTGTGCTTCAATGTAGAGGGCACAGGTGCCACCCGGGTCAGGGAACTAGGATCCCAAAATAAAAGAAAAGGAAACAAGCTTAAAAAAAAAACACTTAAGTTTGATTTGTGTTTCTCCTTATATCTATTTTGGTCCTTTATTTTACTCATAAAACAAAATTACATACTATTGTAGTTAGTTGCTCATGTAACTAGGTTATTTAAGATTGCTAGTTAATGTGTATGTTTCTAATATACACAGAGACAGGATAATGAACTTTTTTCTAATGTGATCTCAGATTTTAACTCTCAATTTGGAACAATTTGTAAGAACATCTACTTCCACTGAAGGTCAAACTTTAAACTCCATGACTACCAAGGGAAATCTACTGACGAATTGACAGCTTAAACCCTTGATTTTCATTCAGCTACCTCATTTCTATTGATTGTTCTCTTCATTTCTGCCTTCCACTTTCACTCTCATGTTAATATGTAACCACTTTTTGCCTGCTTCCAAGAAAAGTAATGCTTGCCAAAAGAGTTTAGAAAATTTAATTCTGAAAATAGTGTTCCTAATGTAACACTATTCTTAATGCTGACTCTCTTTTATTAGACAGATTGACATCTACCTATTCAACTCACTGGCCTAGACAGAACTGTACATTATAGTGAGAAATATCAGCAAATTGGGGGCCAAATTTTGGCCTAATCTTTAAGTTGTCAAACAGAAGAATTACAATGCTTACCCTGAAAATATTCTCATATGGGTTATCTTTGTTTCAACTTTTCAATCTACAGAATGCAATTATTTTCTACTAAGTTAATGCATATATTGATTCCAAGGAGAATATAACACCAGATTCTTGAAATATTATAACCACATTTGGATTTTTGACACGAGTTAATTAACAACCTCTCATACATGATATTAGGTGTCAAATACCTCCCATATGCTTTCTGCTAACAACCTGAATTGGCTATCCAAATAAACAGATTTAATGAGCTATATATAGTTATTATAAAACTAAGTAAAATTTAATTTTAAACATCTCCAACTAATAAAATGGATCAGTATGAATTTGCTTAAATACTGAATTATGTATTTCCTTTGGAAATGAAATTTTATGAATACAGCTAAGTAGTAAAACTAAGCTAAATATTATTTATGAAACATTTATAGATCATTTTTCAGATAATAAGAATAGCTAGTGACTTTTTAATAAGCCTTAGTATAGAAATTTATTTGGGGGGGTTAACATCAATATTTTAAATATTCTTCCTTAAAAACCTATGGGTTTATTCAACTTTAAAAAATTAATAAAAAAGTCAATGATGTGTTTCTACTCACTCATGTCCAAATTTTCACCAAAAATAAATAAATAAATAAAGTCTTAAGGAGATTTTACTTTACTCTTAGATATTCTGTGGAAAATAGAATGTTTTTGTATCCGTGAGTGAAAAGACAAAAAATCAAAGAATAATGTTTGTTTGTGATATACAAATATTTAAATGATTAAGAAAGTCTTCACAATGACTTCATGTACCAAATTAGATTGAATGTCTAGAAGTATAACTGAGTATCCTGTGAGACCTTTCAAGTTAGAATTGTTTTCTTTCTGAATGTTTTGCTGTAATTGTGATGAATGGCCAACTAGAGCAAAGGCTCAAAAATAGAACTTAAATTTAATTAGCCAATGAAAAGTCTAAGTGCTGCCATCATATTTCATGACTACAGTCAATTCCTAATTTATAGCACAGATAGGGAAGGAGACTTTTACTCATAGATAAATTAATCTGCACTATTTTAAGAGACAATCAACGTGTCCTGTGAATAGTGATTTTTTTCATAAAACAAATATACCAATAGCAAGATACAAGTTGCTGACACACTTACAACACAAACCTGTGATGATGTTTTTAATTCATGAGCCTTGAATCCATCTATTCCATTCCAGCTGGAAAACATCCAGCTTTAGTTTCACATCATATACAGGACAAAGTCTAAGAGCTTTAAAGTGGCAACACAGCTCTACATGACCTCGGCCCAGCATCCTCTCTTACCACTCTAAAATATCCCTGCAACATCAAAACCCGTGCCGTTCTCATATATTAGGTGCCTCTTCCTTCAATGCCACACTTCTCATAGTCTTCCTCTACTGAGGCTTTCTTTAAATTCTCGCTCAATTAATTCTTAGTCATACAGTAAGATTTAGCTTAACCTCACATCGAATAAACCCCCCTGATACCTCTTAACTAGAGTATTCTAGCAACTGTAGACTGGAAAAAAAAAAAAAAGCACCATGTGAGAGCTGTGAATTGTTTTATTTGGGGCAAAATAAGGATGTATCTCAGAGCTGAATGCTGTCTCCCAGGCCACAGTCCTCATTTTGTCCCAAATAAAACTTAACTCACAACTCATATACTACATTTTTTTTCCTGTCAACACTGGTTTTATCTTCTTGTCAATCACAGAACCTAGGCATACTTCTAACATGGCATTATAATTTTTCTCTATTCACAACATACTATGAATTAACTGAATGTATAAATAATCCGTCTTCCACAGTACCTTTACTCTGGCTATATATAAATACACACACACACATATGTATATACATTGGTGGATAATACATATATATGCTACATATATATGTGTAGTATAAATATTATTGTTTATTCAATAAGTCATATGCAACCCTTTGTAACCCCACTGTAGCCTGCCAGGCTCCTCTGTCCATGGGATTTCCCAGGCAAGAATGTGTATGCATATTAATATATATTGATCAGCTGTATTAATCAGGAATATTCAGGAAAACAGAAATCACTCTATGCCATACATATAGAACAAAACTCAGAAAATTAGGAAACTTAAGAACGACCAGAAAATGAAGATCAGGAAGCCTGATCCACTTGGTTTTGATAAAACTGGGGAGTTTTAGTAGTCACAAGAAAATCACTAGTTAGGTCAGAGCTACCTGCAGAACTAAAGTAGGTAAATTTTAGGAAGTTCTCATCAGATGCATGCCCATCAGTGCTCAGGAACATGCCTGCCACTGATAGTGGTTACGCTTACATGATTTTGCTTCTTTTCTCCTTTCAAATCTCAAATAAATATCTTGCAGAATCTAACCTAGATTCTTACTAGCAAGGATTCTGAAAGCATAATTTCCAATTTTTCATTTTTTGTGTGTGATAATATAGACAGCACAGAAGAAGGACTTTGCTGCCGAGCTGCCATAGGACAATCAGGCACAGTCCATCTCCTTGGTTATAAGCATCCTTATATCTCCTATCCATATTTACATTCCAATAACTAAGTTTTGGGCTTTCCTAGTGGCTCTTGAAGAGGGACTAAAAAGCCTCTTGATGAAGGTGAAAGAGGAGAATGAAAAAGTTGGCTTAAAACTCAACATTCAGAAAATGAAGATCATGGCATCTGGCCCCATCACTTCATGGGAAATAGATGGGGAAACAGTGGAAACAGTGTGAGACTTTATTTTTGGGGGCTCCAAAATCACTGCAGATGGTGACTGCAGCCATGAAATTAAAAGACGCTTACTCCTTGGAAGAAAAGTTATGACCAACCTAGATAGCATATTCAAAAGCAGAGACATTACTTTGACAACAAAGGTCCGTCTAGTCAAGGCTATGGTTTTTCTAGTGGTCATGTATGGATATGAGAGTTGGACTGTGAAGAAGGCTGAGCACCGAAGAATTGATGCTTTTGAACTGTGGTGTTGGAGAAGACTCTTGAGAGTCCCTTGGACTGCAAGGAGATCCAACCAGTCCATTCTGAAGGAGATCAGCCCTGGGATTTCTTTGGAAGGAATGATGGTAACGCTGAAACTCCAGTACTTTGGGCACCTCATGCAAAGAGTTGACTCATTGGAAAAGACTCTGATGCTGGGAGGGATTGGGGGCAGGAGGAGAAGGGGATGACAGAGGATGAGATGGCTGGATGACATCACTGACTCAATGGACGTGAGTCTGAGTGAACTCCGGGAGTTGGTGATGGACAGGGAGGCCTGGCGTGCTGCGATTCATGGGGTTGCAAAGAGTCAGACACGACTGAGAGACTGAACTGAACTGAATTGAACTGAGTGGCTCTGATGGTAAAGAATTGGCCTGCAATGCGGGAGACCTTGGTTCAATCCGTTGGTTGGGAAGATTCCCTGGAGAAGGGAATGGCAATCCACTCTAGTATTCTTACCTGGAGAACTCCATGGACAGATGACCCAGGCGAGTTACAGTCCGTGAGGTCGCAGAATCAGACACAACTGAGTGACTAACACACACACACATGCACAAAAATTACCTTCCAAATAACAATTACAATATCAGCATTTCTCAATATTATGATGTAATCACCCTTCAACAAAATATCCTTAAGCAAATGAAGACATGCTTCCCCTTGCCTGACTACTCCAAGTAGAATAGTGCATTAACCTAAGGTTCAATAGCAACTGAGCTATGATCATGCTCCTATCAAGAGGACAAAAGAATGTAATGAATAAAAAACTGAAGAGGATCTGCAAGATCACCCATCTCCAAAGAAGTAGTGACCTTTAGTACAGGAGAGTAGTTAGCATGAGCCAAATTTAAGAGTATAGTTCAGGAACAAAAATACTTTCACCTCACTCTCTCCCCTCCTTCCAATCTCTTCCAGGATTCTTCTATTACATTAGTTCAGTTCAGTCACTCAGTCGTGTGTGACTCTTGGCAACCCCATGGACTACAGTACACCAGGCTTCCCTTTCCATCACCAACTCCGAGTTTATTCAAACTCATGTCCATTGAGTTGGTGACACCATCCAACCATTTCATCCTCTGTCATCCCCTTCTCTTCCTGTCTTCATCTGTCGCGGCATCAGGGTCTTTTCAAATGAGTCAGTTCTTCGTATCAAGTGGCCAAAGTATTGGAGCTTCAGCATCAGTCCTTCCAATGAATATTCTGGATTGACTTCCTTTAGGATGGAGTAGTTGGATCTCCATGATATCCAAGGGACTCTCAAAGAGTCTTCTCCAACAACATAGTTCAAAAGCATCAATTCTTCAGCACTCAGCTTTCCTTATATAGTCCAACTTTCACATCCATACACGACTACTGGAAAAACCAGAGCTTTATATAGATGGACCTTTGTTGGCAAAGTAATGTCTGTGATTTTTAACATGCTGTCCAGGTTGGTCATAACTTTTCTTCCAAGGAGCAAACATCTTTTAATTTCATACTGCAGTAACCATCTGCAGTGATTTTGGAAACCAAAATAAATACATAAAGTCTGTCACTGTATCCACTATTACCCCATCTATTTGCCATGCAGTGATGGGACCAGATGCCATAATCTTAGTTTTCTGAATGTTGTATTTTAACCCAACTTTTTTACTCTCCTCTTTCACTTTCATCAAGAGTCTCTTTAGTTCTTCTTCGCTTTCTTCCATAAGGGTTGTATCAACTACATATGTGAGGTTATTTATATTTTTCCTGGCAATCTTGATTCCAGATTGTGCTTCATCCAGCCCAACCTTTATCATGATGTACTATACATATAAGTTAAATAAGCAGGGTGACAATAAATAGCCTTGACAGATTCCTTTACTGATTTGGAACTAGTCTGATGTTCCATGTCCAGTTCTAACTATTGCGTCTTTACCTGAATACATATTTCTCAGGAGGCAGGTCAGGTGGTCTGGTATTCCCATCTTTCAGAATTTTCCACAGTTTGCTGTGATCTACACAGTCAAGGGCTTTGGCATAGTCAATAAAACAGAAGTAGATGTTTTTCTGGAATTCTCTTGCTTTTTTGATGATCCAACAGATGTCAGCAATTTGATTTCTGGCTCCTCTGCCTTTTCTAAATCCAGCTTCAACATCTGGAAGTTCACGGATCATGTACTGTTGAAGTCTGGCTTGGAGAATTTTGAGCACTACTTTACTAGTGTGTGAGATGAGTGCAACTGTGCGGTAGTTTGAGCATTCTTTGGCACTGACTTTCTTTGGGATTGGAATGAAAACTGACCTTTTCTAGTCCTGTGGTCACTGCTGAGTTTTCCAAATTTGCTGATATATTGAGTGCAGCACTTTCACAGCATCATCTTTCAGGATATGAAATAGCTCAACTGGAATTCCATCAATCACCTCCACTAGCTTTGTTCTTAGAGATGCTTCCTAAGGCACACTTGACTTCACATTTCAGGATGTCTGGCTCTAGGTGAGTGATCACACCATCATAATTAACTGGGTCATGAATATCTTTTTTGTACAGTGTTTTCTGTGTATTCTTGTCACCTCTTCTTAATATCTTCTGCTTCTCTTACGTCCAAACCATTTTTGTCCTTTATTGTGCCCATCTTTGCATGTAAAGATCCCTTGGTATCTCTAATTTTCTTGAAGAGATCTGTGGCCTTTTCCATTGTATTATTTTCCTCTATTTCTTTGCATTGATCTCTGAGGAAGGCTTTTTTATCTCTCCTTGCTATTCTTTGGAACTCTGCATTCAATGGGTATATCTTTCCTTTTCTGCTCTGCCTTTCACTTCTCTTCTTTTGATAGCTGTTTGTAAGGCCTCCTCAGACAACCATTTTGCCTTTTTGCATTTCTTTTCCTTGGAAATGGTCTTGATCGTTGCTGCCCATACAGTGTCATGAACCTCTGTCCATAGTTCTCCGGCGCAATATCTATCAGATCTAATCCCTTGAATCTATTTCTCATTTCCATTGTATAATCGTAAGGGGTTTGATTTAGGTCTTACCTGAATGGTCTAGTGGTTTTCCCCACTTTCTTTATATCTGATTTGGCAATAAGGAGTTCATGATCTGAGCCACAGTCAGCTCCCAGTCTTATTTTTGCTGACTGTATGGAGCTTCTCCATCTTTGGCTACAAATATAACTACTTTTATTTCAGTATGGACCATCTGGTGATGCCCACGTGTAGAGTCTGCTCTTGTGTTGTTGGAAGAGGGTGTTTGCTATGACCAGTGAATTCTCTTGGCAGAACTCTATTAGCCTTTGCCCTGCTTCATTCTGTACTCCAAGGCCAAATTTGCCTGTTACTCCAGGTGTTTCTTGACTTCCTACTTTTGCATTCCAGTCCCCTGTAATGAAAAGGACATCTTTTTTGGGTATTAGTTCTAGAAGGTCTTGTAGGTCTTCATAGAACCATTCAATTTCAGCTTAAGCATTATTGGTCAGGGCATAGACTTGGATTACTGTGATACTGAATGGTTTGCCTTGGAAATGAACAGAGATCATTCTGTCATTTTTGAGATTGCATCCAAGTACTGCATTTCGGACTCTTTTGTTGACTATGATGGCTACTCCATTTCTTCTAAGGGATTCTTGCCCACAGTAGTAGATATAATGGTCATCTGAGTTAAATTCACCCATGCCAGTCTATCTTAGTTCACTGATTCCTAGAATGTCAATGTTCATCCTTGCCATCTCCTGTTTGACCACTTCCAATTTGCCTTGATTCATGGACCTAACAGTCCAGGTTCCTATGCAATATTGCTCTTTATAGCATGGGACTTTGCTTCTGTCACCAGTCACATCCACAACTGGGCATTGTTTTTGCTTTAGCTCTGTCTCTTCATTCTTTCTGGAGTTGTTTCTCCACTGATCTCCAGTAGCATACTGGGCACCTGTTGACATGGGGAGTTCATCTCTCAGTGTCCTATCTTTTTGCCTTTCATACTGTTCATAGGGTTCTCAAGGCAAGAATATTGAAGTGATTTGCCATTCCCTTCTCACGTTTTGTCAGAACTCTCCACCACGACCCATCCATCTTGTGTGGCCCTACATGGCATGGCTCATAGTTTCATTGAGTCTAACAAGGCTGTGGTCCACGTGTTCAAATTGGTTAGTTTTCTGTGACTTTCAGACTGTCTGCCCTCTGATGGAATAGGATTAGGTGCTTATGGAAGCTTCCTGATGGCACTGACTGTGGGGGGAAACTGGGTCTTGTTCTGATGGGCAGGGCCATGCTCAGTAAATCTTTAATCCAATCTTCTGTTGGTGGGCTGTGTTCCCTCCTTGTTATTTGACCTGAGGCTAAACTATGGTGGAGATAATGAAGATAATGACTGACCTCCTTCAAAGGGTCCCATGCATACACTGGTACACTCAGTGCCCCCAACCCTGCAGAGGGCACCACCCACCGATGCCTCTACCAGAGACTCTTGGACACTCATAGGCAAGTCTGGGTCAGTCTCTTGTGGGGTCAGTGCTCCTTTCTCCTTGGTCCTGGTGTGCACAAGGTTCTGTTTGTGCCCTCCCAGAGTCTGTTTCCCCAGTCCTAAGTAAGTTTTGGTGGCTCTGTGGTGGGGTTAATGGTGACCTCCTCCAAGAGGGCTTATGCCATACCCAAGTCTGCTGCACCCAGAGCCCCTGCTCCCTCCTCAGGAGACACCCAAGCACAGTTCTGTCTCAGTTCCTGTGGGTCTCTGGGTCCTGGTGCACATAGGTATATTTAAGCCCTCTGAGCATCTCTGGCAGGTATGGGGTTTGATTCTAAATGTGATTTTGCCCCTCCTGCCATCTTGCTGGGGCTTCTCTGCCCTTGGAAGTAGGGTATCTCCTCACAGTTGCTCCAGTGCAGGCTTAAACCAAACTGAAATCAGAGACTGTTGATGTGGTTTATACCATTCAGCATCTCAGAACAGAGTGAAGAATGGGGATATTAAAGAGACCAGGGAAGGGGAGTAAATGAAGATAAACTTTGGTGGTGGTAGTTTAGTTACCATACATGTCCAACTCTTGCAACTGTCTGACTACAGTCCATGGATTGTAGAGCAGCAGGCTCCTCTATACATGGGATTTCCCAGGCAAGAATACTGGAGTGGGTTGCCATTTCCTTCTCCAGGAGACCTTCCCAGCTCAGAGACTGAACCCACATCTCCTGCATTGCAGGCGGATTCTCTACTGAATCTTTACTGAGCCACCAGGGAAGCCCTGATGACACACTTTAAAATAAACTAACCTAAGGATAATCACTGACAGGAGTACTAGAATACAGTGTACCTCTGTATTAGTTCAGTATATAAGGAATCAGTTGGTAGTCTCAGCATTGAGTCTGGTGAAAACATTGTTCATATTAGTGAATATATTATTCTGTGTAAACTAAAAATTTTAGACTGATAGTATTTAACCCTGTAAATTTGGAAAGTAACATTGGTGATTGTTGTTGTTTAGTTGCTCAGTATGTCTGACTCTTCGTGACCCCACCAACTGTAACATGCCAGGCTTTCCTGTCCTTCACCCTCTCCCAGAGATTGCTCAAACTCATATCCATTGAATCAGCAATGCCATCCAACCACCTCATGCTCTGTCTTCCCCTTCTCCTCCTGCACTCAATCTTTCCCAGCTTCAGAGTCTTTTCCAATGAGTCAGCACTTCACATCAGGTGTCCAAAGTATTGGAGCTTCAGCATCAATCCATCCAGTGAATATTCAAGGCTGATTTCCTTTAGGATTGACTGGTTTGATCTCTCTGCTTTACAAGGGACTCTTAAGAGTCTTCTCCAGCACCAGTTTGAAAGCATCAATTCTTTGGCACTCAGCCTTCTTTATGGTCCAGCTCTCACATCCAAACATGACTACTGGAAATCCATAGCTTTGACTATATGGATCATGGTCGGCAAAGTGATGTCTCTCCATTTTAATACGGTATCTAGGTTTGTCTTAGCTTTTCTTCAAAGGAGCAAGTGTCTTTTAATTTCAAGGCTACAGTCACCTACAAGAGTGATCTTAGAGCCCAGAAAAATAAAGTCTGTCATTGTTTCCTTTAACCTCATTTCTATGCCATGAAGTGATGGGACCAAATGCCATGATCTTCTTTTTTTGAATGCTGAGTTTTAAGCCAGCTTTTTCACTTTCATCTTTCAACTTCATCAAAAGGCTCTTTAGTTGCACTTCACTTTCTGCCATTAGCGTGGTTATCACCTGAATATCTGAGGTTACTGAATTTTTTCCCAGGAAGCTCTATTCTAGCTTGAGCTTCCTCAGTCCAGCATTTCACATGATGTACTCTGCATATAAGTTAAATAAGCAGGGTGAAAATATACAGCCTTGACATACTCCTTTCTCAATTTTGAACCTGTCTGTTGTTGCATATCTGGTTCTAACTGTTGCTTCTTGACCTGAATACAGGTTTCTCAGGAGGCTGGTAAGGTGGTCCAGTAGTCCTGTCTCCTTAAGAATTTTCCACAGTTTGTTGTTATCCAAACAGTCAAAGGCTTTAGTGTGGTCAATGAAAGAGAAGCAGATGTTTTTCTGGAATCTCCTTCCTTCTTCTACGATCCAGCAGATGTTGGCAGTTTGATCTCTGGTTCCTCTGCCTTTTCTAAATCCAACTTGAACATTTGGAAGTTCTCCGTTCACATACTGTTGAAACCAAGTTTGAAGGATTTTGAGCATTACTCTGCTAATATGTGAAATGACTTCAATTTTGCAGCGGTTTGAACATTCTCTGGCATTGCCTTTCTTTGGGATTGGAATGAAAACTGACCTTTTCCAGTCCTGTGGCCACTGCTGAGTTTTCCAAATTTGCTGATGTATTGAATGCAGCACTTTTATAGTGCTGTCTTTTAGGATTTGAAATAGCTCAGCTGAATTCTCTCACTTCCACTAGCTTTGTCAGTAGTAGTGCTTCCTAAGGCCCACTTGACTTCACATTCCAGGATGTGTGACTCTAGGTGAGTGATCACACCATCACAGTTGTCCAGGTCATTAAAACCTTTTTTTTTTTTTTTTTTAAATAGGTCTTCTGTGTATTCCTGCCACCTCATCTTAATACCTTCTGCTTCTGTTAGCAAAAACAAGACTTGGAGCTGACTATGTCTCAGATTATGAACTTCTTACTGGCAAATTCATACTTAAATGGAAGAAAGTAGGGGAAACTACTAGGCCATTCAGGTATTACCTAAATCAAATCCCTTATGATTACGGTGGAAGTGACAAATAGATTCAAGGGATTAGATCTGCTGGAGTGCCAGATCTATGGATGGAGGTTCATAATATTGTATAGAAGGTGGTGATCAAAGCCATCCTGAAGAAAAAGAATTGCAAAAAGGCAAAATGGTTGTCTGAGGAGGCCTTACAAATAGCTAAGAAGAGAAGAGAAGTGAAAGGTAAAGGAGAAAAGGAAAGGTATACCCATCTGAATGCAGAGTTTCAAAGAATAGCAAGGAGAGATAAGAAAGCCTCCGTGATCAGTTCAAAGAAATATTGTAAAGTTTAAAAATAAAATAAAATTTTAAAAAAATGCCAGCAAAAAAAAATAAAATAAAGAAATAAAGGAAAACAATAGAATGGGAAAGACTAGAGATCTCTTCAAGAAAATTAGAGATACCAAGGGAACATTTCATGCAAAGATGGGCACAATAAAGAACACATTGGTGATTAATAGAATCAACAGAGAGCCAATCCCACATTCACGCTTAGTTCCTGAACTCACACTTTACACTTAGAGGAGAAAGAAAACTATTTACTGGCTGCTGGCTCAAAACATACACTGAATTTTGTACAACATTCCTCCACCATCAGTAAGCATATTAATAGAGCCTTTAGTAGGCCAATCCACCTTTCTGTAAGGTCAACCATTTCTGCTTGATAGGATATGTGCATAGTGGTAAAATCTCTGAAACTTAGAGAGTGAACCAATTACCGAAATATTTTTCCTTATGATTACCTCTTTGGTTGGGAGTATATTGTATAGGATTCACTTATCTTCTGCCTACACCTTAGGCTTAGTTTAACAGAAAACAAAGAACATATTTCTTACAAATGTGTATAATAACTCTGGAGATTTACTGGGCCCCAGGCTCTTCATAAGAAATATAAGAATATGGTATAATGTCTAGTTTGTATTGCAGGTTTATAAATCATCCATCAATGTATGTGTGTGCTGCCAAGATAAAAATTCAGTGATTTTAGACAGGCTCTCTATTCAGATTTTTACCATGAGAGGAATTGGTCTCATGACTGAGCTTACCATTTCTCAGGTCTGTCCACAGTGTACTGGCTTCTGTGCAGAATGCTACAGAATATCTCAGTGAGAGAAAACTTGTCACTGCACAGTGGTTTATGGGTGAGCAGCTGAAGGACTTATCAGCCCCTACAGCTTGCTGAGATGGAAAAGTTCCTTTTAGATCATAAATATACCTTAATGTAAGGTTTTCTCCCCATATAGCTGAGTAAAATGGATAGAATATAACTAGATACACTATGCCACCCTAGTTTACAGCAGTCAAGATGGGAAATGGATTGGATTAAGCTTAATTTATACAATTGATATTTTTTCTATAAAATGAAAAGGGAACTTGAAGATGAAACAAATAACTGTGGACAGTTAAATTTTGGCACTGGTTCATATCCTGAAATATCATCCCACTGTTCTTACTAAAGGGAATTTAAAAAAATAGAGAAACCAGTCTCAGTTTCTCTTTAATATTCTTTGGAGCTAGGAGGCCTATTGGCAAAATGATAAGATGTAAAGATACTGAAAGATTAAGCAACTGATTTTTATACAAAATTAATAAATTAATATACAACCTTCACTATATAAACTTAGATTATATCCAGATGAAGGTCAACTATCTGAAATATTTTTTTTAAAAATTAAGTGGAAAAAAAATAGTATAACTGATACCAAAAGAATTAATTACATTCAAACAGTCCATTTTAATTACAATAGTAGTTATTAAATAGAATCAAACTGGTTTGATTATTAACACACATGCCTTTGTAAAATTTACTGTAGCTATAACAACTTATTTTTTTAACTAAGTAGAAAAAAACACACAGGCCTCAAGCTCTAGTTATTATTCTTGTTAGCTATATTAATTCCATTCTAAAAGAAGAAAAGATTAAGACAAACTTCTGGATAAGAGGCAATGTCAACACACATGATTCAGTTACAACAAATAAATAGTTGCAAACTGTCATGCTCACCATACACTCAATACAATTTCACTGGAAAAAAAGAGTGCTTCATAAAGGGATTAAGTTATCATTAAATAGTCATTACTATACTAAAATTAAAACTTGCAAAATTTGGAGAAGCTAACCAGGAGAAAACTGGATTCAAGAGAAGGAGGTCAGCTTCTGGCAGAAGACAAGCAGCTAAAGACATGCCTTTCCTTCTACTTCTTTCTGATTACTCTAATAAAATACAGCACAGGTATAAAGTGCAAGCGCAAAAGGGTAAAGGCAAAACATAAAATAAAAAGTGTCAATAAAAGTAGTCTGTTTTTTATCCTTTGCCTTTTACAAAGACTGAAAACAGGTGTATGAGAAATTACTGATTTTTCAGAGCAAATAACTTCCAAGAACTTTTGAGAATACTTCAATTCCTACACAGGCATAAACTGATAGAAAGTAAACAAATTTATTTGTAGAACCCCAGAGGCCAGGAAGTGCAGGAAAGTGGTAGTTTGAGGTTAAAATTCAGATTTTGATTAGGATGTGGAAAAGAAGTTCCATCTACAATTATATACTCTCTCTCTCTCTTTCATCATGCAGAAAATCTGACTTTGTGGTATTGGAGAAGACTCTTGAGAGTCCCTTGGACTGCAAGGAGATCCAACCAGTCCATTCTGAAAGAGATCAACCCTGGGATTTCTTTCTTTTCTTTTTCTTTTTTTTTTTAAGCAGCAGGGTTTTTAATCTATAAGAAAATTCTAGAAATTTGGCTGGAATACTTTGTATGTGCTGGTCTAATAAATGAAGATGATAATTTTATATATATATATATATATATATATATATATATATATATATATATATAAAGCAGGTTTACAGAAATACAAAGGATCATAAGACACTACTATCAACAATTATATGCCAATAAAATGGACAACGTGGAAGAAATGGACAAATTCTTAGAAAAGTACAACTTTCCAAAACTGGACCAGGAAGAAATAGAAAATCTTAACAGACCCATCACAAGCACGGAAATTGAAACTGTAATCAAAAATCTTCCAGCAAACAAAAACCCAGGTCCAGACGGCTTCATAGCTGAATTCTACCAAAAATTTAGAGAAGAGCTAACACCTATCCTGCTCAAACTCTTCCAGAAAATTGCAGAGGAAGGTAAACTTCTAAACTCATTCTATGAGGCCACCATCACCCTAATACCAAAACCTGACAAAGATCCCACAAAAAAAAGAAAACTACAGGCCAATATCACTGATGAACATAGATGCAAAAATCCTTAAGAAAATTCTAGCAATCAGAATCCAACAACACATTAAAAAGATCATACACCATGATCAAGTGGGGTTTATCCCAGGGATGCAAGCATTCTTCAATATCCGCAAATCAATCAATGTGATACACCACATTAACAAATTGAAAAATAAAAACCATATGATTATCTCAATAGATGCAGAGAAAGCCTTTGACAAAATTCAACATCAATTTATGATAAGAACTCTCAGAAAGCAGGAATAGAAGGAACATACCTCAACATAATAAAAGCTATATATGACAAACCCACAGCAAACATTATCCTCAATGGTGAAAAATTGAAAGCATTTCCTCTAAAGTCAGGAACAAGACAAGGGTGCCCACTTTCACCATTACTATTCAACGTAGTTTTGGAAGTTTTGGCCACAGAAATCAGAGCAGAAAAAGAAATACAAAGAATCCAAATTGGAAAAGAAGAAGTAAAACTCTCACTATTTGCAGATGACATTATCCTCTACATAGAAAACCCTAAAGACTCCACCAGAAAATTACTAGAATTAATTAATGACTATAGTAAAGTTGCAGGATATAAAATCAACACACAGAAATCCCTTGCATTCCTATACACTAATAATGAGAAAACAGAAAGAGAAATTAAGGAAACAATTCCATTCACCATTGCAATGAAAATAAAAAAATACTTAGGAATATATCTACCTAAAGAAACTAAAGACCTATGTATAGAAAACTATAAAACACTGGTGAAAGAAATCAAAGAGGACATTAATAGATGGAGAAATATACCATGTTCATGGATTGGAAGAATCAATATAGTGAAAATGAGTATACTACCCAAAGCAATTTATAGATTCAATGCAATCCCTATCAAGCTACCAATGGTATTCTTCACAGAGCTAGAACAAAGAATTTCACAATTTGTATGGAAATACAAAAAACCTGGGATTTCTTTGGAGGGAATGATGCTGAAGCTGAAACTCGAGTACTTTGGCTACCTCATGCGAAGAGTTGACTCATTGGAAAAGACTCTGATGCTGGGAGGGATTGGGGGCAGGAAGAGAAGGGGACGACAGAGGATGAGCTGCCTGGATGGCATCACTGACTCGATGCACATGAGTCTGAGTGAACTCCGGGAGTTGGTGATGGACAGGGAGGCCTGGCATGCTGATTCATGGGGTCGCAGAGTCGGACACGACTGAGACTGAACTGACTGACTGAACTGATACTGTAGATCATAAGTCAGAGAACTGCAACCTCCTGGTCATATCTATCCTGCCACTGATTTTGTAAATAACTAGTGAAACACAGCTATGTCTGTTCCTTTACATTTTTTCTACAACTGCTTGTGTATGGAGGTGAATACAGTTGACCATTAAACAATGCAGGGGTTGGGGTGCTGACATTCTGTGCCATCAAAAATTCACATAAAACATACAGCTGGCCCACTGTAATCATAGTTCCTCCATATCCACAGTCCCACATCAATCAAACTATGGATTATGTAGTATTGTGTTATTTCTATTGAAAAAAAAAGAAAAAGAAAAATGCCTGTACAGTGGATGGCTGCAGTTCATACATGTGTTGTTCAAGGGTCAACTGCAGTTGTAAAAGAGACCATGTGTTCCACAAGGTCAAAAATACATACCATCTGACTCTTTAAGGAAAAAGTATGTCAACTTTCAGTCTAAATAAATGAACTAGAGGGACCCAGACTCAGATCTACCTAAAAGAGGGATGAAAGCAACAAAGGGACACTGAATATAAGGACATAAAGTGCAATTCTGGGCTTCCCTGGTGGCTCAGATGGTCAAGAATTCGCCTGCTATGTGGGAGACCTGGATTCGATTCCTGGGTTGAGAAGATCCCCTGGAGGAGGACATGGCAACCCACTCCAGTATTCTTGCCTGGAGAATTCCCAAGGACAGAGGAGCCTGGAGGGCTGCAGTACATGGGGTTGCAAAGAGTTGGATACAACTGAGCAACTAAGCACAGCACAGCACAAAGTGCAATTCTACACACTATACAGTGAGTTTCCAAATTCCTCTCCCTCTTCCCTGCTGAAAACACCAATCCAAGCTAATATTCCTAGGCAGGGATGTGTGTACATGTGTGCCTGTGTTATGTATATTTTTGTTGTTCAGTAGCTAAGTCATGTCCAACTCTTTGTGACTCTGTGGACTATAGCCCACCAGACTCCCTCTCATCCATGGGATTTCTCAGGCAAGAACACTGGAATGGGTTGCCATTTCCTCTTCCAGGGGATCTTCCCGACCCAGGGATCGAACCACTTCTCTTGCATTGGCAGGTGGATTCTTAACCACTGATACAAACATATATATATATATATATATATATATATATATATATTGTAATTTTCTGTTTGTGACAAAATTAGTACTCCACATTTTATTTTTTAATAAAACAAATTATTCCTTAATCAGTTTTGAACTGCGTAATTTGTGCTTAGTCACTCAGCCATGTCTGGCTCTTTGCAACCCCATAGACTGTAGCCTGCCAGGCTCCTCTGTCCATGGGGAGTCTCCAGGCAAGGTACTGGAGTGGGTTGCCATGCCCTCCTCCAGGGGATCTTCCCAACCCAGGGATCGAACTCAGGTCTCCCACATTGCAGGCAGATTTTTTACTATCTGAGCCACCAGGGAATCACACAAATCAATCCTTCCTCAGGGGAACAGTCTCCTTGCTGATGCTCTCTTTGATCACACTGCAGATCCCAAGGGAGTCCCCAGTGTACATGTCTCTCTCTCAGCTGTAGAAATGAAAAGCCACATGGTTCTAAGGACATTGGGATGTGATCCATGTTCTGCATGTTCTTAAAACCCACCTGGCTGTCAAGCAGGGTGGTACCACGGTATTTACTGAGCCTCCAGATTTGAAGGAAACTCTCTGCTAAGACCCTGTTGGAGAAGATCATTGAGATCATCAAGAGGATGTGACTGTCAGATGACCTTCTAGCTGGTCTTAGGAAAACATAGGCAACTTGCCTCCTCCCCTGTCTTTGGAATGTATAGCCTGCACACTGTTCCTGCACTAGGAGCTGCTTCAAGGACACACCTTTGAGAGAGTACTGTGTTCCTGGAATCATCTGGACTATGTATGTGACTCAACCCAATTAAGGTCTCTGTATAAAACTCTTAGAGAATATGGCGAGTGGGTGCAGAGATCAATTCATCTTGCAGTACCCGATCCCTTGCTTATTAAAACTGCACCATATCCATCTGAAAATAAGTTCTTAATATGCATCAGAAGCACTGATGCTGAAGCTTCAATACTTTGGTCACCTGATGCAAAGATGTGGGTCATTGGAAAAAGACCCCGAGGCTGGGAAAAATTGAGGGCAGAAGAAGGGAGCGACATAGGAGGAGATGGTTGGATGGCTTCATTGGCTCAATGGACACTGGTTTGAGCAAACTCAGGGAGAAAATGAAGGACAAGGAAGCCTAAGGTGCTGCAGTCCATAGGGTTGCAAAGAATCAGACATGACTTAGCTACTGACAACAACAAAATCAACCTTGAATGGTCTGCCTCTTTATTTGGTCTCTTCTTGTATCCAGGCCATTGTTGAATTTCCCCCAGGGAACTCTTGAGGTTGTGAACCAGCAACTGGTAAACCAAGCAAGAGACTGAAGAAATAGGTCTTGTGAAAGACATCCAAGAGGTGAAATCCTAGGTCGGCTTTGACCTCCACATGGGGAGAGGTTGCCTGAATATTAGATGCTCATGAATCACCACATGAATTCAGGGATGCCCCCCAAATGCCAATTGGTTTAATATATTTGTTTGAAGAACTACACACAGCACACTATAGCAAAGAAGGGAAACCAATGGCTCCCACGGTGGGCTGGCAGTTCACTGGACAGCCAATGCCCAATGAGAGGCTAAAAGCTCAAGTTAGAAAGTTGGAAGAGCTGAAGTAAGAGAAGGACTTAAAGTTTTCCACTACTCTGCCAGCTTCAAGGCTGGCAGACAAAGTGGGAGAGAAGGATAATAAATGTGTCATTTTACAAAACTAGGATGGTACAGACTCCCTTAGATTAAGGTCTGAGCACCTGGTACAAAGCCTGATTGGGATGTTAAGAGGTGGAGTCTCTGGGAAAGTCAGGAGAACAAGGAGAAAGATGCTGTGGTGATTGACAGTGAAACAAATGGAGCAACCCCTGCCATCTGATCCCTAAAACAAAGGAAAGAAAAGACCAGCAGCAACAACCCCAGCCAGCAGGGCAGCCTCAGATTCAGGAAGCATTCATGGTGAGAAAAGGTACATCTGCTGAGCTACTGATATTGCTGCCGAGTTCCAACAAAGGCATGAGTACCAGGCATGGCTAGTGCTGCTGTGGGATACAGGAAGCCATGACATTTCTCAGGCAGGAGACAGAGGAGGAGCAATATCACCACACACTCTGCCCTCCAGCACCTGTGTGGCACTTAGGGGGTTCAAGGGACTCTCTCCCTTATTGATTGGATTATTCTAACCTGCAATGCAACCCAGTCCAGTGATCGGGGATGTGTGGCCCTCAAAATCTATTGATGAGGTACAACAAACTCTAAGGGAGTTGGGACTAAGACAGACTACCTATATCCCTGTCTCTGAAAGCCTTTCTGGGCCACATTCACTACAGGGATGAAAGGTAAAATACTCCAGCTCATCCCAGCACTTTGTACGGGATGCTGATATCCCCATACTGAGCCCAGTTGTGGGACAAGAAATTTATGATGTTGGGCAATTCATTGGTGATCCGGGGAAAATGGATGAATCCTGGGAATGGGTACAGGTGGCCATGGGAAAGACCCAAGACAGAGACAGCTTGAGAAGCCAAAAGTCTATGCAAATTCACTGTAAAGGGTCCAGTAAAAATACTGAGGAAGTCAAATGTGATTTGACCTCATTCCTACTGGAACCCAATCTAAAAAGATAAACCAACAATTCAATGCTGTGTTGGTCAGCCTATGGAAAGCCTTACAACCTGAACAACAGTTCAGAACCGCCTGCCTCTGCCACTCCTACCATACTGAGTGCCCCACCTTGTCCTAGCAGAGTCTTCAGCAATGCAGCCTTGTTTGGCTAGCTGCCTTCCATGCCCCGGGTATCTGATACAGGCCAAGATTTCCTTCAAGTGAGAGCTGCTGAGGAGACAAGAGGCCTCAGACAGAGCTCACTATTAAATTATTAAATGTTTATAATCTATCCCACTTAAGAATATACTAAAACAAGAATAAAATAGAAAAGTATAAACACCAGTTAATTTTATGTAATGTAGGATGTGGGTAAGAAATTCTAGAGCTTCTCTGGAAGATGAAAAATAGAGGTGAGTGGACAGAAAAATCAAAACAAGGGTTAAAAAAATGTTAACAGTAGCAGAAGATACAGTATAATGGCCCTGAAGAATACCAAGGATGATTGGGTTCCAGGAATATAATGACAGCAGAGGTAGAGATGAGAAGTGATGGGAAGTGGAGGCACTGAGTTCATGTCATTGCAACTTTTCCTTCACTCATGACCCACTTTTTCTAGTCCAGTTACAGAAAATAGCACACAGATCTAAAATAAGTCATGTCTAAAGAGTTTGAACAAACAGTCTTAGAAAAAATAGAGTGATGAGATATCTGTCACAGTGATGTGTCTCCATGCTTGTTTGATGTTATGGGTTTCGGTAAACCTAAATAGCTAAATTCCTGCCAGTACATTCTTAGCTGAAGTCTGCCGGCCTGAAAATCCCATCCACTATGAGAAAGTGGATATTCAAAGCATAACCAAATATGTGAAAGAAGCTTTCAATACAAATAAGAAAGCTAACCCCTGGTCTCAGATGAAAGAATGTTATTTCAAATATTGGAGGGAAAAAAGAAAAAACCTATATCTAACTGATACCCTTAGAAAAATTCTCAAGTTTTAATTCATTAAAAAAAAAAAAACCCAGAGTGACATTCTATGAAATATCAGGAAAAAAAAAGATGGAATGCAAAATAGCCCCTGAAAATTAGGAACACTGAGAAAATGATAGAAGAACTGAGAAAGTCTTGTATAACTTAGAGCAAAACAAACTGAAGATGTGGGAGACATAAAGGTATACTCTATATTGTCAAATAGACAATAATAGAATTCCTAAAGAGAGAAAATATAGATTGTAAAAAAAAAAATAATAATAATAATAACAGAAAATTTTACAGTAATAAAAAGTGACAGGAGCCTTAAAATTGGCAGGGCCCTGTGAACATAGAAAAGGATTAAGTATATACACACATGAACACACATAGCTACAAATGACTTCAAATAAACATCTCACCATTATTTTTCCAATATGCCAAGGATGAAGAATAGGTTACAGAAAGCAAAGAAAAAACAACCACCACCAAAACAAATACCAAAATCTAAAACAAAAACTGAACAAAAGTTAGAATGGAGTTTGCATCAGAAAAAATTACATAGTGGAAGATAACAGAAAATGGAAAATTACTCCAAAGCTTTCAGTTCAGTTCAGTCGCTCAGTCGTGTCCGACTCTCTGCGAATCCTTGAATCACAGCACGCCCGGCCTCCCTGTCCATCACCAACTCCTGGAGTTCACTCAGACTCACATCCATCAAGTCAGTGATGCCATCCAGCCATCTCATCCTCTGTCGTCCCCTTCTCCTCCTGCCCCCAATCCCTCCCAGCATCAGAGTCTTTTCCAATGAGTCAACTCTTCGCATGAGGTGGCCAAAGTACTGGAGTTTCAGTTTTAATATCATTCCTTCCAAAGAAATCCTAGGGCTGAGCTCCTTCAGAATGGACTGGTTGGATCTCCTTGCAGTCCAAGGGACTCTCAAGGGTCTTCTCCAACACCACAGTTCAAAAGCATCAATTCTTAAGTGCTCAGCCTTCTTCACAGTCCAACTCTCACATCCATACATGACCATAGGAAAAACCATAGCCTTGACTAGACGGACCTTTGTTGGCAAAGTAATGTCTCTGCTTTTGAATATGCTATCTAGGTTGGTCATTACTTTCCTTCCAAGTTGGAAGCAATTTTCTCTATGAGTTATATGTCCATTAAATTAAAATTTTAAAGTATGAATACAGAATTAAACATAAGAAATTTTATCTCTTATCCATCTCCATCTAGGAAGTTACATGCAGATGTACAGAAGCAAACTAAAAGAGTAAATCAAAAAGAGGAAGAAGACAGAATACCCAGGGAAAAGCAAATAGGCAGGAGATATTGAAGGGACATGCACAATGACATTAATAATTATGCACCAAGAGTCCAGGGTAAACATTACAACTGAAAGCAGGAGAAAATAGTGTCCTGATGGTAAAGACAAAGTGTTAGAAGATCATTAGGGCAGTAAAGGCTAAAATACAATTTAAAATAAAGCATTAGAAACTATGAAAAAAATCATTACAAAAAAATAAAATAAAATAATTAGTTATAAATTACTTTGCTTTGTGATGAACCACATATACAATATCATACCATAAATGAAGTAAATTTGGTATTAAAAACCTTTCAAAATCATCTTTCCTGATGGTGATCGATAGATTCTTTCTATATGTTTGCTCTCAAGGTAAATTTCATGACTAGTAATTGTTGCACAATAAATGCTTATTCTTGCCTTTTAAAGATTTTCCTTTGGGGGAATGTCCTCTCACATTCATGTCCTATGAGCACACTGAAATTCTATTTCTTCAAACCACCATGGGTCCAATACAGACAAATGGCTTCATTCACAGGCATATGTGTTATACTGGAGGAGTTACTTTCTGAAATCTCTCTTGATTTGCATGAGTTTTCTTCCTCCTTTTTATCTCAATTGCACCTTGATTTACGTCTCTACTGATGTTTATCATCTGCCACATACAGATTTTCAAGTATTTGTTTCATCCTCCCTACGGAACTGAATATTTTCTAGGAACAGATATTCTCACTTACTTCTACATTCAGCACCTTGGCCACAACAGGTATTTCCTTGATATGTCTTGAATTAAGACAACATATTAAACCTCCTTAAGCCTTGCTTAGATACAAATCTTGGACAGAAGTTGTTAAGACAAAGTTCTAGGGAGTGCCTTTTCACAAAGCTCAGAAATTGTTTTCATATACACTTGATAAAAACGAAATTTTAAAATGCTAGGTTGCAGCTTTTATTATTTCACCCCCAATTTAAGCCCTTCCAGGGCCCCCACTATGTAATATATCCATTAACAAAAGAGCCTAATATTCAAGACTTTTCTCTGTTAGATTGTAGCTTTCAGGGCCTTCATTTTAATAATTATATAATGTACATTTGCACTCAATAACTACTGAAAGTAGGATTTAATAAATTAATGAAGTATTTAAGAATAGGAAATCTAAGCCTACCACTTCTTAGTTCAAGCAGTCATGAATATGCCACAGAGAAAACACCTGGAAGTTAAAAGTTTTTATTTCACTAAGAAAAATCCATAAAAGAGAAATAAAATTCCTGCCACCCTCACTCAGTAGGATACCACAAAGATTAATGAGGTAATGCAATAAAAAGTGCTTTGAGCTATTCATACGAATGGTGCTTTACAAATGTACTTCATTGTAATTATTCTCTGCAACTACCTTTAATGCCATATCTAAAGGATTTTGAATTAGAAAGGACAGTAACTTTCCATTATACAAAAGTTTTTTCAAAGTCATCTATTCCAATCTTGACCCCTAGGTAATTTTTTTCCTAAATTAAAATAGTCACCTTATACAATTTGTATTGTAGATTAGTTTAATAAATTAGGCCAGATGATATATATAAAGTTCCTGGTTCTGGGAAAGATCCTAGTAAATACATGTTTTTGTTATTGTCTATAATCAAAATAGTTAGAGTAGAAATTAATTTAAAAGTTCTATCCGTGAAAATTTCAGGTGCATCTGGAACAAGAGGGACGCCATTTAAAGTTGGAACATTGGCATCTGGTAGACTCTCAGAATAAACTGGGCTTCCCTGGTGGCTCAGATGGTAAAAGTGTCTGCCTGCAATGTGGGAGACCCGGGTTTGATCCCTGGGTCAGGAAGATGCCCTGGAGAAGGAAATGGCAACCCACTCCAGTACTCTTGCCTGGAAAATTACATGGATGGAGGAGCCTGGTGGGCTACAATCCATGGCATCACAAAGAGTCAGACACAACTGAGCGGCTTCATTTTCACTTTCAGAATAAATTATTTGAGATTAAATTCTTGGATGATAATTGGTTGCTTGTTTGTATACTTTTGTGCAACCTGTTGCCAAATCATATTACATTTTAAAATTGACCTTCAACAGAATAGAGAACCTAGAAATAAACCCACACACCTATAGTCAATTGATCTTCAACAAAAGAGACAAGAACACACAATGGGGAAAAGACAGTCTTTTCAGCAAGTGGTGTTGATAAAGTTGGACAGCCTCATTTAAATCAGTGAAGTTAGAACAAACCTTCAACATCATACACAAAAATAAACACAAACTGGCTTAAAGGCTTAAATAAAGACAGGGCACCACAAAACTCCTACAAGAGAATAGAAGGGAAACATTTGCTGACATAAATTGTACCATTGTTTTCCTAGATCAGTCTACCAAGGCAACAGAAATAAAAGCAAAAATAAACAAATAGGACCTAATCAAACATAAACTTTTGCAAAACAAAGGAAATCATAAACAAAACAAAAGACAACCAGTGATTGGATGACCAAGCAGGGCTTAATTTCCAAAATATGCAGATGGATCACACAAGTCAATAACAGAAAAACAAACAATCCAGCTAAAAATAGGCAGAAGACCTAAACAGACTTTTCTCCACAAAGACATACAGATAGTCAACAGGCACATGAAAAGATGGTCAACATGGCTAATTATTAGAGAAGTGCAGACCAAATTTACAATGAGGTACCATCTCACACCAGTAAGAATGACCAACATTAAAATGTCTACAACTGACAAATGCTGAAGAGGGTGTGGGCAAAAGGGAACTCTCCTACACTGTTGGTAGGAATTTAAATTGGTACAGCCACTATGGAGAACGGTATGGAAGTTCCTCAAAAATCTAAAAATAGAGTTGCCATATGATCCAGAAATCCCACTCCTGGACGGATACCTGAACAAAATTATAATTTAAAAAGATACACGCACCTCTATGTTCATATCAGCACTATTTACAATAGCCAGCACATGGAAACAACCTACATTCCATTAACAAATGAATGGAAAAAGAAACTGTGAGATAGATATATATATATATATATACACACACACACACACACACACATATATATATATGACAAAGGATGAGATGGTTGGATGATACCACTGCCTCAAAGGACATGAGTCTGAGCAAACTCCATGATAGTGAAGGACAGGGAAGCCAAAATGTGTGTGTTAAGCTGCTTCAGTCATGATTGACTCTTTGCAATACTATGGACTGTAGCTCACCAAGCTCCTCTGTCCATGGGATTCTCCAGGCATGAATCCATGGGTTGCCATGGAACTGCTGTGGGTTGCCATGTGGAGATCCTCCTCCAGGGGATCTTTTTGACCCAGGGATTGAACTCTCATCTTTTACATCTCCTTCATTGGCAGGTGGGATCTGTACCACTAGAGCCACATGGGAAGCCCCATAGGAGAATATATGTATACTTAAATAAAGTGTATACACTGTATATCAACTATACTTCCAAAAATAAAAATAAAAAAAAAACTGAATTTTGCAAAACTGTTCACAACGACAGCCTAAGTCTAACAGGCCAAGTTGTCAAAGAAGCAATTCACTAAGTGATCATTATTAAAACATGTTATTTTTTGGAATACAGGAGACATAATCTAGAGACAGACTGCTTTCAATGTAGTAGTAAATGTATCTATTAATATCCAATATTAAATAACATCCTATGTTGAACAAAAATCATGATGATAAACCTATGTGCAGTTATGTAAGCCTATAAGCATCATACTTCCTGATTTCAAAATATATTACAAGTTACAGTATTTAAACAAGTTCAGTTCAGTTCAGTCGCTCAGTCGTGTCCGACTCTTCGCGACCCCTTGAATCGCAGCACACAAGGCCTCCCTGTCCATCACCAACTCCCAGAGTTCACTCAGACTCACGTCCATCGAGTCAGTGACGCCATCCAGCTATCTCATCCTCTGTCGTCCCCTTCTGCTCCTGCCCCCAATCCCTCCCAGCATCAGAGTCTTTTCCAATGAGTCAACTCTTCGCATGAGGTGGCCAAAGTACTGGAGTTTCAGCTTCAGCATCATTCCCTCCAAAGAAATCCCAGGGCTGATCTCTTTCAGAATGGACTGGTTGGATCTCCTTGCAGTTCAAGGGACTCTCAAGAGCCTTCTCCAACACCACAGGTCAAAAGCATCAATTCTTCGGTGCTCAGCCTTCTTCACAGTCCAACTCTCACATCCATACATGACCACAGGAAAAACCATAGCCTTGACTAGACGAACCTTTGTTCGCAAAGTAATGTCTCTGCTTTTCAATATGCTATCTAGGTTGGTCATAACTTTCCTTCCAAGGAGTAAGCGTCTTTTAATTTCATGGCTGTAGTCACCATCTGCAGTGATTTTGGAGCCCCCAAAAATAAAGTCTCACACTGTTTCTACTGTTTCCCCATCTATTTCCCATGAAGTGATGGGACCCGATGCCATGATCTTTGTTTTCTGAATGTTGAGCTTTAAGCCAACTTTTTCACTCTCCTCTTTCAGTTTCATCAAGAGGCTTTTTAGTTCCTCTTCACTTTCTGCCATAAGGGTGGTGTCATCTGCATATCTGAGGGTACTGATATTTCTCCCGGCAATCTTGATTCCAGCTTGTGTTTCTTCCAGTCCAGTGTTTCTCATGATGTACTCTGCATAGAAGTTAAATAAGCACAGTGACAATATGCAGCCTTGATGTACTCCTTTTCCTATTTGGAACCAGTCTGTTGTTCCATGTCCAGTTCTAACTGTTGCTTCCTGACCTGCATACAGATTTCTCAAGAGGCAGGTCAGGTGGTCTGGTATTCCCATCTCTTTCAGAATTCTCCACAGTTTCTTGTGATCCACACAAAGGTTTTGGCATAGTCAATAAAGCAGAAATAGATGTTTTTCTGGAACTCTCTTGCTTTTTCCATGATCCAGAGGATGTTGGCAATTTGATCTCTGGTTCCTCTGCCTTTTTTAAAACCAGCTTGAACATCATAAAAACATACATATTAATGAATTAATTATAGAGCCCAGAAATAAACCCATGTATGTAAAATCAACAGATTTTCAGCAAGAGTGTCAAGAGTATACAATGGGAAAAGGATAGTCTCTTCAACAATGGTATTGGGAAAAATGGATATTCACATGCAAAAGAATGAAACTAAACCCCTATTTTAGACCACTCAGAAGAATTAACATAAAATGGATTCAAGACTGAAATGTAAGACTTGAAACTATATAACTCCCAGAAGAAAACAGAGGGAGAACCTCTTTGACACTGGTCTTAGCAAGGATTTTATGTACATGATAGCAAATGCAAATCAAAACCATAGTGAGACATTACCCCACACATGTTACAATAGCTATTATCAAAAAGTCAAGAGTTAACTATTGCTGCTGAGGATGCAGGGAAAAGGAAACTCTTGTTCACAGTTGGTGTGAATATAAATTGGTACAGCCATTATTGGAAAAAATAGTATGGAGATTCTTTAAAAAATGAAATAAAGAACTACCATATGAACTCGCAGTTCCACTTCTGGGTATACATTCAAGGAAACAAAACCATTATCTCAAAGAGGTATCTGTACTCCCTTGTTATTGCAGCATTATTCACAATAGCCAAGACATGGAAACAACCAAAGTGTCATACAAATAAATGGATAAAGAAAATGTGGTATATATACAGGAGAATATTATTCAACCACAAGAGGAAGGAAGTCTTGCCACTTGCCATAACATGAATGACCCTGAGGACACTATGTTAAGTGAAATAATTCAGAGAAAGACAAATATTTTATGATCTAATTTTTATGTGAAATTAAAAAAAAATCTTAAACTTATAGAAACAGAGAACAGATTGGTAAATGCCAGGGGTGTGTGTGTGTGTATGTGTGTGTGTGTGGATGGGGGTGGGTGGTAATAAATGGGTATAGGTGTCAAAGGGTATAAACTTCTAGCTATGGGATAAATAAGATGTAGACATCATGTGCAGTATGAAGAGTTAATAATACTGTACTACACATCTGAAAGGCTTCCCAGATAGCTCAGTTGGTAAAGAATCTGCCCGCAATGCAGGAAACCCCAGTTCGATTCCTGGGTCAGGAAGATCCCCTGGAGGGGAATAGTCTACCCACTCCAGTATTCTTGGACTTCCCTTGTGGCTCAGCTGGTAAAGAATCCACCTGCACATATGAAAGGTACTAAATCTTCAAAAAATCCTCATTGCAGGAAAAAAAAAATATTGTAACTATGTGAGGTGATGGATGCATAAACTAACTTTATCATGGTAAACACTTCACAACATCACACACATATCAAATTATAATATTGTATACTTTAAACTTGCACATATTATATGTCGATTATACCTAAATAAATCTGAATAAAAAAGTTAAAAAATAGAAAACATAAAGATAAAACTAAGGAAATGTGATAGGTTGACATCTAAAATGGTCCCCAATGCTTTCTATCTCTCAGTACTCATGTCTTATATACTCTGGGTTTTGGTGGAACACATGATTTGTTTTCCACCAACAGAATGCGACATAGAGATGGATTTCATTTCTGTGATTGTATTATAAAAGACTGTGACTTCTTTACTGCTGGCAGGTTTCACTCTTGCTTTCTTGGTTTATATGGTTGATGGAGGAAACTGCCAGGCAGTTAAGGCCAACATGGCAATGAACTACAGGGGCTCTGACCAACAGTCAATGAGAAACTGTGGTCCTCAGTCCAACAACACTTAGGAACCAAACGCTATCAACAACTACTTTCTGAGCTTGAAATTAGATCCTTTTCTAGTTGAGCTATCAGATAAAACCATAGACTTTGGCCTTGGTTTCAACTTGGTGATAGGCTAAACAGAGAACTTTGGCAAGCCACACCTGGATGCCTGAGCCATAGAAACCATGATACAACAGATAAGTTGTTTGTAAGTCATTAATTTTTGGTGTGATTTGTTAAGCAGCAACAGAGATCTGTTGTGTATTTTACATTTGGAAGCTTGTATGGAATTGATTTTTTCCTTTTTTTTTTTATGAGTATGTGACAAGTAAGTATTTGAAGAAGTTTTGCAAAAATTTAATGGAATCAAGCCAGTACCCATGAGTTGTAATACTATTAAGATCTTTTTTCTAAAATGAAAAAAGGTATGTAATTTGCAATATTAAAAGTTTACAACCTGCCTATATAGCTGTAGGACAAGGGTTTTCAAAGTTTTGTAAGATTCAGATAACAATGTTTGCTTAACTTATAAAAGAACATAGAGTTGAAACTTATTTTCTTATGAAAATAACCTTAGAAGGTCAGTAAAAATGTAGAGGAAAAAGTCTAAGACATGCCTTGATTTCCTGAGTACACTCAAAGTTGCTATGAGTAACTTCAAACAATAACATCTCTCTGAGGCAGATTTTTTCCAGTAGAGAAACTCTGTTTGGACTGGCTCTTTGATGACCATCTGTATTAAACTCCTTGTGTTACCCTTGTGTATTTATCCACTGTGTTTTTCTGCCTTTCTGTATGTTTTGCAGTTTTCCTGATAGTCAGACAAGATGTCCTGGGTAAAAGGAACGGCTATAAATAGATCTTCGGAGAAGGCAAAGGCACCCCACTCCAGTACTCTTGCCTGGAAAATCCCAAGGATGGAGGAGCCTGGTAGGTTGCAGTCCATGGGGTCACTAAGAGTCAGACAGGACTAAGCGACTTCGCTTTCACTTTTCACTTTCATGCACTGGAGAAGGAAATGGCAACCACTCCAGTGTTCTTGCCTGGAGAATCCCAGGGACAGCGGGGCCTGGTGGGCTGCCGTCTATGGGGTCGCACAGAGTCAGACATGACTGAAGCGACTTAGCAGCAGCAGCAGCAGCATAAATAGATCTTTAGTACTATGGTGGTGATGTGTGGTAGGAGAGGAAGGGTTCTATAGTCCTATGATTGGGTCTCCGTCTTTTAGTGAGCCTATGCTTCTGGACTTTGAACTTCACAATTGTTTAATTATTTTTCTACCCCTTAGGTGGAAGAGGATGACTAGAATGGGCTAGAGTTGGATATTTTCCTTCCCCAGGTAAGGCAGTCTCTGATAATATCCTAGCCATTCAGGCTTTGGTTTCTCCTGAGGACAGGCCTTGTTGAGAAGAGACAAGTGCCCTGGCTTTTTACTGTCTGCCCTCCCCACCCCCTGCCCTCCCTATACCCACCTGACCCCAACCCCTACCTCATTCCACACCAACCTCCAACTCCCCAACCCGCCCCCCAAGCAAGCCATAAAAAAAAAAAAAAAGGTTCCTTGTTGTCTCCTCCAGTACAATTTGAGGCAATTTTTCTCTGATATTTATTGTGCAAATTTCATTGAGCTAGACATAAACCACACAAGACTGCAGGGGAACATCTATCAGTGGGTGCCCATGGATTATTTAAACTCTCAGATTTCTCCACACCTAACTTCTAGCAATTCATCGATTACAGTTATGGCTTTCTCATGCAGGTACTGGTTGCTGGTGCTGATTCCCACAGCAATTTCTGCTCATGAGTCTCTGCTCTGGTAAGGTGAGACTTGGTGTATTTGCCAGTCTATCTATCCATTCTTAGGGCAGTAGCTTGCCCTGTGTCCTCCCCTCTCTTAAGGATCCACAAACAGTTATTAATTTTCCAGTCTGTTTAGCTTTTTACTTGTTGTTAGGACAGAGTGGAGACTTTCAAGCTAATTTGCAGAAAATGAAAACTAAAGTCCTCAATACCTGCTCTACATTTAGATATGTATTTACCCTCAAGGCTACTCCTCCACTTTTTTTGAAAGTTCTGGAATTTCACTGACTTATTTTCCCCCCATTGCTCTCATGATTAAATTAGATATTTTCAACATTAATATGGTGACAATCCTAAATTCTATTCACACAAATACCCCTCCAAGCTATAATAAAATCCACCACTATCCTACTATTTAAGCAACATTTATCAAGACCTCAATCTAGACCTTCTGTCGGAGGGTAGCTGAAGTTTCTACAGTAGACCACTTAGCATCAGTGCAAAGGTCTAGAATGTAGCCTACCTCGGAAACTTTAGCAACTATCCATTAAAAATCTGAGCTGCCTCAGTCCTTTCTTCTCTTTAACTTGTTTCTGTTTTAATCTTCAATCCCTTTCCATTTCATTTTAACCCATAAATTACCACTAAGCCATACATTTTTTCCAGTTCAATGTGATACATTTTATTATTCTTCCAAGTATCCACTCCCTTCCCTGAATAGTTTTATATTTCTTAATCTTCCAGGCCTCCCTATAGGATGCATGTATTAACATATCCCATGATCAGGCTTGACTATGTGAAATGGCTTGCTTTGGCCAATGAGATGTCAGTGGCCACAACAAGTGCAATATTAGAAAAGATTATTTTAAGAAGACAAAGAAGAAGACACTTTCTAACACCATACACAAAAATAAACTCAAAATGGATTAAAGATCTGAACGTAAGACCAGAAACTATAAAACTGCTAGAGGAGAACATAGGCAAAACACTCACTCTCCGACATACAAATGGGATCTAATTAAAATTAAAAGCTTCTGCACAAAAAAAGAAATTATAAGCAAGGTGAAAAGACAGCCTTTGGAATGGGAGAGAATAATAGCAAATGAAGCAACTGACAAACAACTTATCTCAAAAATATAAAAGCAACTCCTACAGCTCAATTCCAGAAAAATAAATGACCCAATCAAAAAATGGGCCAAAGAACTAAATAGACATTTCTCCAAAGAAGACATACAGATGGCTAACAAACACATGAAAAGATGCTCAACATCACTCATTATCAGAGAAATGCAAATCAAAACCACTATGAGGTACCATTTCATGCCAGTCAGAATGGCTGCGATCCAAAAGTCTACAAGCAATAAATGCTGGAGAGGGTGTGGAGAAAAGGGAACCCTCTTACACTGTTGGTGGGAATGCAAAGTAGTACAGCCACTATGGAGAACAGTGTGGAGATTGGAAATAGAACTGCCTTATGACCCAGCAATCCCACTGCTGGGCATACACACTGAGGAAACCAGAATTGAAAGAGATACGTGTACCCCAATGTTCATCGCAGCACTGTTTATAATAGCCAGGACATGGAAGCAACCTATATGTCCATCAGCAGATGAATGGATAAGAAAGCTGTGGTACATATACACAATGGAGTATTACTCAGCCATTAAAAAGAATATATTTGAATCAGTTCTAATGAGGTGGATGAAACTGGAGCCGATAATACAGAGTGAAGTAAGCCAGAAAGAAAAATACCAATACAGTATACTAATACATATATATGGAATTTAGAAAGATAGTAACGATAACCCTGTATGCGAGACAGCAAAAGAGACACAGATGTATAGAACAGTCTTTTGGACTCTGTGAGGGGGGGATGCTTTTGGAGAATGGCATTGAAACATGTATAATATCATATAAGAAATGAATCGCCAGTCCAGGTTCGATGCAGGACACAGGATGCTTGGGGCTGGTGCACTGGGATGACCCAGAGGGATGGTACAGGGAGGGAGGTGGGAGGCCAGTTCAGGATGGCGAGCACGTGTACACCTGTGGCAGATTCATGTTGATGTATGGAAAAACCAATACAATATTGTAAAGTAATCAGTCTCTAATTAAAATAAAAAAAAAAAAAATCCAGGCTTTCTCCACGTATAAAAAAAAAAAAGAAGACAAAGAGTAGAACGGAGCCAAACCTAGGCTGACCTGAAGATCTGTCATCAAAACTTAAAAGCTTTTTGCCATTATCCACTAAGATTTTAGGGTTGTTGGTTGCCACAGGGAGAGCTGACTCATGTACCCAAATTAAGCCCCACTGGCCAAGTATCTGTCACCAGCATTCTCTTCTCCTCCTTGACTTTCTGCATCATGTGCAAAAAGTCCTCAAAAAGATCTCCATCTTTAAATATGGTTCCCTGTTGCTGCTAAGTCGCTTCAGTCATGTCCAACTCTGTGTGACCCCAGAGACAGCAGCCTACCAGGCTCCCCCGTCCTTGGGATTCTCCAGGCAAGAACACTGGAGTGGGTTGCCATTTCCTTCCCCAATGCATGAAAGTGAAAAGTGAAAGTGAAGTTGCTTAGGTGTGTCCGACTCTTAGCGACCCCATGGACTGCAGCCTACTAGGCTCCTCTGTCCATGAGATTTTCCAGGCAAGAGTACTGGAGTGGGGTGCCATTGCTTTCTCTGATGGTTTTCCCTGACACCAATTCACGTTCTAAGAGCTTCTGATAAAAATTATAGAAATATGTACTTGGTTGCCATTATAAATTCTAAGTTTCCAAACTCAGACCTCTCAAATAATTTATTAATCTTTTTAGTTATCCATGGTGAGCAACTTTTATTATTGTAATTGCTATTCCAGACCTCCTTCCCTCAAGTCTCCTACTCATACAGCACACCCTTCTTTTTCAGATTCCTTTGCATCCATCCTCATATACACATTAATCTTGATTTAGGCACTTATTTACATCTGTAGCCATTCTTTCCTTCTTTCTCCCCATCTCTGTAACCTATACCACTTTTCCACTTCAAGAGAAATACTACTACTCATGTTTTACCTCATTACTACCTTATTTGACATCTTCTTGGATTTTGATACAATTTTACCTTCTTTCTAAGTTATAAATGTTCCATCTATTATTTGTCCATCCTACAAAGCAAAAGAGCTCCCAGTCCCAACTATGGGCCCTTCCTTTATCTAATTTCTCTCCACTATCATGCCCAATCTTTTGAGTATGGACTATAATTGTTCCTCCCTTCTCAATTACATTTCAGCCCCTTAAACCCAACTTTTATCTCCACCCTTACATTTAAGCTACTTTGACAAACTTATTACCTCAAATTTCTTAAAACTTTATGTTTAATTCACTGTCACTGTACTTTTCTATTCTGCATTTTTTGACACTTTGCAAATGGTTTTCTTTAGGTTTCATTTATTTCAATGCAGCTTTCTACCTTTGGTTTCTGTGATACCACCTTTTCCCTTCTCTGCTTTATCTTTGATGAAGGAATACATTTTTAAATATATTTTTGCCATTGTTTGTATTGTCAATAAATGTATCTCATGATTATTATTTTCCAAAACTGTGTATAGTGCATTAATTAGGGAAAATTAAATAAAATTAAATGGCCCTAAGCCATTAGAAGTTTTCCCTAAAAATGAAAATGCTTGCAGTCAGTCTTGAAGGATAACAAAGCACTAACTAGGTGCACAAAGAAAGAAGGGAACTTCATGAAGAGAGAAAAACATAGATAAAAATATATCCAGTAATGTTGAATTTATTTGTCAGGACTGACTCACCATAGATGAAACATGTAGGATTGAAAGTGAAAGTGAATTTTCTCAGTTGTGTCCGACTTTTTGTGACCCCATGGACTATAGCCTCTCAGACTCCTCCGTCCATGGGATTTTCCAGGCAAGAGTACTGGAGTGGGTTTCCATTTCCTTCCAAAACTGTGTATAGTGCATTAATTAGGGAAAATTAAATAAAATTAAATGGCCTGAAGCCATTAGAAGCTTTCCCTAAGAAATAAAAGAATTTGATAGTAGTAAGGCTGTAGAACCTCTGTTACAATATTGTGGAAAGACCTCCCCCTGCAGAACTAAAACAAGAAGGAAAATCATCAAATCACAAAAATAATATTTGTACATTATGTATTATGCAGTATTATATATGTATGTGTGTATATGTATGTATGTGTGTGTACATATATATATATATATATGTTGCTCAGTCATGTCCAACTCTTTGCGACCCCATGGACTATGCTGTCCATGGAGTTCTCTAGGCCAGAATACTGAAGTGGGTAGCCTTTCCCCTCTCCAGGGGATCTTCCCAACCCAGGAATCTAAACCAGATCTCCAGCATTGCAGCAGATTCTTTACCAGCTGAGCCACAAGGGAAGCCCAAGAAAACTGGAATGGGTAGCCTATCCTTTCTCCAGCAGATCTGCCTGACCCAAATATCGAACTGGGGTCTCCCGCATTGCAGGTGGATTCTTTACCACATATATCAGCAGCTTCTTGAGAGAATATATATATATATATAAAATTCTTAATCGGGCCTTCCCAGGTGGCACTAGTGGTAAAGAACCTGCCTGCCAATGCAAGAGGCATAAGAGACTCGGGTTAGATCCCTGGGTCAGGAAGATCCCCTGGAGGAGGAAATGGCAACCCTCTACAGAGCTTGGCGGGCTACAGTCCATGGGGTTGCAAAGAGTTGGACACAACTGAAGTGATTTAACATGCAATAGTTCCTGTATCACTAAAGTATATAGTAAAAAAGCTTCAAAGGAAAAATCTATCATAATGAAAAGTTTTACAAAAATGCCTCACTAAAAATGTTCTAAGAACCTTCTAATATGTTATTTTCCTAAGTGAGCCAAAAACTGAAACAACATAATTTGAATCCTATATTATATGAAACTGATATTGGGAATACACTACTTTTCCTAGGCTAAATAATACGGAAAATAATCACAAATAACTTAGCTATCTGCTCCATGAAGTACATACTCCTGTAAAACTATGACGCAACCAAAAAACCTTACTTATAAAAAAATGACTTTTCAAGTCTTGCTTAAAGACACTTGCTCTCCAATCCAAAGCTATTAGCTCGCAAACTCTATCAATACCAACCAGTTTCCTAACTTAGAAGTCACCATGTAATCATCTATCCTTGGCTTTAAGAATCCTATAAATATCCTTTCCTGAATTCTCTCTTCTGAGACACCACTAAAACTGTTAAAATGGTACTCTATCTTACTGTGCTAAGTGTAACAAACTTAGATTTGCTTCAATATATTTTTCTGGAGGTCTTTTGGGGAGCTCATCATACAGTTAATTTATTGATACACTGCTAAATAACAGTGAATTTAACAGTACTATGATTTATTTATATTTAACTGGTGCTGGGAAATATTCACGAGCTATATTAAAATTTCAGCTGAAGCTCACTGGCTCTGGAATCATCCATTTTTAGGACACTGGAAGCTAAATCACCAGAAGGATACAGCTTTGAGAAAGATCTAACTTTTCTGTTAGTGAACACTATGAGAGATATTCTGTGTTTTTTTTGTATACATTACTATAATCTTAGGGTCTCATATTTTGACTGGCACATAGCAGGACCTAAATTTTTAAAAAATGTACCACTGAAGTCATCAGCATTCTAATATGTGAATTAGCAAAATTCCTTTGGTGGTATTCCCATACATTTGAGGTTAGCAGAAAACTTATTTCAGGATAATAATTAATCACATGCTATTTGGTGATGGAACAACGAGTGGTTACCAGGTTCTTATATTCTTGGGAGAAGATGTGATCTTAACCAACTGGATGGTATATGGGTAACAGATTTCACCGTCTCACATTTTATCTATATAAATACTTGCAGTATTGAAAAATGGAACAAGAATTTGTCCTGAGGGTTAACCTTCCTTGCTTAAAAATGTCTTTGATGGAGAAAAGGGCTATCGTCATAGTCTACATGGAAAGAGGAAAATGAGGGAGTACTAAATTACTTTGCCTCAGAAATACATAGAATCTTTTTGTTTCTTTAATGCTTTCTCCATAATGAAAAGGGAAAAGAAAAAAAACAATGTCCTTATGTCTGTGTCATGAGGACAGACATTATCTGAGCAGCATGACAAATGAATAATTACTAGCAAAAAAAAGTTGGGGGGGAAAACCCTACTTTTAGAACAAAAGCTATTATTTAGTCAGAAATAGACAATGTGAGGGATGTCGTTACTGTTCCCTAAACTGTTCAGTAAATTATGCAGCACACACAAATACCTCGTGAGACTGTATGTGTAATTTTATGAGTGGACAGTTCATATCCAAGTGTGTGTGTAATGGGAAACAAGGATATAATACTCAGCTGATCCATGAAATTAACGTGTTGAAGAAAAAGCTTTAAACAGAGAAGATGTATGCTGATGTATAAGCCACAAAAGTAACTATCCTAATTTTGAGGCACAGGTGAGTGGGTGTAGATTGTCATTGATTTATTTTGTACAACATAAAATGTGGATGAGCCAATATCATGGATAATTTAAGGCAGAGTGACAATAGCTAAGAGCTAAACTCATTTAAATAAGAACAAAATTCTAAAACAAAGACCACCACAAAAGTAACTCCACATATGGAACATACTAAAAATAAGTGTTTCCATACATTTATCTGTAGGTGACATTAATATTTTTACACATCCTATAAAATCTCAGTCAAAACTGAAGAAGAGTACATAGAGTATATTATTAGTTATCATTTAGATGGTTTCATATTATACAATGTAGTCTCTGCTAATCTGATTTCATATTTAACATTAATAATATTTTTCCATAGATATAGACTGTCTTTTGAGATGCAGATTTGATGAAAGAATGTAAAATAATGAATTACACATTGAAATCACCACATCAATTAAAGTATGATCTTTATACATTTTACTAATTTCAAACTCTACCATTAAATATGAAATTCAAATCATCACAATAATCTAATTTGTTATGAGCTTAGGCTCTTCAGCTATATAATTTATTGACATCAACCTGCTTGTAATGCCATATATTTAAATTCTACTTTCATATTCTATAGGATGTCTATCATATAGTCTCCTTCCAAAACTGAAGCCAAAATGGAAAAGTTAAAAGTATAATATGCTGATTTCCTTTTAAACATGAAAGAGAATGAAGGAGAGAGAGAGAAGAAAGAGAATAAAAAAGGTAAGGAGGGAGAAAAGGTCCGAATACTGGAGACTGAAGAAATGAGAGGCTTAGACTCATTTTGAATATATCATCCCATTAGTTTCCATTATAAATTATTAAAATAACACCTCCCAGGTTCTCTTCAAAATGGCTTGGAATTTGCATGCCATCCATCTGTAAGCCTCTGAGTGGATTATTTACAAATCTGAAATGGCCAATAATAATTCATTTTCCATTTTAAAGCCAGCAAGTTTCTCTATAATTTGTAGAGAGAAGGAAAAAAAAAAAAACACTTTTTGAACCATGTCATCTTGAATTCAAAATAAAATAAATAATCCTGGATTTATTCACTGCAAGATTTTTGTTTTATCTATTTGTTTTAGCACTTTTCTAATAGCCTTCGAGATCCAACCAGTCCATCCTAAAGGAGATCAGTCCTGGGTGTTCACTAGAAGGACTGATGCTGAAGCTGAAACTTCAAATACTTTGGCCACCTGATGAGAAGAGCTGACTCATTTGAAAAGAACCTGATGCTGGGAAAGATTGAGGGCAGGAGGAGAAGGGGACGACAGAGGATGAGATGGTTGGATGGCATCTCCGACTCAATGGACATGAGTTTGGGTAAACTCTGGGAGTTGGTGATGGACAGGGAGGCCTGGCGTGATGCGATTCATGGGGTCGCAAACAGTTGGACACAACTGAGCAACTGAACTGAACTGAATAGCCTTCCTCAAGAAAAATAAAACAATTCTCTGTACCAGAGAGTTCATAGCCTGATTCTTTGAATAACAGGTATTCATTGAATAAAAGGACTGATCACTGAACAGTCCCATCTGATGCTCTTAAAACCAAGATGCCTTGATAAGATATTTCTGTAATACAATAATTCCCTGAATTCAATAACTTGAAAGCAAGACAGGGATGACTGGTTATTGAGCACACAAGAACCTCTCAGGTTCTCTTCAAAATATCTTGGAATTTCCATGCCACCGATTTGTATGGATGCTTTATGTTGATAGATGTTTTAAAATTAAATTCCAAAAGGAAGCACTTAACCAAAACCAAAAATCTTACTGGCCATAATAGTGGAGAAACATAACTACCCAAATTATGAAAATGGAAGAGAAAGTGCTATCTGTATATTCTTATTTGTCTTCTTACTTTTGTCTGCTAAAAGGATGAGGAAGACAGTGGATTTAGAAATAAGAATTAAGCTTTGTTTTTATTAATGCAATTTATTTCCACAGGATAATACTGAAGCAAATAGTTCAAAGCATTAAAAATGGATTTGATTTAGTTAATGGAAAGAGAACCTGTAGTTATTTTAGCTGGGGATAAAACAATTTAAGGCTTTATGTTTGCATGCTTCAGTAATAAAATTGAAATGCTAAGCTGGGGAGAATGTTGCCTTTTACTCTGGTTTGTGATAAGTCAATATATTCTAACAACTAGCATAGCCTTACAGCTTTGGAAATTATATTAAATGATCTATGATAGACTCCTATCCAGGAATCCAAGGGTTTCTATCTCAATGAAAATCTTATGACTACTCCTTAAATGACCACAGTGAAACAGAATGAAAAGAATTATGATCACTTTAAACCTGGGTGGCATTCATCAAATGGTAACACAAGGGTGAAAGGTCCTATATCCCATTTCCAGTTCTTTAACCTATCTACTGAAGTAATGTATTTTTCTCTTTAAAATGTCCCAAAAGATATAAGACGTCACTGTGCTTATAGGGTTTCGAAATTTTATTTTAAAGAATCAAAAGAAATTTGCTCTGTGAGCAGGTTTTTAAATTTGGCTTGAGGCCTCTGATTCAGGGAACAAGCAATCTTCCAACTCTCTCTTCTCCTGGAGAGATGTCCCCTTTCAACCTGTGCCTTTTGGTCCAGTACAAATCAATGAACTCAAGACCCAATATACCATGTCTTAAAAACCCATTTAGAAAACAACTGCTCCATTCAAAGTTCAGCTCCTTCTTTTATCAGAAATTGCTGGAAATGTAATTTTGCAGCAAGCATTTCATTTCTTGTCTTGAAATAGATTGAGATAAATGTGAAGTCAATGATTAGATAAACGTAATGTCTTGGTTTGATGCCATGATGCAATATTAGATGTTGTGGTCAGTACTGATGGATGTTTTGTATAGTTACTCAGCTGTATAATGGGAAAAACTCCCATGACTATATTTAAAATACCATGTGGTTCCCTTTCAATTAATATTACCAAAAGTACTTTGGCACAAATACAAAAAGCATGAGGGATTAGTGCTGAGCATGCAAATGTAGTTATCTTTGCTCTGGATAGAGTTCTTCTTTATACAATAAACTATATCTATGTACAGTTTATTTACTGGGCTGCGCTGCATGCAGTACATAAAATTATTCCTTCTTCAAAAATCTCTTTCATGAGGTTATAAAAAGAAATCTCAATAATCTCCTATACTTCAGTTAAGGATTAAAGGTTGATGAGGTTAACACACATACACCAGCACAAACACAGGTACTATGGCCATAGAAACAGTGTTTATGAAAGCCTCTTCTATGTTAATAGCAAAGAAACATATTTCTCCCCTCCATTCCCTGATACCGAGGTGCATACCATGCAAAATAAAAGAGAAGGAAAAGGAAGAGATGACTTTCTTTGAGAAGGAACACAAACCAGAATATCCACAGTGCCTATCAAAATGTTTTTTGGAAATGTAGAGGCTAAATTTTCTGGCACACTGGTACCAAGATTGCCTAACATAGGAATGAATCAAGGGATAAAATATTAAATACCTTTATTCAACTTTTGCTTTTTATAATGGCTGTTCGTTGGTAACTGCATTTCATTGTTACATAAAAACTAATGATTATCAGGGATGATACCCAGTCATTATCATTTGCTGCAGTGATCAAAATAGTAAATTTCCACAATTTACCTTTTTAAAAATTAAAATGTGTAATATTTTCTAAACATCTAACACTTAAATAATGGTCAATACATCAACATTTTACTTTCTAGCACCCTTAGGTCAAACACAAGGTACTTAGTAATTTAGAAAGATTTGTTGTCTCTCCTACTGAAGTAATATGTGATCACTATTTGCAACACATAGAATAATTTTTCTGATTATTTTCGTTATTAGTATTTATATTAATCAAAATCCTAAATGTGTACTTACTTCAGCAGCACATATACTAAAACTGGAATGATACAGATATTAGCATGCCCCACAAAAAGATGACATGCAAATTCATGAAGCATTCCATACACACACACACACACACACACACTTGCTAAAACTATATAACACCTTGCTTCATATCATGAAAAAGAATCTTGATATACATAGGGAGGCACATGCCTATGCCCAAGACTTACAAATAGATATGTTTTGAAATTTTTGTAATTTTCTAATTTTTTAAGTCAGTCTTTGTAAATAACTTAAAAAAATTTCATCAGAAATATTTTAGATTTTTTTTTTTTTTCTGTAATGCTTGAATTCTACAATCACACAATCTGATGTTTTGGTGTCTTTTCCTTTTTCCCTGTAAAAACTTCTCTCTGTATTTCTGATATTACAAAATTGCATGATAATGGTATATTTTGGTTGGGACCATTTTAATTCATGGGGCTGGTACTTAGTGAATGACTTTTCAATATGGAGCCATTTCTTCTTCCTGTTCTAGGGACTTCATGAATTATTTCTTTGTCAATTTTCCCCCACCTCATTTTCTGTGATATTCTAAAACTTCCATTAGACAATAGTTAAGCATATGGATCTTTTCTCTACTATTTTCCATTGCTTTGCATTTTTCCCCTTTTTAGGTTTCCTCTCTCTTCCAAACTTTCTACAATTTTTTTTTCAAATAACCTTTAAATCTATTGTTTTGTACACAATAAGCAAACACCTTTTCTTCTTGAGGTTATGAGTTAGAGATTTTTTTTTTTTTTCCCTCTGCATTCCCTCAGGTTCTGAATTTTTTGGTTTACTTATTTTTGTTCTTCGTTTTTGTTGTTGGAAGCTTTACTAATGGTGGCAATCAAACAAGTTTCAGTTGCTAAAAAGCTCTCTCAGGACTCGCATTAAAACGCTTCAGAACCTGCATTAAAAATAGCAGCGGCACAGAACCTCAAAGCAAGTTACTGCCAGGAAGGAATACAAAATAAACCAAACCACCCAGTAGGCAGAGAGCAACTAAAAACCCGGGGCCCTAGTCTAGGCATGTTCCTGTTAACCAGCCGCAGTGGCAGAACCCTTCGAGAAGTCTTACTTACACCAGGTGTAAACCATCCGCACCGCTATCCATAAACGACGCCTCACAAGCCTCGATAAAGCACCAGAAACTCGCCATGGCCCCTCAGTCGAAAAGCAACGCTATTAAATCACTACCATTCAGCCTTGACTAGGAGTCAACACTGTCTTGGTCCGTCTGTTTTCACCAAAACATTCCAGGCGTGCTGGAACTAACTTTCACAGCAGAGGCTTTCCATAAATAAAAATATGCCACCGAAATATCGACAAATTCTGAATACACATGCATCACTTACCTCTAAATCCTGGTGAACAGACAGTTTGGAGAATACCAAGTGGAAACTTGGAGAATTGTTATCTGAGGCAATTCAGATTCTCCAGAGAAGACTATGATCTGAAAGCAGTTAAAAATGGCTCCGGCTGGACTCTAACCAGACATCAGAAGCCAGGGAGGGTAGCCTGGCCCATACCGCCCTCCCTCCTCACAGCTCTGGGCTCCTCCGTGGAATCTCAGCCACGCATGCTCTGAGCAACTACGCTCCTCACCCCACGTTTGCAACGGAATTACTATATTGGCAATTGCTGGGGAATATTTTCAATTGTTGCTCCTGATACCGACTGAGTGGGTTCTCAATTCACACCTGGAGCAGCCCCAAATGTTACAAATCAACAAACAAAACATTCCTTGGAGGCAGAGGTTTTCTTGGAGACTGTTACGCTGACAAACATTATTGAAGCAGGACTAAAGATGTAGAAGCTTTCCAATATGAAGGCCATGACCTTAGGGGCCATTGCTGCAATGCTGTTTACAATCCTCTATTCAAGGTGCTTCTTTTTATACTATGTTTACAGAATCCTCGGGGTGCCGAAGGAAAGGGAGCCCTGTACAGCTTTGATCTGGTGGCATTAGCAACTCTGAGATTTTCCAGGTGAAATTCACAACTGATCCATATATGTGAAAGGCAAGGAGATGTAAGAGAAAAAGGGGTTGGGGGGGCGACACTCCAGATTGGTAGACAGTTTTAATAAACGAGGGAACTTACATATGAGGCTTGTTTTGGGTGGCCACAAGAGGAGTAGGTCACTACACGTGCCCAACAGAATCTTAAGAGATTATATGGAGGCCTTAAGAGTGTTGTCTCCTCTGTGGTCCAGAAGGTCTCAGTAACACAGTACTCTCTCAAGGCTGTCTCCTGAAGTAGTTTCTAGTGCAGAGCATACATCTTAAGGACACAGGAGGGGGTAAGGAGCCTCCGATTATTGCCCGGCTCCTACTACAGGATCAACCGGCTGTTGGCCATATCTTTTTGATGATCTTCTCCATCATGCCACCCTTGGTGACAAGCTCTTACAAGCTTACCTGCCCCACCTTCCATACGGTGCCCTGAGCAGTCAGAAGGTTTTACTTCCATGGAGGTGGCTCACTTGGCTATTTGGTTGTCCGGCAGGCACATGCAAGAGAAAAAACAAGATTAAGATAATAATTCCCAAAATAAGTAATAATTTTTTCCACCCTGGATCTGAACCACTGATTTATTAAGTCCTCTAGGCTGGGAGTCAGGACACTCACCACATTCACTTGTGTTCTGCAGACAATCAAACTGTCAGCGCAAAAGTCTAATGGCCACGGCTCCTGAGTGATGACCAGCAGAACCTCAGGGTTCAGTCCACCGGCTGCTTCACTTCATTCCTCTTTCCACCCAGATGGTGTCAGTGTTGGGCTGAATAGTGACTGCAGTTCATATGCATGGGTTGCCCTGATTAGACTCATTTGTGGAATGTCCCACTCTGTGGGAATGTCCCCTCTTTCCTCTCTACAGACCACAGAGGCTGCCATAGGAATATAGGTGGGGGTGCCGGAAGAGCCTAGTAGAATCTGTAGTTATAGAGACAGTAGGCTGGCAGACAGGGTACCCCTCTGATGCAAATAGGCACACTGCTTAGTCAAAGTGAGAAGTTGAACCTTGGTAGAAGTGGGCTAAGGGGACCCATTCTCCATCTACCCTTTGTTAAGAAAGGATGTTCTTACCATGATATGCTTGCTGTTCCTTCATGAGAGGCTCTACCTGGAGGGGTGCTGTGTTAGTGGAGAGGAACAGTTGCTCCACAGGAATATACCAGGTTTCTGCCCCCTTCCAGAGCTGGGGCCAAAATTCAAAGGGTTCTCTCTCCTTCTGTTGTCTCTGCCACAGCCCCCAACCCACACCTTCCAGAGTCATGGACACATTTAACTCAAATGGTCGCCCTACTTGGGAGATGCCCAGAGCTTTCATCTGCTTCACTGGTATTTTTGCTTTCTCAGAGGCGGCTGTTGCTCTGATTCCCTATGCATCCTTGAAGGAACTATTCTGCATTTATCAAGTGAATGTAAAACTGATATGGTCATGTTATTTTATTCATTTATATATTTCACTGGTTTCAAAAGTTAGCTTAAGCAACAAAATGCATGCAGTGAAAGAAAAGAAAAGAAGAAAAGCAAAATAAGGAGAAATAGAGACAGTGGATCTATACAGAAGCCATTATTAATGTGGCTAATGTCTGCACATGCTGTAATATCAAAATTCTGAAACTTGTGAGAATTTACTGTTGTTACATGATGAGATTTGTGTTCTTACAGCCATGTCTAACCACTCTTCAGTGTAATCACTTGGAAAAGTTCAATTAATATTTGAGGGAGATTTTCCCAAATTTTCTTGAAACCAAAAGACTTTCATTAAATACACGAGTGTCAAAGTTCCTAGCTCTGTTGTTGCTACACTAGATTTTATAAGATAACATCAACATATTGTATATTTCTCATACACATGTATACATGTGTATTGTATACAATATTGTATATTGTATATTTCTCCCACTGTCCTAGTAGTACTAAGATTATCATATATTTAAAAGTAGTATGTGGGAAGTGTGGACATAAATTTTCATTAGCAGGTAATGAAAACTCTGCTTGTATGGTGTTCTAGTCTATATGTATTAATATAAAAATTATCCCTGTATTTGGGAGAGTTTATATAAGGGCTCAGCATAGATACAGCCTATGTCCATTGTTATAAATGTGATTTAATTATGTAACTGAAATAGGATGTCAGCAGCCTATGAACATTTTAAAAGAAGGTAATATTTTTTTCTCTCAATAAGGTTTCTATAAATTTTAGATTAAAATGGCACTAGAATGGTCTACCTGAAATGCTTCCTTTTGTCAAATAAAGGATGATTTTCTTCTTTCTACTCCTGATCCATTGGGCTTTATGTTTTTCAGCATTCCCTCTGAGATCTTGCCTAGTTAATTATATCCCCTCTTTCTGATAGCTGCAATCTCCTCTGGCTTCCCTAGCTAAAAAAAGAAAAGAAAGAAATTAAAAGGCTAGATTCTCCTATGAAAATGAAAACAAAACAAGCACACAAAACACCCCTTTGATTCTTAATCTACTATCATATTTATTTACTCCTTTCTCATGTAACTGTCTAAATGCTCACTGACTCCTCAACAAATTAAATTCTGAGTTCTTCCTCTCTTGCTTTATTCTAAACATGTTTTTGCTAAAGAAACTAAGGGTTTATTAATTGTCCAGAACTAATCTCACCTTTTTAATTTACTGTAATATTTCTCACTCTAACATTGGTCCCTAGTGAATATTTCATATTTTTCCAACTCTTTCCTAGACATCTATCAGAATACTCATTTTTGGCTACTTCATACCATTTTAACTATTTTCCCCCCTCTCCCTCCAGAGCATACCCTCCTCAATTATGGCCTTCTCTTGGGAATCTGCTTATAGCCCTCAGGTTTTTCTCTTCCTATATATTCCCCAAGGTGACTTGCTTCCATTCCCATAATTCAGTACATCATCTCCCAAATGTAAGCTATCTCCACTCATTCTGTTGAACTAAAAACTGTCATACTAAAACTGACAGCTTTTAGTATCCTAGAAATGACATCTCTCCATGTGACACACCAATACATTAAACACATGCCTAAGTCAACTGTTTCATCTTTCTCTAAAGGCCCATTTTTCTGTCACTGTATGCATCTGTGATAAGTTGCTTCAGTCGTGTCTGACTCTTTGAGGCCCTGTGGACCGTGGCTTGGCAGACTCCTCTGTCCATGGGATTCTCCCAGCAAGAACCCTCCTCTAGGAAATCTTCCTGACCCAGGGATCCAGCCCACATCTCTTATGTCTCCTGCATTTGCAGGTGGGTTCTTTGCCACTAGCGCCACCTGGGAAGTCTTTTTCTGTCATTAGTGCATTGTTAAAAATTATGATTTATTTAATTGTAAATTATTTCCTGTTTTCTTTTTCTAATTCTTCCCCCCCAAGCCATACCCACACTCTCTTTCTCTATTACTAGGACCTGAAATATCTATCTTCAAAATATCTCAGAGTAAACAACTCATGTATTAAATTCAAAATTCTATCCTATTGCCCAGTATAGTTTATAGCTCATATTAGACTCACTCTCAATAACTTGAGTAAATGAATGAAATATTACGTTTTTTCCCGAAACTCATTGTCACTGCTTATATTCAGGCCTTCAGAGCCACTTCTCTACACATCACCATAAACATTCTCACTGTTCTCTTTGCTCCTACGCACCATAGTCAATGCTCTGTATACTCTATCAAGATTGCTCTTCATATATATATATATATATATATATATACACACACATTAATATTTATGCATGTTCTCCAGTAGGTGAAGGGTTCTCCCTAATTCCCAAATTCTAAGAGCTTATGATAGGGTACATTAAACATTTTCTTCACTATGTTTTAACCAATTATCAAGACTTTCATATGATATTTTTAAAGATTTTTTTGATATTGACCATTTTTTTAAATCTTTACTGAATTTGTTACAATATTACTTATGTTTACTTTTGGTTATTTGGCTGTGAGATATGTAGGATCTTAGCTCCCCAGACAGGAACCAAACCTGCATGCTCTGGCAAGTCTTAACCACTAGACTGCCAGGGAAGTCCCATGTCTTACATATGCTTTTAAAATGCATGATATAAACCATGTTGCTATTGGCTTAGACAAAGAAATCAGGGAAATATCTATTAGCATAGTCCTTGGTTTCTAAAAGTTTCAAAAAGGTAGAAAAAGTAGACTTTATGAAAGAAAGAAGTACTGGGGAAAAAGTAACATTTTTATGTTTTCCCAATTTTAAATATATATCATGTTGAAGTTTTAATTAGCAAATTATGTTTTTATAATTAATTGCATAATTTTTTTCTAAGCAAGTGTTACTGAACTTAAAGTACTATTGTTCCTCAAAGCCCTAAAGGTGTCTATACTGTAGAGTTCAGCAATGTAGGATTCTATGAATGGCAAATGTATATTATCATTGTTTCATGAGTCAGTATTCAGAATAAGGGCTTCCCTTGTAGCTCAGCTGGTAAAGAATCTGGCTGCAATGCAAGAGACCTGGATTTGATCCCTGGGTTGGGAAGATCCCCTGGAGAAGGGAACAGCTACCCATTCCAGTATTCTGGTCTGGAGAATTCCACGGACAGAGGAGCCTGGCAGGCTACAGTCCATGGGGTTGCAAAGAGTCAGACATGACTGACAGACTTTCACACACAGACACATTCAGAATAAAGTAAAATTTATCATAGTATGTTAAGGCTTGGAGGCTCTAGATATGTATGTATGAACAAAGAATCTTAGTCAAAGTGATATTTCCTCATGTCAATGCCAATATGTGGAGTCAGTGATTTTTGGGTTTTTTTTTTTTTGGTTATCCAGAGCTGTCTTATTATGATGCCAAGAAAGTCCCCTATTTCAGGCCCACACCTAATATTCTGAGATCTGTGGCCAGAGTACAAATCAAGATGCATACTCCAAATATTTAATGTGTAAATCCAGGTATACTTATGACTTAGCTGGCATTCCTACCAAGGGCTCAGAGCCCATTCAGCATGAATTCCATTCCAATCCAAAGGATCTGTTTGTCCCCAAGGCTAGAGATTTCATGGAGCAGGGCTGGGTAGGGCATTGTATAAAGTGACACTGAGCCCAGGACTACTGGACAGTGACTGTACTAGCCCCAGTCCAGATGTTAGTGAAGTCGGCCAAGCTTCCCAACTAGCCAGGTTGAACTAGGTCCCCTCCACCTGCTCCACTTCCCCAATTCAGAATTTCCGGGGCAGTTTTAAGGGCTTCTCTAAACTACCTCAACCAAAAAGAAGTAGCACAAACCTAGAAAACACTTCAGGCATCTTTGGACAGTGAACTTTTAACAAAATCACCACCTTTTCATGTGTTTCCCAGGGCATAAGCTTGAATACTTTCCTTTCCCTTCACTTGCAAGTGAACACTTAGAAATGCACAATCCCTTATCCTCTTGCCTGTGGACAGCAGTTTGGTTCAAGTGACTTTTTAACACAATTGGAATTTGTTAGCAAACATTAAAATTTTTTAAATTGGGCATAATAGGAAAAAATGACGTATTTCAGTGTTAGTGATTTGCAGAGGATCTGTAAAGAGCTACTGATGCTTGTAGCTAAGAATGGACCTGCCTTGGTTTCTAAAATTTGCAATCTTGATATACATTTATTATAACAGTATTCAGCATAAAGTTTTAAAAGATCTCAGGCTTTTGGCATGCCTAGCAGTGGAGGGTTCACATTGATTTTACACTGTGTATAATCTGCTGAGAAGATGGATAAGGTACATCAAGATTTTCTAACCTTCTTAAGTATATGATTATATGCCAAAGAGATTTGTATTTACAGATTTCCCTATGTTTTCCAAGCTAGTAAAGAATTCACATAAGAATAACTATAATTATAAAACACTCATAAATCAAAGCAATGTCTGTCACATTTTAAAATTGTTTGTGGTACTGTAAATATGTTAGAAAAAAAGCTCTCTAGCATTCAGTCAGTTTTCATTCCAATCCCAAAGAAAGCCAATGCCAAAGAATGCTCAAACTACCACATAATTGCACTTACCTCACACACTAGCAAAGTAATGCTCAAGATTCTCCAAGCCAGGATTCAATAGTACATGAACCATGAATTTCCAGATGTTCAAGCTAGATTTAGAAAAGGCAGAGAAACCAAAGATCAAATTGCCAACATCCATGGGATCATCAAAAAAGCAAGAGAGTTCCAGAAAAACATCTACTTCTGCTTTATTGACTATGCCAAAGCATTTGATTGTGTGGATCACAACAAACTGTGCAAAATTCTTCAAGAGAAGGAAATACTAGACCATTTGACCTGCCTCCTGAGAAATCTGTCTGCAGGTCAGGAAGCAACAATTAGAACTGAACATGGAACAACAGACTGGTTCCAAATCAGGAAAGGAGTATGTTAAGGCTATATATTGTCACCTTGCTTATTTAACTTATATGCAGAGTACATCATGAGAAACTCTGGGCTGGATGAAGCACAAGTTGGAATCAATATTGCCGGGAGAGATATCAATAACCTCAGATATGCAGATGACACCACCCTTATGGCAGGAAGCAAACAAGAACTAAAGAGCCTCTTGATGAAAGTGAAAGAGGAGAGTGACAAAGTTGGCTTAAAACTCAACATTCAGAAAACAAAGATCATGGCATCCTGTCCCATCACTTCATGGCTAATAGATGGGGAAACAATGAAAACAGTGACAGAGTTTGTTTTTTGGGGGCTCCAAAATCAGTGCAGATAGTGACTGCAGCCATGAAATTAAAAGATGCTTGCTGCTTGGAAGAAAAGTTATGACCAACCTACACAACATATTAAAAAGAAGAGACATTACTTTTCCAACAAAAGTCCATCTATTCAAAGCTCTTGTTTCCAGTAGTCATGTATGTATGTGAGAGTTGGATTATAGAGAAAGCTGAGTGCTGAAGAATTCACACTTTTGAACTGTGGCGTTGGATAAGACTCTTGAGAGTCCCTTGGACTGCAAGGAGATCTAACCAGTCCATCCTAAAGGAAATCAGTTCTGAATATTCATTGGAAGGACTGATGCTAAAGCTGAAACTCCAATACTTTGGCCACCTGATGCGAAGAACTGACTCATTGGAAAAGACACTGATGCTGGGAAAGATTTAAGGCCAGAGGAGAAGGGGATGACAGAGGATGAGATGGTTAGATGGCATCCCCAACTCAATGGACATGAGCTTGAGTAAACTCGGGGAGTTGGTGATGGACAGGGAGGCCTGGCGTGCTGTGATCCACAGGGTCACAAAGAGTTGCACATGACTGAGCGACTAAACTAGAGTGAACACTGAAGTTCAGTATACAAAATGCAGTGCACACATGAACACTTTGACTGACATTAGGTTTCCATTGTTAATGCCTGTAATTTCCATAAAATTTATTATATTTGGACTAATTATTTTAAAGGTAAAAATAAAGACACATTGTTCCTTCAAACTGTAGAAGTTGGACTTCGAATAACCATTTCTAGCCTTGGTTCCAGTTATGATAAATACCATTAAGTTGTCTGTCCTTGAAATTTAGACTCAATTTCATTCACTGTTTAAACCTGATTTTACAAATCAAACTCAAGTAAGGAAACAAATGGAAATGCATCTGATTTCAGCAGCATCTTCTGTCAGTATATGATAAACAACATCATTTGCAGGACATGCATTATACCATTTACATACAGAGGAAGAAAAATGCTGATTAAGCTGCCATTTGGTCCAGGCCTTCCAATACATAGTGTTAGGCAATTTAATCTTTGTAGTTTTAAAACCACACACATCTCTAATCATAACATGCCAGAAGCAATAAAGCTGCCAGAATGAGTGGGGCTGTTTGCTTCTGACACATTATAACATCTTTGAGCCAGCAGTGTTCCAAAAACCTGTGTTAGTATCATCTTTGGATTGACAGCTCAGCACCCAAGGGTCTCCTCCTTTCCCCAAGGTTTGTTTTTAAAACCCACAAAGGGCTCCCTTAAAATAAGGGTAAAATTTTATTTCCCTTTCAGTGACTCATTCACTTGTTTAAAAGAAAAAAAATCATCTGTTTTACAGTCAAATAACCTCTATGTTTGGAGCAGGGTTAAACAGTAACAAGAAAACTGCTAAACGTTTTGAAGTTTTGTTATCAGATTTGGTGAAAGAGTTGTGCATGCATCAAAATTGTTCATGTTTGTTTTTTAACATATTAGACATGGTGATATGCCTAGAGGAATACCATGGGTTTACAGCATAAAGATAAAAATACAAAGAAGAAACCTCACTACTTTATGATTTCAAATGATAAAATAAATGCCTGAGTTGACACTGATCTTTTCACTAATTATGAAGGAAATATCCCCTATGTATTTATGACAGTAGGAAAAAAATTTTAAAAACCTGCAGACTATTAGATCCAAATCATCTGTTATTTGAAAAACTGTTTTTAAGTACTCTCTAGTATTCTGAAGTAATTTTTATCTTATCATGTGTTTACTTATAAATCATTCATCTGTTCCTTAAAGCAATTTCCAGCACATAGTCCTGACATTCAATTTTACTTATCCAATGTTGTTAAAAAAGTAAAATATACATTTTTAAAATGGCTTGCAATTTAGACTGGCTTTAAATTAGTCCAAAATACTCAGTTTGGGCTTTTTTTTCTTTTCATTTTAGAAACTCTTGGTTGGCAGCTATATTCTTTCTTTATTATGCCCCATTTACTTTAATTACCTTGAAAAAAATCTAAGATGGGAAAGGAGAATACTCATGCCTTAAATTATCCCTTATTAAAATTCAGAAAGAAGACAATGTGGACAATCAGTTCTCATAAATAAAGATTGTAAAATAGGGAATTGACAAAATTAGGCTCTATCTGAATATGAATAACATATTTTATATCAGTAAAATCTGGAATTAGCTAAGAAATTTTATTTTTGTTAGTTATAGTATTTTAGACTTTCCATGCTGAGTTGTGGTAAATGTTGGGGTCGGGGGTGGTGCGGGCCGGGGGGTGGGGCGCATGTCTGCACGCGTGCACGGACTGAGCAGGGAGAGAAAGACTGCATGCTAATCTGGATTGCCTTTAAATTCATTACTAGTGTGATATTCTGACCATAACTTATTGTCTTGATCTGAAACAAAGAAGGGCTCAAATATAAGCTTAGACTACTCCTAGACATTCTGTTTTCTCTTATTAAAATCTACCACTATTATATTATGGTATGTGCATTTATCACACACTGCCTTGTAGACTGTGTGTGCGCATCTGTATATGTGTATTTAATTTATCTGTATATTTAATGTTTTGCTTACTCATGCATCTTTCAGGTACAATACACGTTTAAATGTCACTTCCTCTTTAAAATCTACACACATGACTCCCAAAGTGGGTCAAATCTATTAATTATATACGCTCACAATGCTACACTTGTCTTTTAACACCTTTTTTAAAACTATGCTTGAATAAGTATTTGTGTGTTGACATATACAGTTTTCTACTCTTGACTCCATGAGGGAGTGACCTTCTCTGCTATTCCATGCCTGTCTCACCAGGACCTAGTGCAATGCTCGGTCACAGAATGGGAGTAGCTCCATGATGAATCAATAGAAGTATGAATAAGCACACAAATGAGTAATATTGTAAGATTCTCGAGAATCACAGAATCATAGTTTTGTATCTGGGTGCATATTCCTTGCAATTACTAATAGAATAGAGTTCCAAAATCTGTGCTAGGTAGTGAGTAAGGTATCTGCCCCAGTAGACCTATGGTATAAGAAGAGAGAGAGGTTAATCAAATAACTACATAAATGAATATTAAACATCATGGCGATTACTGTGTGATAGTAAAGAAAAGATACATGATATGTGGTAGATGGCACAATGAAAGGTGTATTAGGCTGATTTCCCTAAGTCAGGAGGAGTTACATCAGGCTTTCTTGACTGAACTGAGGTCAGGAGGAGGCTTTGGGTAAGATTGATTTAATATAATCAGATTTCAGTTAACAAAACTAGAACCTAGGAATGTTTATAAACTGTCCATATATGCAGCTAATCTGTGGAAGGGCCAAGGCTAGATCTCAGGGAGAAGTATAAGCAACATTTATTGAGGCATTATCAAGTATTGGGAACAGTTTTGAAAAAAAATTTTTTTTCATACCTTATTTAAAGTGTCTTTCCCCTCTTCTCTCTCTCTCTCTGGAAGGAGTTTCAGTCTTTTTTATTCTACTCCTTGGCTTCCCATACAGGGATGGAGAATTAATCATCTGAATGATTAATACCTAATGATTGATTAGTCTATAGTCACTACTAATTATGATCACCATTCTCTGAAAAGCAAATTCATACTAATTCATGGATGATATCTTTTATACTTTCTCTGGGTATCTAGCTATCTCATTAAATTAAACTGTGGCCAGTTCTGGAGTTGGAACTGCTTCATTCCATCCATCCCTACTATATCCAGCATGGGTGCTTGCTTAGTGGGTGCTCAACTGCCTTCAGAGCCACACCAACACTCTTCACCTCTACCTGATTGTCACTGTTACTCTTTTTTGTGGGATATGACCAGAAAAAGATCAATAATATCCAAATAGTCAGATTCTCTTTTGATGTAGACAGAAAAGAAACCCCCATTTTGGCCCATATGCTTATCCATGTGATTCAGCCAGGTAGAGCCATAGCTTAGCATTGGAATTTGCTTGATTTCAACCCTCCTAAATTGGTATTTAATTTCCCATATGACTCCTGCTATTGTGTGTATTCTTCTTGGGGACTACTTAGGAAGTGGTAGATATAAGATTCAGTCACCTCTGATTACTTAGTTATAAAATCTTCTAATCCAGGGTGTCAGCAAATTCCTGCCCATAAGCCACATTCCATTGGCTCCCTGTTTTGTGAAGAAAGGCTTTTTGGAACATAGCCACACCTATTCATTTGTGTATCATTTCTGGCTGCTTTTATGCTACAATGGCAGTGTTGAGTAGTTGTCAGAGACTGTATGGCCTGCAAAACTGAAAATATTTACTAACTGATCTTTTATAGAAAAAGATTTAAGACCTTAATCTAAGCTAACCTTTACTTCTAATAATGAGTACTGTCTACTGAATATTTCCTATTATTAAAGAAACGAAAAACCTTGACTGAATCATCTGACAGAAATACTGAAGATTTATGGCAACCTAATTTTGTCAAGAAGAAATTGTGTGCTTCCAAATAAAAATAAACATTCTTACCAATAATTGATATATCTTGGAGAGACTACAGGGTTTAGATATATTAAAACTTGAATTTCCCTCTGCAAGAAGTGGGGGGTAAAAAGATGTGTGGTATACAAAGGAACACTTAGATACCTTGTATTCCCCTATTTTTGTACATCAGCCCTTTTGTGATTTATTTCTTTGTTTGAATTTCTCCTTAGTATGTATTTCAACTATATTTCTTCTGTACTACCAAAGTAGACTCTGAAACTCACCTTACCCTAGGGAGTTTCTGCCTGAGGAGCCTTGATAAACAGCATCTTTCTGGACTGATGATAAGCAAAGTGCTGTATAGCAGGGATATAGGAGGATCAAGGTTGACCCTTGGCTAGTTGGCTTTGCCAACAGCAGTCATCTAGTTATGAGCTGGCAGACTAACACAACTATGACATGTCAAAACAAAACAAAACAAAAATACATCAGAAATACACTTTTTAAATTCTTTATGAATCAAAGATTTTTCATGCTGACACTTTCAAATTAATGGAACTATCATGCAGTATGATATATTTATGAAATGCTCCAGGATATTCCTATAGAGAAGCTGCTTCAATTTTTTGTGAAAGCAATCTGAATTAAAACAAGTATAGCCTCTCTCTCTCTTTTTTTTTTTTTGGTGTGAACAAGAGAAGAAAAATGTTATAATCGGATGCTTCTGTTAAGCACGTAACAATACTAAAGAATTTCCCCATTATTATGATTATTTGCCAATAGAAATTTCTCATGCAAGTCATTAACCTCCAATGGTCTCATGTATTTCTCCTCTCAACATTGATCAAATAATATACAACATTTAAATTACCTACAGTTGATCTAAACAGATTATACTTCTATCTTCTGGTATATCAAGTATCCTCAGAACATTCATGCAAGTAATATAAGACTGCATACAACTGTATTATTTTATAGGTAGAGAAACCAAGAAGGTTCAAATAAGGTTCAATAAGGTTCAAATATACTTTTAGCTCATTTGATTATTAAGGATACAAGATTACAATAAAAATGCAACATAGACTATCAGTACTTCAAGTACTCTTCTGGGAGAATATTAAATTTATGGAAATTTTATGCCATTTCTTTTGATTTTATTTTTACTTCTAACTAGTAGTTATATATAGTTTAAAGACTCAAATAATACTATATGACTTATAACAAAAATCAACAATTAATCCTTACTTCAATTTACCTGAAGAGGTGACCACTTTGATCTTTTAAAATTTATTATATATATATAAAATATATTCTATATAAATTTATTATATATATATGTATATGTATATACACGTATGTAAATAATGGGGCTTCCCTGGTAGCTCAGCTGGTAAAAATTCTACCTGCAATGCAGGAGATCCCAGTTTGATTCCTGGGTCAGGAAGATCTCCTGGAGAAGGAATAGGCTACCCACACCAGTATTCTTGGGCTTCCTTGGTGGCTCAGCTGGTAAAGAATCCACCTGCAAGGTGGGAGACCTGGGTTCGATCCTTAGGTTGGGAAGATACCTTGGAAAAAGGAATAACTACCACTCCAGTATTCTGGTCAGAAAATTCCGTGGACTGTATAGTCCATGGCATGGCAAACAGTTGGACACGAATGAGCAACTTTCACTTTCTTTTCATGTAAATAACATTATTATTTAAAAATATTTGATTTCTAGGCATTCTCTGTTGGCATCCCTTCATGGAGAATGAGTATCTAGATGTCATTTGCACACTACCACCTCTCCCTCATAACTCCTCCCCCTACACCAATACACACTTCCTAAACCCTCCTCCTTCTGATATAGTTATATTGTCATTGTAATTTAGGTTACATAAATGTTCCCTATATGTGATTTGTAAATATGTAAACGTATTGATAATTGAGTACTGGCTCACTACAGGTGTATGATATGCCTGCAACTTAATATTCTTCTCTCTCTTAATCTCTCTCTCCCTCTCCCTCCTGTAATTTCATTCTTTATTTGTTTCTGCATATAATAATTATTATAAGTAATTCAAGTCTATGCCCCTACCACCAATGCCAAAGAAGCTGAAGTTGATCAGTTCTTTGAAGACCTAGAAGACTTCCTAGAACTAACACCAGAAAAAGTATTCAACACTGGGGATTAGAATGCAAAAGTAGGAAGTCAAGAGATACCCAGAATAACAGGAAAGTTTGGCCTTGGAGAACCAAATGAAGTGGAACAAAGGTTAACTGAATTCTGCCAAGAGAATGCACTGGTCATATTAAATACCCTTTTTCAACAACACAAGAGACGATTTTACACATGGACATCACCAAATGGCCAATATCGAAATCAAATTGATTACATTCTTTGTAGCCAAAGATGGAAAAGCTGTATACAGCCAGCAAAACAAGACCCAGAGCTGACTGTGGTGCATATCATCAGCTTCTAATAACAAAACTCAAGCTTAAACTAAAGACAGTGGGGAAAACCACTAAACCAGTCAGGTACAACTTAAATCAAATCCCCTATGAATATGCATTGGAAGTAATGAATAGATTCAAGGAATTAGATCTAGTTAACAGTGTGCCTGAAGAACTATAGACAGAGGTCTATAATATTGTATATCTGTAATATTGCACAAAAGGCAGCAAACAAAACCATCACAAAGAAAAAGAAAGTGATTATCTGAGGAGGAGTTATAAATAGCTGAAGAAAGAAAAGATGCAAAAAGAAGAGCGAAAGGGAAAGGTAAATCTAACGAAATGCAGTGTTCCAAAGAAAAGCATGGCGAGAAAAGAAGGCCTTCTTCAATGAACAGTGCATAAAAGTAGAAGAAAACAACAGAACAGGGAAGACTAGAGATCTCGTCAGGAAAATTAGAGATATCAAGGGAACATTTTGCCCAAAGATGAGCATAATAAAGGACAGAAACACTAGACATCTAGTAGATGCTTAAGAGATCAAGAAGAAATGGAAAGAATACATGGAAGAACAGCACACACACACAAAAAAGATCTTAATGAACTGGATTACTACAATGGTGTGGTCAGTCACACAGAGCCTGACATTCTGGAGTGTGAAGTCAAGTGGGCCTTAGGAAGCACTGCTGTTAATAAAGCTAGTGGATGTAATGGAATTCCAGTAGAACTATTCAAAACCCCAAAAGATCATGCCATCAAGGTGTTTCATTCAATTTGTCAGGAAATCTGGAAGGCCCAGCAGTGGCCACAGGACTGGAAAAGGTCGATCTTCATCCCAATTGCCAAGAAGAGTAGTACTACAGCATGTGCTAACCATTGGACAATTGCACCCATCTTCCATGCTAGTAAGGTCATGCTTAAAATCTTGCATGCTAGGCTTCAGCATTATGTGAACCAAGAACTTCCAGATTTCTAAGCTGGGTTTAGAAAAGGAAGAGAAACCAGGGATCAAACAGCCAACATTTGCTGGATTATAGAGACAGCAAGGGAATTCCAGAAAAACATCTACCTCTGTTTAATCGACTATGCTAATGCTTTTGACTATGTGGATCATAAAAACCTGTGGAAAACTTACAGAAATGGGAATATCAGACCATCTTACCTGTCTCCTGAGAAACCTGTATGCAGGTCAAGAAGCAACAGTTAGAACTCTGTATAGAACAACTGATTGGTTCAAGATTGAGAAAGGAGTACGACAGGGCTGTCTGCTGTCACCCTGTTTAACCTATAGGCTGAGAACATCATGAGAAATGCTGGGCTGGATGAGTTACTACCTGGAATCAATATAGGCAGGAGAAACATCAACAACCTCAGATATGCAAATGATATCACTCTAATGGCAGAAGGTGAAGAGGAACTAAAGAGCCTCTTGATGAAAGTGAAAGAGGAGAGTAAAAATGTTGGCTTAAAACTCACCATTCAGAAAACTAAGATAATGGCATCTGGACCCATCAATTCATGGCAAATAGATGAGGAAACAATGAAAACAGTGACAGACTTTATTTTTGGGCTCCAAAATCACTGCAGATGGTGACTGCAGCCATGAAATTAAAAGATGCTTGCTGCTTGGAAGAAAAGTTATGACCAACCTAGGCAGCATATTAAAGAGCAGAGACATTACTTTGTCAAAAAATGTCCATCTCGCCAAGGTTATGGTTTTTCCAGCAGTCATGTATGGATGTGAGAGTTCAACTATAAAGAAAGCTGAGCGCCAAAGAATTGATACTTTTGAACTGTGTTGTTGGAAAAGACTCTTGAGAGTCCCTTGGACTGCAAGGAGATCCAACCAGTCCATCTTAAAAGAAATTAGTCCTGAATGTTCATTGGAAGGACTGATGTTGAAGCTGAAACTTCAATACTTTGGCCACCTGATGGGTAGAACTGACACATTTGAAAAGACACTGATGCTGGTAAAGGTTGAAGGCAGAAGGAGAAGGGGATGACAGAGGATGAGATGGTTGGATGACATCACCGACTCAATGGACATGAGTTTGAGTAAGCTCTGGGAATTGGTGATGGAGAGGGAGGCCTGGTGTGCTGCAGACCATGGGGTCACAAAGAGTCAGACATGACTGAGCGACTGAACTGAACTGAACTGAAGAAGGAGAGTAAAAGAGACAGCTTAAAAGTAAATATTAAAAAACTAAGGTCATGGTATTCTGCCCCATTACTTCATATCAAATAGAAGGGGAATAGGTGGAAGTAGTGACAGATTTCCTCTTTGGGGTTCTAAAATCACTGCTGATGGTGACTAGATTGCAGCCATGAAATCGGAAGGCGATTGCTTCTTGACAGGAAAGATACAACAAACCTAGACAGTGTGGGGAAAAGCAGAGACATAAGTCTGCCAACAAAGGTCCGTATAGTCAAGGCTATTGTTTTCCCAGTGGTCACGTAGGGTTGTAAGACCTGGACCGTAAAGAAGGTAGAGTGCCAAAGAATCGATTTTCTTGAACTGTGTTGCTGGAGAAGACTCCTGCGAGTCCTTTGGACAGCAAGGCGATCAAACTAGTCAATCTTAAGGGAAAGCAATCCTGAAAACTCATTTGAAGGACTGATGTGAAGCTCAAACTCAAGTATTTTGGTCATCTGATGCAAACAGCCAACTCATTGGAAAAGTCCCTGAAGCTGGGAAAGATTGAGAGCAGAAGAAGAAGGCATCAGAGGATGAGGTGGCTGGATGGCATCATCAATGCCATGGACATGAACTTGGGCAAACTTCGAAAGATGGTTAGGGACAGAAAGGCCTGGCATGCTGCAGTCCATGTGTTCACAGAGACTCAGATACAACTGGGTGACTGACCAACAACATAATGATTATTGAAGATTGTGGTGACTTTGACAATTTCTTTAAAAGGACAACAATGAAGTTGGCTATGTCTGTTGACTCTTCGTTTCATGAAACATTTCTCTGTACCATACAGTTCTGCTTGATAGCATTATACCCAGGGTAGAACTTCTTTCAAAACTGGAGTCAATCTTCTGAAACACTGCTGCTGTTTCATCAACTAAGTTTATCAAAACTGATAAATTATAACTAAGGACATCTGAGAAATATTAAATGTGTTCCAAATCAAGGCTAATGTAGGCAAAGCAGTTGATTAGAAGTCAGGAAATTTGAACTATATTGATATGCCAGGAAACAGGAAGAGGCTTTGGCCAATTTAGAAGAGCTAAATCCTTTATCTCAAAAAAAAAAAAAAAAAAAAAAAAAAGAAAACTGCGGTCACTAAGCGTTCTTTTATTCTCAAAAGGAGACTCTGCATAACGGAATGTAAGTTTTCACTTCCACAAAATTGGGTGTTATATTGTGTTCACAAGTGTAGTAATATCACAGATGTCTACAAGACTGTTGAAATGCACAGAACTGTATTATGGATTGACTTTCTGAAAATTTCAGAGAACAGGCTGGCAAATTGGCAACATGAAATACAACATGAGTTAAATATATACTTAAATGGAGATAAGCAGGGAAAAGATAAGATAAAATGAATGAAACATTTTCCTGAAATCTTAACACATTCTTTACCATCCCACATCAAGAAACAGAATGAAGAAAAACAAGGATGTCTAAGAGGAACGGGTCATTATAACTCTTCCCAATCAGATCTCCACGAATTCAGTACTGCCTCTGTTAACCTTGGATTAAGAGCCAAACACGTTATAGAAGCCAGATTCAACTCTTTACCCCTTGACAATTACAATATCAATGATACAATTACAATGTCAATGATATATTTGCTTTGGAATTGTAAGCTCTGGATTTTTCACTTATTTGGAAAGATTAGAGAAAGGGGCTTAGGAAAGAACCCTCTCTGAGACCAGAATATCATTTAGATTGGAATGGGGGAGGGGTGGAGAATAAGATGGAGAATATTCTGTTCTCTCTGAAAAAAAAAATAAGGAACAGAAAAAAAACAAAAAACAGAGTACCTTCTTGAAATGCCTTGTTCTGAGGTAATCTGAGCAATTGTTGTTTTTAACTTCCCCTCAGTTAAATATGTTTCTCTCATGCTGCCTGCACAGAGCAATGATTTGTTTTGCTGTCTCTGTTGGCAAAGCAAAAGGTGTAAATATGTTTTTCAAATCCTCCAGGGGACTGTTGAGGTCTTCCCTACCCCCACTTGAAGATTAATTTAAACTACAGCCTTTCCCTCTTTGGCGGGTTTCCATGCATGAGGCAGAAAGCAGTCCTCCCAGTCTGGAATTCTCAGTGTAGCAACTCTAGCAAGCCCTTAGGGGGGAAAAAAAGCAATCTTAAAATTCAATGTTTTGCTGCCACTAATAGTACTGAGATTTGAAGCTGAATGTGATAATGCACATATATTGTCTAGATAGTGAACCAAATTTTCACAACTAGAGCCCTAGTGCCAGCACATGCACAGATAGATGTGCCTACCAATTTTCAAAAATAGAGATCACAAATGTGAAAGAAGGGAAATCATATGTACTATGATAGGGAGTTTTGAGCATTACTTTACTAGCATGTGAGATGAGTGCAATTGTGCAGTAGTTTGAGCATTCTTTAGCATTGCCTTTCTTTGGGATTGGAATGAAAACTGACCTTTTCCAGTCCTGTGGCCACTGCTGAGTTTTCCAAATTTGCTGGCATATTGAGTGCAGCACTTTCACAGCATCATCTTTCAGGGAAGGATTGGGGGCAGGAGGAGAAGGGGACGACAGAGGATGAGATGGCTGGATGGCATCACCGACTCGATGGATGTGAGTCTAAGTGAACTTCGGGAGTTGATGATGGACAGGGAGGCCTGGTGTGCTATGATTCATGGGGTCACAAAGAGTCGGACACGACTGAGCGACTGAACTGAACTGAACTGATGATAGGGAAGGCATCCTATCCTATTCTGTATCCTTGTGTATTTCATGCATGGCTTTGAATAGCCATTAGATAAAGCTAGTTAAATAGCCATGATTACCCTGAAGAAGGAATAGGCTACCCACTACAGTATTCTTGGGCTTCCTGGTGGCTCAGATGGTAAAGAACCTGCTTGTGATATGGGAGACCTGGGTTTGATCCGTGTGTTAGGAAGATCCTCTGATGGAGAGCATGGCAACCCACTCTAGTATTCTTGCCTGGAGAATCTCCATGGACAGAGAGAAGCCTGGCAGGCTACAGTCCAAGGGGTCGCAAAGAGTTGGACTGGCCAGGGTAACTAAACACAGCACAGCACCACTGCTTCTAGTTTTGTCAGCTACAAAGAGAATTTAAAACTTCAGTCTACCAGAAAAGGTCACCTGGAAACAATGATGTAAAGATACATTCTCCCTTTCATAAGTGGATAATTCCTAAACACTGCATTTCCTCCATTACAAAATAGGCATAACCTTTTCTGTAAAACAAGCTGGAAAAATCCTTCAGTGACTGAAGAAATGTTACAAATATATGGTTGATACCAAGCCAAAAATATTTTCATACACAGGACTTGATCAGAATTAAGGTCTGTTTTATAATAAATCATAAATCAAGGACATGCTTTAACCAGAAATGAATGGCATTCACAAAAGGAACTTCACAGCCAATGGAAAGCAGAGAAGGAAGTGGTAAGAAAGTGAATGCATAAGATGACAGTGGGTTGGTGAGGCAGTCAAGCCTTAAAAGCAATTTTCCCTGCAGCACTGGAATGTATTAGACCTGACATAGAAATTCTACATCAGGGGCTTGGTAGGATCATACTTAGGTTTCAAGAAGATTACTCTGAGGATGTCCCTGCTGGTCCAGTGTTTAAGACTCCAATTTTCCAATGCAGGGGGTATAGGTTCCATCCCTGGTCAGAGAATTAAGATTCCATGTACCATGCAGTGCGGCTTAAAAAAAAAATTATTCTAGTAATTAAGCTACGGAAGGGGACTGGAAAGAAAAGATCAGTTAAAGTATGATTTCAAAAGCCTTACGAGAAATGATACCAATAGGAAGCAAAAGATGGAAATAAATAAAAGGGTAAGGCTTAGAGAAGTAACTTACTCCATGTGGAAAGCAAGTAAGAGGAATTATAAACAATACAAAGTTTGTATGCTTAAGTGACACAGAAGATGACAATGGAAATAAAGGTGGTAAAGACAATGGACAAAACAAACATGAAGATAAAATTATGAATTTGGTTTTATAAATATGTTTTTAGAGATATTAATGGAATGTGGAGCTGGTAATTATAGGCAAGGATTGAGAATCCATAGCAAAATCTGCATTAAAAAGGGCTGAAACACATTTCTACATGTGGCTAGCTCTAAGATCCTTTCTTCACTCGTCTCATTATTAGTTGGGATTATTTCTCTTTTCCATTAAACTGCATTACTCATGACATTGAATCAGTCTATGCTACTATAACAGCAGAGACTAAGAGTGTGATATTCTTAGAGTAATTGTAGATACTAAGTGACAATATATGTCAGTGCATAATAAAATGACTACTACCCAGCAGTAGACAACAGAAGTTAGTTTCTGTCCTGGGGAAATAAGAGAGAGAGAAGTCTTTCAAATATGACTTTAGGAATTATTTACTTGAGTGTGATAATGAAAATAACTTAGTTGAATGATATTCCATGGAGGAAAGTGAAGAGACACAATAGAGGCAAGACATAGACTTGGGAGAAGTTATTTTTCAGCAGATGGAGAACAAATGTGGAAGTAAATAACAGATTAAAGATTTTGGAGGAGAATCAGCAAAACTCAACATGATGAACACAAACAAAAAAGAATGAAGGGGTAGCAGCAGTCGTTTCTTCAGTGTTACACTGAAGTGTATATATATTCATATATACATATATTCATATATATATATATAAAGAACCACTAAGTTTTACTATTAGGAACTTATACCTATGAGCATTATGAAAGAAAATTCAATTGAAAGGCCAAGAAATATCAGAATTTCAGAGTTTTGTCTGTGGATACCAAAAAATAAATTGTATGCTCTATTAGTCTGCTAGGGCTGTTATAATAACATACCATAGTTGGGGTGGCTAAAAACGACAGATTTCTTATAGTTCTGGAGGCTGTAAGTCCAAGCTCAAAATGTTGACTGGTTTATTTTCTCCCGACTTTTCTCTCCTTAATTTTAAGAAGCCTGCCTTCTTTCTGCGACATCTTTATGTCCTTTGTGTGCACTTTTACCACGACTTCCGCGTACTTTCTGTTCTCATAAGGACACTAGTTTTCCTGGATAGGGCACCACTCTTATGATATCTTGTTGTCATTTAGTCCCTCAATCAGGTCCAACTCATTGAGACCTCATGGATGTAGCCCGCCACACTCCTCTGTCCATGGAATTTTCCAGGAAGGAATATTGGAGCGGGTTGCCACTTCCTACTCTGGGGATCTTCCCAACCCTGGAATCAAACCCAGGGCTCCTGCAGGCAAATTCTTTACCATGCCTGACAATGCAGGAGCCACAGGAGACACAGTTTCAATCCCTAGGTCAGGAAGATCCCCTGGAGGAGGGCATGGCAACTCACTCCAGTATTCTTGCCTGGAGAATCCCATGGTAGAGGAGCCTGATGGGCTATAGTTCATGAAGTCGCAAAGAGTAGGACAGGGTTGAAGCAACTTAGCATGTACGCACACATACTATTACAGAGAAAGACAGTTCATGGGGTCACAAAGAGTAGGACACGACTAAAGCGACTTAGCACACTCTCATGGATACTATTACAGAGAAACTGTGGTGAACATTCTGGTACATGTCTCCAGGTGCAATTCCCTAGAATGATTTATTTTAGGATGGAATTCCTGGTTCACGAGAATGTACATCTTCAACTTTAATTAGATATATTGTTGAATTGTTTTCTGAAGGGGCCAACAATTCACATATCCATTGGTTATGTACAAGAATTGCTTGTGAGCCAAAGTTTTAACACAGAGTTGTCAGACTTAAGTTTTTCAATCTGTATGCTACATGGTATCTAATTCTGATATAATTTGCATGTAAGAATATATTCTTATTCTTTCTTATGCTCTGTCTTCCTAGAGTCTCACCCTTATGGACTACCTTGCTGGGATTCCATACTATTTGACTTCTGATAGAGGTTGTCTAATGAAAGGCACAGGGAGAATATGAAAGACGTGGAAGGAAGGGAAATACGAATATTTCTTCCTCCTTTCCTCTACTTTGGCACAGGGATTCTGCCAGTTACTGAGTCCCACTCCAGCTACAGATCTGATCAGGTGGCCTTTCTTACTGAATTACTGCAAATCTATTTCCTCCCCTTTTCTATGGGTAGCATGTATGATAATGGCTTCCAACAGTTGTTAATCTCTAGGTGCCTCAACCTTTCTTGTTAATTTTTTTAAACTTGCCTAATACTTAGTAAAAACCTCTGGATTGAAAATACCTTCAGTTTAACCAACTATTGGATTGACCTTCCCAATATGACCATGAACAATACAAAGATATACTATGAAAACTCTTCTGACCCTCATTCACCTAATTCCCATCACTTACTGTTAATATAATACGTTTGTTGATGCTTTTGGAACTAACATAGAGATATTTTTATACCTATTGAAGAAATTAACCTATCTGTTCTCATTTTTTATCACAATTGGTGATAAATATTATCACTATTTACATATACAATACTGATATAAAATACACAATACACAATATTGATATACAAGTGTCACTTCTTTAACTTGGCTTCTTATCTTTAGTTATTATAACATACTAAACTTGTGATCTTGTCAGTACATAGATGCAAAGCAGTCCATTTTATTAATATTTTTCCCTTTATTTTTCAGTCTTCTAATAGTGCATGTTTAGATTATTTATATCATGTTATTGGGCTTTCCTGGTGGTAAAGAATTTGCCTGCAATGCGAGAGACACAGATTCCATCCTTAGGTTGGGAAGATCCCCTGCAGAATGGAGTGGATACCCACTCCAGTATTCTTGCCTGGAGAATTCCATAGGCAGGGGAGCCTGGCAGGCTATAGTCCATGGGGTCACAAAGAGTTGGACATGACTGAGCGACTAACACTATCATGTGATTACTAGCAATCTTTAAATAAATAACTAAATATATAAATTAATGTTCATGTAGATTTTCTGATCAAAGTTACATGAATCTGTTGTAAAAATTCTGTTAAATTCCATTCTTTAAGGATTGCAGCCATTTGTAGTTCCATTTGCAATGTATGTTAGAGTCTAGTAAACTACAGTATAAATAGTAAAATGTATCGTCAGACATTTGCAATATTATTAATCTGATACCTGAGATATGCTTTTTACTAGTTGTTTTATTGGCATTGACCTTGAATTCGTGTTTGAAAGGCATTTTCATGTTTAAGAGATATTTACATTTCTGTTACTGAGAACTACATGTTCATATCCTATACTCATATTATGCTGAATTTTAATCTATTTTTAATTTGTAGACATACTTTATTAATACATGGGAAGAATTTATACACCATGAGGTTATGAAATATTCTTCCGTGATTCCTCCTTGTACTTTCATCATTTCATATTTTATGTGGAAATCTTTGGTCCAGTTGGAATATTTTTCTGAAGTGTGGATGCAACTCTTCTTCCATGAACAACGCTACGTACGTTTTCAAAGTTTCTTATTTCCTTATTTCTTCAAGTACGATCTTTTACCATATATTCTGTTTTCAAATTTTCATTATCTGTAGCTTTTAGAATTTCTCATTTTTCTGCTTCTTATTTCTAGTAATTCTTAGTTGTGGTGGCTTATTTGTACTTTTTGGAAATTTTGTATTGTGAGCTCAAGTTTGGCAGGGATTTACATGTGGGAATCTATGTGCTCTGAATTGAGGTTGAATCCCTTCAGAGAATATTTGTATTTCTTTCTGCTAGGCACCACTAGGCAATAGCAGTTTTAAATTCATGCTTCAACTTAGGGTTTCTTGGACCATAAGGTTAAGTGAAGTCACTCAGTCATGTCCAACTCTTTGCGACCCCATGGACTGTAGCCTACCAGGCTCCTACATCCATGGGATTTTCCAGGCAAGAGTTCTGGAGTGGGTTGCCATTTCCTTCTCCAGGAGATCTTCCCTACTCAGGGATCGAACTCAGGTGTCCCGTATTGTAGGCAGATGCTTTACTGTCTGAGCCACCAAGGAAGTCCTTCTTGAACCATATAGGTAATATAAATAGCTAATTTCAATCTCCAGTGAAAGGATAAAGACCTTCATATGGAAACCATAGAAAAGGTTTTATTTTCCCAAGATTCTAGGCTAATGAGATCTGTAAATAGCCTCAAGGCACCTGTAGTTCCAACATCCTCATAACAGACTTGAGTTCTACTTTATCACTCTCATCACCTGTAGACTTCACTTACTTTCTTGAGAGCAGGTTATATATTACTCAGCATTTTTAGAAATCTACTGTTGGAGGAATACTTTTTATTTTTAGGAGATCTAGTCAACTATCTTGCTGGCAGTGATGCTATAAGATGATTTGGGGTATAGATGAAAGATAGGGGAAAATTTAGAACAAGAACTGCATTTACGACATATTTATTTTAGGACAAAAACATTTTACTGTGATTCTAGGCAGAATATAAGGTGTAAAACTTAAGGAAAATTGAAGTATTCCAGCAAGTGATATCAGTTAAAGGGTATTCCAGACAAAAAGATCAGAAGTGTTCAAAATGGATAGGACCTCCTAGACTAAAATAAAAGTATATATTTTGGCTGGAGTACAAAATAAAAAGTAATATACATAAGATTAGAAAAATATAGTATGTCTAGATGGTTGGAAATTTGGAATAAAACTCTCAAGATTTTGGAATTTTGTCTGAATCTGAATGAGAATTTTAACTGAATGCTGGCCTTTGAAAGAGCTGGGTTCAGTAATATTGTTTGGAGTCTCATATATAGACTCTATATTCCTTTTATTCTAATCTACAGATATTTGACATGTTCAGTTCTTTCTCTAGGACCAGGGTGACCTGAGACAGGGAGTCCTATTGTGATAAAATAATCTGAAGTTGTTTTTCTCCATCTAGATATGCCTGCATGCTTGTACTGCTTATGCATGCTCTTGATATTATGAGATGATTTAAAAATGAGTTTACATTGAGAATTCCTCAGCAAACATTTAATAACTTGTATAACTATTTCTTACTATTTCTTACAATCCCTTATGAGGTAAATGTGTATCTAAGAGAAGCAGAGAAAATCTAGGATTGCTGCTCTTTGAATAAAGGCAAAGAGAGATGTGGATTTGTTAGACAATTGAGGGGAAAAAAAATAAAGTTAAAAAGAGTGCCAAATGTTTCATGGACTGATTCAGTTTGGATTGAGGTAACCTATGACCAACTGTTAATACTTTTCATTAAATCATCTTGTGCAGAGAGTTTGGATTGCTGCTGTGGATGTTTTCTGAACATTATCAGAGGCAAGGGCTTGGGTCCAAATCTGTCTTTTAGTACAAACTTTCCTCCACTCTGGGTTCAATTCAGTTCAGTCACTCAGTCAGCTCTGACTCTTTGTGATCCTGTGGACTGCAGCACACAAGGCTTCCTTGTCCATCAACACTCCTGGAGTTTACTCAAACTCATGTCCATCGAATGGGTGATACCATCCAACCATCTCATCCTCTGTTGTCCCCTCCTCCTGCCTTCAATCTTTCCCAGCATCAGGGTCTTTTCCAATGAGTCAGTTCTTTGTATCAGGTGGCCAAAGTATTGGAGTTTCAGCTTCAACATCAGTCCTTCCAATGAATATTCAGGATTGATTTCCTTTAGGATGGACTGGTTGGATCTCCTTGCAGTCCAAGGGTCTCTCAAGAGTCTTCTTCAACACCACAATTCAAAAGCATCAATTCTTTGGTGCTCAGCTTTCTTTATGGGCCAACTCTCAATTCCATCCATGAATACTGGAAAAACCATAGCTTTGACTAGCCGGACCTTTGTTGGCAAAGTAGTGTCTTGGCTTTTTAATATGCAGCGTAGGTTGGTCATAGTGCTTCTTCCAAGGGGCAAGCATCTTTCAGTTTCAGAACTGCAGTCATCATCTGCATTGATTTTGGAGCCCAAAATTTGGATACTTGGTGAGTATCCAAGTATACTCTGGAACCTCTCAAGGCAGTCCTTATCATTTAAGATCTGTAGGTTACTGTGCAGAATAAAAGGGTCATTTTATGTATTTATGTGTTTGTATTCTAGTTTGCACTTTAGTACAAAGATCTTTGCCTTAATTATTTAGATGCCAATGATATTTATTTTGTCACAGATGAGTAAGAAATCTAGAACTCTCTGAATTAAACTCAACCAAAAGTAACTTGATGAAAGTCAAAGAAGAGAGTGAAAAAGTTGGCTTAAAGCTCAACATTCAGAAAACTAAGATCATGGCATCCAGTCCCATCATTTCATGCAAATAGATGGGGAAACAGTGGAAACAGTGGCTGACTTTATTTTGGGGGCTCCAAAATCACTGCAGATGGTGATTGCAGCCATGAACTTAAAAGAGCTGCTTACTCCTTGGAAGGAAAGTTATGACCAGCCTAGATAGCATATTCAAAAGCAGAGACATTACTTTGCCAACAAAGGTTCGTCTAGTCAAGGCTATGGTTTTTCCAGTGGCCATGTATGGATGTGAGAGTTGGACTATAAAGAAAGCTGAGTGCTGAAGAATTGATGCTTTTGAACTGTGGTGTTGGAGAAGATTCTTGAGAGTTCCTTGGACTGCAAGGAAATCCAACTAGTCCATCCTAAAGGAGATCAGTCCTGGGTGTTCATTGGAAGGACTGATGGTGAAGCTGAAACTCCAATACTTTGCCACCTGATGTGAAGAGTTGATTCATTCCCAGCATCAGAAAAGACTCTGATGCTGGGAAAGATTGAGGGCATGAGGAGAAGGGGACAACAGAAAATGAGATGGTTGGATGGCATCATTAACTCAATGGACATGGGTTTGGGTGGACTCCAGGAGTTGGTGATGGTCAGGGAGGCCTAGTGTGCTGCGGTTCATGGGCTCGCAAAGAGTCGGACACGACTGAGCAACTGAACTGAACTGAACTGAAAAGTAACTATATTACAGATACCTGAGTTTCAGAATTTCTCACATGTAATCCAGTTCTCATAAGTGAGAAATTGTCTTATTAACAGCCCTAAATTCTTTTCCTGCTTAGGTTGCTGGCTTTCATTAGTATAGAGTCTTGCCTTTGTGTAGTTTCTCTGAGGTAATTGGGTGTTGGGACTGGAAGCCAAACCCCTGCAATGGTTTTACAAACTTGGCAACATAAGGTGTCTGCTTAGATATCAAAATATGCCTATTCTTTTATCCCCATACTGTACTTGAATACATTTTCCACTTACTGCCAACACGCTTTTGCTCTGTGCTAAATTTCTGAGTCAAATCTTGACTGTTTTCAGATTGGAATTTTTTTTAGTCATGCCTCTGCACAGGTCTCAATTCTCAATCCAATTTTTGGACCTTCTACATTGCCCTAGTAAGTTATAATGAAATGCAATTTGCCTATCCACTTTTCAAAATATGGTTAGAATAGTTTTTAATGTTAAGGTTAGAGGAGAGTTTGACAATAGGAATATTACATAATTATTCTGCTGTTTAACAATTATTACAAACTTAGAGGCTAAAAACAACATACATTTATTATCTCACCATTTTGATGAATCAGCACTCGAGGCATGGTTAAACTGGGCACCTCTGTTTAACATCTCATAGCTTGCAATCTAGTTGTTTGCCAGGCTGCAGTTGTTGAATTTTAATTTCTTATGGTTGTGGAACTGAAGTTGCTGCTTGACTGATGGCTGTTAGCAGCTTTCAGCAACTAGAGGCCCTGGCAGTTCTTTGTGAGTTAGTACACTCATAATATTGCAAATTACTTCTTCAAAATCAATAGCAGAAACTCTTATTCCAGTCTGCTAAGACAGAATAGCATCCAGTATTGACAACAAGAGAAGGACTTTCCCATTACTGTTGCCATATTCTGTTGGCTAGAAGCAAGTCACAAGTTCAATTCACACTCAAGGTCAATTCACACTCACATTAGTACTAGAAACCAGTAGGATGCCTATGGAATCTTGATCTCTGCATGACTAACTTTGAGCAGGCATAGGCTTATGGAATCTGACCTGTCTGACCAAAATAAGCTTTTGATCTTAGAGGGGAAGAACACAGTTATTTTTTAAAAGAAAATCCAAATTCTTATTTACCCTTCAAGCAATATGATGCTGTGAAAATGTATTTATATCACTATATTAAGCATAAATGAATTATTGAAATTATTATGTATTGTTTAAATGAAAAATAAGGATGCCTGTTAAGACTCAGATATTCAGTAGTTAGAAATGCACCTAAAGGGATGGTCCTACTATAATGACTACCAAAGTATCAGTTTTGCAATATCATAAATATAGAATACAAATTCGGATAAAACTTCCCTAAGGAAAAGTAATATTTTATAGGAAAAATGTTCAGCTTTTTAGCTTCATTAATTAAAACTATTATTAAAGCCATCATCAAGAAGACTATTCACACTGGAGTGAGCTCATTTATTGATGCTTTCATTCAGCAAATATATATTTTGTTACATCTAATATTGGGAATGAAAAGGGGACTAGAAGAGACAGTTTCAACCTTCATACATTTTTCAGTGTAGTGGGAAAGGCAGAAAATCAAACAAGGAATTATATTCAAGTATGGTAACTTATATGGTATCTTATAGAAAACCATAAGTTTACCGTACTTAAGATACCATATAAGTTACCATAATGAAAAATCTATGAAGGCATGTCTCTTCTGGTCTGCTTTTCATATGTAACAAAATATGAGCTGGAGACCAAATTGTCAACATCCATTGGATCAAAGAAAAAGCAAGAGAATTCCAGAAAAACATCTACTCCTGATTATTGCTTACGCCAAAGCCTTTGACTGTGTTGATCACAACAAACTGTGGAAAATTCTTAAAGAGATGGGCATACTAAACCACCTTACCTGCCTCCTGAGAAATCCGTATGCAGGTCAGGAAGCAACAGTTAGAACTGGACATGGAACAACAGCCTGGTTCCCAACTGGGAAAGGAGTATTTCAAGGCTGTATATTGTCACCCTGCTTATTTAACTTCTATGCAGAGTACATCATGCAAAATGCTGGGCAGGATAAAGCACAAGCTGGAATCAATATTGCCGGGAAAAATATCAATAACCTCAGTTATGCAGACAATACCACTCTTATGGCAGAAAGTAAAGACGAACTAAAGAACCTCTTGATGAAAGTGAAAGAGACAGTGAAAAAGTTGGCTTAAAGCTCAACATTCAGAAAACTAACATCCTGGCATCTGGTCCCATCACTTCATGGCAAATAGTTGGGAAAAGAGTAATCAGTGACAGACTTTATTTTCCTGGGTTCCAAAATCACTGCAGATGGTGATTGCAGGCAAGAAATTAAAAAACACTTACTCCTTGGAAGGAAAGTTATGACCAACCTAGATAGCATATTAAAAAGCAGAGACATTACTTTGCCAACAAAGGTCCGTCTAGTAAAGGCTATGGTTTTTCCAGTGGTCATGTATAGATGTGAGAGTTGGACTGTGAAGAAAGCTGAGCGCCAAAGAATTGATGCTTTTGAACTGTGGTGTTGGAGAAGACTCTTGAGAGTCCCTTGGACTGCAAGGAGATCCAACCAGTCCATTCTAAAGGAGATCAGTCCAGGGTGTTCACTGGAAGGATGGATGCTGAGGCTGAAACTCCAATACTTTGGCCACCTCATGTAAAGAGTTGACTCATTGGAAAAGACCCTGATGCTGCGAGGGATTGGGGGCAGGAGGAGAAGGGGACAACAGAGGATGAGATAGCTACATGGCATCATGGACTTGATGGACATGAGTTTGGGTAACTCTGGGATTTGGTGATGGACAGGGAGGCCTGGTGTGCTGCGATTCATGGGGTGGCATAGTCGGACACAACTGAGCGACTGAACTGATCTGAATTGAATCATAGCTGTGGTTTAGTGGTAAAGAATCTGCCTGAAATGTAGGAGCCACAGGGGATGCAGATTTGATCCCTGGGGTGGGAATATCCCTTGGAGCAGGGCATGGCAACCCACTCCAGTATTCTTGCCTGGAGAATCCCATGCGCACAGGAGCCAGGTGGGCTATAGCCCATAGGGTTGCAAGGAGTTGTACAGGAGTGAAGCAACTTAACAATCATGTACGCAAGTATAATAGCTATGGATTTAACAATTAGAGGAACAAATTGCCTCAAAATGGCTACATTATTTAACTTACCATCAACAATGTATGAGGGTTATCATTTCTCCACAGCTTTGCCATCTTTGTTATTTTATATCTTTAAAAGGTTTTAAACCTTCTTGGGGTGGTTATCTCATTGTGAGCTATCTCACGACACGGTATCTCATTGTGATTTTGGTTTGCATTTCTCTGATGACTAATTATATTGGACATCATTCTTGCGCTTTTAATTATTTCTATGTTTTCTTTAAGAATTATCATTTCAAGTGTTTTCCTACTTTAAAAATTGGGTTATTTGTCTTTTTATTATTGAAATAATATTATATTCTCAAGTCTAGTCTCAAGTATTTTTACTTTCTTGACTTTACTTTGAAGAATAAAACTCTTTGATTTTGATGAGGTCCAGCTTATACCCTTTTTGTCACTTATTCTTTTGTTATTGTATATAAGAAATCATTGCATGATCCAAGGTCACAATAATATTCCTCTCTGTTCCAGTCTAAGAATTATATAGGTTTAGGTCTTACGTATCAGAGAAGGCAATGGCACCCCACTCCAGTACTCTTGCCTGGAAAATCCCATGGACGGAGGAGCCTGGTAGGCTGCAGTCCATGAAGTTGCTAAGAGTCGGACACGACTGAGCGACTTCACTTTTACTTTTCACTTCATTGGAGAAGGAAATGGCAACCCACTCCAGTGTTCTTACCTGGAGAATCCCAGGGACAGGGGAGCCTGATGGGATGCCATCTATGGGGTTGCACAGAGTTGGACAAGACTGAAGTGACTTAGCAGCAGCAACAGCTCTTACGTATAGGTTTTATATCCATTCTGAATTTATGTTTTTATATGAGGTGAGATGTGAGATCTAGCTTCATTCTTGGGCAAGAAGACATTCCATTGTTCCAGCACTATTTGTTGAAAAGACTATTTTCCCCATTAAATGGTTTTAGAATCCTTTTTGAACATCATTTGCTATATTGTATGGGTTTATTTCTGGAGTCTCAATTAAATTCCATTGCTATATATGTCTATTCTTATACCAGTACCACAGAGTTTTGATAGTTGACACTTTGTAAAATGTTTTGAAATCAGGAAGTATAAGTCCTTCAACTTTCTTTTTGAGATGGTATTGGTTATTAGGATCAATATATAAATTTCTGCAAAAAGCTGAAACTGGGATTTTTTAAAATAAGAATTGTGGTAAATCTGTAGATCAAATCTGAGTTGTATTGCTCTCCCAACAATATTAAGTCTCCCAATCTATAAACATAAGATATTTACTCCATTTATTTACGGCTTCTTTATTTTGTTTCAATGATGATTTTTAGTCTGAAGTGTACAAGTCTTACATTTCTTTGTTAAATATATCCCTGAGTTTTAAATTATTTTGGATCCTATTATAAATAGAATTAATTTATTAATATAATTTCCAAGTTGTTTATTGCTAATATATAGAAATACATGAATTTTCTATATTGATCTTATATCCTAGAACCTTACTGAACTCCTCTGAACTCCTCTATTAGTTCTAAAAGTTGTTTTGTGGATTACTCTGAATTTTACATATACAAATCATGTCACTCATGTTGCATAAGTGAGACAGGCTAGAACCCTGGACCCATCACTGCAGTGCTTGCACCTGGACAAATATCTCCTTGAGCAACAAAATACAAAGAAACCGTTAAGAGACTAAAGATAACTGCAGACATGCACAGTTGGGGCATATTATGAAGAAAAGGATACAAAAAGACTAAAATTAAATTGCCATTTCTGAGGCCTAGGGAGCAAAAATAGGGCACTATGCAAGATCCCTGCACACAGCACTACCAAGGATGTGGGCAGACCACCTAAATCACCCCTCCACCCCAACCCACCGATCTCCCCCACCCTCATTCCATTTAAGTGAACAGTTGCCTCCCTCGGGAGTGAGCAAGGACACCTATCACTTGTTTTCACTGCCTCATGATGCACCATGAGCCCCAGTAAAGCTTTGCCTGAATTCATCTGGCCTCGTATCAATTTCTATTGATTAAGGAGTCCAAGGACCCTGGTCGGTAACATAAATAGAGATACTTTTACTTCTTGTGAATTTCCATACCCGTTTATTTCTTCTTCTTGACAAATTGCTCTGGCTAGAAATCCAATACAATATTAAATAAAAGTAGCAAGAGTGAAAAGCTTTTACTTTTCCTGATCTTAGAGGGAAAATGTATTTGCTCATTCATATTACTCAGTATTTGTGAGTTTTCAATAGATGTCCTTATAAAGTTGAGGAAGTTCCCCTCTATTTCTAGTCTGTCAAGTGTTCTTATCATGAGAGGATGTTGAATTTTGTCAGATGCTTTCTCTACATCAGTTGAGATGGCCATGTTGTCTTGTCCTTTATCCTAATAGTATGGGCTACCTTGGTGGACTTTCATATACTAAACCAGTGCGTCTTACCAAGGGATATATATATATACCACTTGGTAATGATGTATAACCCTTCTCATATGTTGTTAAACTCAGTGTGCTAGTATTTTGACAAGGATTTCTGCCTCTGTATTCCTAAGAGAAAACTTTAATGCAATTTAATTTTTTTGTGATGTGTCTGGTTTTGGTACCAAGATAATACTGGCCTCATGGAATGAATTATTTGAGGTTAAAGAATGAATTGAAGAGAAAAAGACAGTGACAAGTGGATCAATGGAAGATTTGTTGCAATAACTCAGGTGTATATGATTAATATATAACTTAGACTAACGATAATAAAAGTGGAAATGAAGAAAGACGTCAACATTCAGTATCAGGAACAAAAACATAATTTTTTCTTGGTAATCAAGGGAGAGCTGTGCATGTGAGACATAGTGTCTGTTAGCAAAGCAAATTTCTGATCTTACATAGACTGTGAGAAACAAAAACAGAACAAAATAAAATGTTCAGAACTTGGCAGACTTTCAGGAGAGAGGGGGATGGGGACTGTGGCAGTGGTAACTGTCTGCTACTAACTGGCTAGTTTCTGGATGCATGGTTACTAATATGAAGTTATAATTGATCAACTTGCATGGGTTTAGGTCTTCCCAAGTGTCTCAGTGGTAAAGAATAGCATGCCAATGCAGGAGACGCAAGAGACACAAGCTCAGTCCCTGGGTCGGGAAGATTCCCTGGAGTAGGAGATGGCAACCCACTCCAGTATACTTGCCTGGAAAATCCCATGGACAGAGGAACCTGGCGGGCTATAGTCCATAGGGTTGCAAAGAGTCAGACACGACTGAGCACACATGCACGGCATGGGTTTAAACTTGGCATGAGATTAAAACTGATTCTCATGATTACTTAATATTATAGACAAAGGAGAACAGGAATATTTTATTCTCAGAGAGAAATGAACAGATTAAAAGCGAATTGAGAGTATATCTGATTTGATGGGACAGTGAAGCAGAGGATTACATTAAAGATGCCTTTCAGATTTCTGGTCTGAACAATTAAATGTAAGCTCTGCCAGGTCAAGAATCTCTCTCTTTTGTTGTCTGATGAATACAAGCTCTGGGAAAGAACCTGATGTGTAATAGGCATTTTATAAATATTTTTGAATTAAAAAAAATTCTATTACCATATAGTGCTTTAATGGAATTACATAATCTGGACATGTTCAATCTCAGATATCTACAAAACATCCAAAAGAAAAGAGCTTAAAGTCAACAGGAAATAAAAGCTTTGAATTAGTATATATGTTTGATCTGCTTAGATTCTGTAGCCTCCAGCATATAGATGGCTATTGAAAAAATAAGATCAGATGAAATACTTAATGGATATTATAGGATGAAAAAAATAAAAAAACACCTCTAGAACAGACATCTGTCAAAACAAACAGTTAAGGAACCAGGGCCGTTACAGAACCTGCAAAGGAGACTGATAATAAAAGACCTAAAATGATGAAAGCAATGTGGAAGCTAGGGGAAGTTTCTTTTTCTTATTCTCTTTGCTTTTTTCCCTTCTGAAGGAGAAAGAAATTAACCTTGCTAAATGATCTCTAGGGAGTGAGCAAAAAAAAAAAAAAGGACTGCCAGGTATTCATCAGATCAAACAACTGTTGAGTCATTGGTGTCCTTGACAAAAGCTGTGTCAGTAGAGTGGTGAGTGGTGTGCATGGAAAGGGTCTCAGGTGAGGAGAGGAACTGATGGTTTACATATGAAGAAGGAGAGCAGGCAAAGTGGCATCTGGAGGTAGGCTTTGGATATAGAAAAGGAGGTAATGTTTATTTTTTAAGTTGAGGGAAATTAGAGCATGTTAAATGCAGAATGGAAGAGAAAAACAAATGGAGAGAGTTTTAAGACACAGGAAAGAGAAAACTTGATAAAAAGGCTAACATACAGTTAGTGGGAATTTATAATTCTATAATTTACTCTCCTGAAACCTTACAGCTCTAAATTTCTCTGGTGATTTGAATTGTCTATATAAATTACTATATTTGAGAATTAGACATCATTTTAGAAGTAATATAAAGATTTAATGTAACACATGAACAGTCTTTATTCTTTTTGTGGGGAGATATATATATATATATATATATATAAACTAAACTTTAAATTTATCAAAAGGTTACAACAACTTTTTGATGTTTCAGTTCAGTTCAGTTCAGTTGCTCATTGTCTCCGACTCTTTGTGACACCATGAACTGCAGCACGCCAGGCCTCTTGTCCATCACCAACTTCCAGAGTTCACTCAAAGTCATGTCCATTGAGTCAGTGATGCCATCCAACCATCTCATCCTCTGTCATCCCCTTCTCCTGCCCTCAATCCCTCCCAGCATCAGAGTCTTTTCCAATGAGTCAACTCTTTGCATCAGGTGGCCAAAGTACTGGAGTTTCAGCTTTAGCATCAGTCCTTCCAAAGAATACCCAGGACTGATCTCCTTTAGAATGGACTGGTTGGATCTCCTTGCAGTCCAAGGGACTCTCAAGAGTCTTCTCCAACACCACAGTTCAAAAGCATCAATTCTTTGGCGCTCAGCTTTCTTCACAGTCCAACTCTCACATCCATACATAACCACTGCAAAAACCATAGCCTTGACTAGACAGACCTTTGTTGGCAAAGTAATGTCTCTGCTTTTTAATATGCTATCTGCTGCTGCTGCTGCTAAGTTGTGTCAGTCATGTCCGACTCTGTGCGACCCATAGACGGCAGCCCACCAGGCTCCTCTGTCCCTGAGATTTCCAGGCAAGAACACTGGAGTGGGTTGCCATTTCCTTCTCCAATGCATGAAAGTGAAAAGTGAAAGTGAAGTCACTCAGCCGTGTCTGACTCTTAGCGACCCCATGGACTGTAGTCCACCAGGCTCCTCAGTCCATGGGATTTCCCAGGCAAGAGTACTAGAGTGGAGTGCCATTGCCTTCTCCAAATATGCTATCTAGGCTGGTCATAACTTTCCTTCCAAGGAGTAAGCGTCTTAATTTCATGGCTGCAATCACCATCTGCAGTGATTTTGGAGCCCAGCCCTTTCCCTATGCTGCTGCTACTGCTGCTAAGTCACTTTAGTTGTGTCTGATTCTGTGTGACCCCGTGGATGGCAGCCTACCAGGCTCCCCAGTCCCTGAGATTCTCCAGGCAAGAACACTGGAGTGGGTTGCCATTTCCTTCTCCAATGCAGGAAAGTGAAAAGTGAAAGTGAAGTCGCTCAGTAGTGTCTGACTCTCAGCGACCCCATGGACTGCAGCCTACCAGGCTCCTCCATCCATGGGATTTTCCAGGCAAGAGTACTGGAGTGGGGTGCCATTGCCTTCTCCACCTTCCCATTATATATATATATATATATATATATATACATATATGTCAATTGTTAATATTTTACTTTTTCTCTTTATCTCTTTCAGTCCTATTCTCTCCTCTCAGCATCTATCTCTCTCATATTCTTTAGCAAACCATTTCAGTATTAGTTGCAAATATTGTGACAGTTCATCTCTAATTAATTCAGCATGAAATATTAATCATCTAAGAATAAGGACATTCTCCTACATAACCATAATAAAATTGTCATAGAAAGGACATTTAACATTGATACAATATTATCATCTAATAAATAGCCTATATTAAATTCTACCCACTATCAATTATCCCAGTAATATATTTTTTTTAAGATTCAGAATGCAAATAAGGCTTGCACATTTCATGGATGTTTCATATATTCCTTAGTTTCCTTTAAACTATAAACTTCCTACAGACTATTTTCTTTTTTAAATACAATAGAGTGTTGACATTTTAGTGACTCTATTCTAGATTGCTTTTACTGTACAGCATATCCCTTAATTTGGGTTTTCTTATTGTTTCTTCATGTGTTTCCTGATTAGATTCAGGTTAAGAAATTTAGGTGGAGGTATTAACTGCATGATGAGTTCATCATATTGAAAAGCACATGATGTCAATTTGTATTATAGGTGATTTTTAGTCATGTGATTAAAATGGTTTTCACCAGATATATCTGTTGAAAAAAGGTACATTTTCCCTTGTAATTAGCAAATAATTTATAAAATGAGGCATTGAGCCTGCATAAATATCCTGTTTTTCAAAGATATTTTACCTGGTGTTTTTATCACTTATTGATGACTTTTTCCTGAATCTGTTATTGCTATGGTGGTTATGAAATGGTGAAATGCTATCTCTATAAATTCTTCTATATTCAATAGTTTATCTTGCCTTATTATTTTTGTAAATAAGATATTCATCACTCTAAATTTATTTTAAAAAATAACTATCTAATGAATTGATTGTAATTCAGTGTCATACTCTATTTCTATTATTATTTATTTTCATACTTAGTATGTCCTAAATTTGGCCAGTGAGAACCCTTTTAACATCTTTTTTTGGTCAGTTAATTCCTATCAGTGTTTGAATATTTTTCTCCATAATTATAAAATTACATGCATATATGTAGAATTATGTATATATGTATATGTACCTATATGTATTATCCATATATATTAAAGTATCTTTTATTCTGATCTCTAATTCAAATAAAGAACAAGAACTTTTTCTTTTTCCTTTAATTTCTTATTATATCACCTTTTTTCCACAGTGAGGAACTTAATTCGCAATAATAATAATAAATTATTTCCTCAATTCTATTATACAAATGGGCTTCCCAGGTGGCTCAGACAGTAAAGCGTCTGCCTGCAATGCGGGCGACCTGGGTTCGTTCCCTGGCTGGGGAAGATCCCCTAAAGAAAGAAATGGCAACCCACTCCATAGTCTTGCCTGGAAAATTCCATGGACAGAGGAGCCTTGTAGGCTACAGTCCATGGGGTCGCAAAGAGTTGGACATGACTGAGTGACTTCACTTCACTTCACTATATGAATAAAATAGTTTCAAACTTACTGCACTAATTCCAGTAATAACAAGACACAAGTAATAGTAAAGATTTCTTTTCATCCCTAAAATATGTTCTATCTATTCATAGGAATAGTAACTGAATGTTTCACTCATTTTTAAAAAAAAAATAAGTCTATTGATAGATGCTTCTATTAAGATAAACCCTATGATAGCATACTGGATCACACATGTAACTATAATGATATATTAATGAAGAGAGAGCCAATTGAAATAGAAACCAACATTATAGTGCTCCCTTTCCTACTTTTATTTTGTGAATAGCACACTGGAAAATGACTTACTTGAAAAAATTGCTTTGAGGTTAAACTCTGATGGCAATTTGGGGTACAAAAGGGAAAAAAGAAAGAATTCCCCTCCCAAGTTTATGAAAATGTTTCCCCAGTATTAGGTCGTGCATGGAGGGAAAAAGGATCATTGGTGCTCATTAAAAATAATAATGTTCATTTATGAATGGTTTTCAGAGATGTGTATTTTTGGGGAAAGAGCCACCTGCATTCTCAAAGGTATGGATAAAAAGGGATGAGCTCATTTAACAGGCTTCGTTTCACATTCTACGTCTTTATTGTTGCAAAATGACACCTTTGCAGTTTAGAGGGACCGCCAGGCACTGTTATAACTAAAATTGAATAAAATTCCGAGCTGTGTCAAAGACATTGTTTGAATTCACTTAAAAGTGTTTTATGTCACTGCTCGCCAACTCCCCTTCTCTAGTCATGATCTGCCTGTGGCAAACTGTTTCTCTCTGGGACTGAAAAGATTACTCCCACTGATACTCCTCTGACAGTGTGAATATTGACTTGCACTTATAAAGGTCAGGCAGTTCCACTAGTTAATAGGAGTGAGAAGAGCAGTTCCAACAAGTCTCTTTGAAAGGAATTTAACCTTCAAATTGCAAAGCATGCTGCTCTGTGGAACCAGTGTTGGCAACTAACAAAATATACTACATCTCTGCTTTCCAAAAACACCAACAGGAGCCCGAAAGTTAACGTTACAAAAGCATGCGATGTAGCAGACAAACCTCCATGGGAACACCATCCAGGATATGCCTTGTTATTTTTATTTTTCAAAGAGAGTTGAATGCTGTGGGGTAATTCTCTGGGCCTTTAACTTTCCTCAATGTATAATAGCCTTTTTGACTTTTAAGAACCATGTGCTGTAAAATGATAAGACACCACATACATTTTTCTCAGCATCATTCTGACACAAGATCAAGAAAAAGGTGTAATCCCAGTGGAGAATGATGCCTCCTTACCTATCCTTTGAGAAGTCCTTTGCCTTCTGTTATTGTCTCATGACTTGAGAGTTCAGGAAAAGCTGACATCATTTAAGGTCTCTGGGAACGTGGCCTACTCATTAATAGCAGTGTCTGGAGGTACAGTGCAAGAAGGATGGGAGTGAGGAAGCAGGACGGAACTTAAGAATAAGACTTCACTTTTCATCCTGATGGAAAGTAAAACCAATATTTTTAATTTTTAATAAAATACATTCATATTGTGACACCAGCAGCAGAAAGAATGTGCTGCATATAAATGAAGATGACTCCCTAGTTTGCCTTGAGCTGTGGAAGACAGGAGACATAAAGATGAAGAGGGCCTTTTACAAGTAATCAGTAGGAAGAAGAATAAGTGCTGGGTGTCTTAGAAAGCAAAGCTTTCATGATTCCAGAGCATATTTGAGAAATGGCATGATGGCTTGCCCTGCTTTAAGTTTGGCATCAGCGAGATTTTCGATTGTGCTAAAATCATCCTTAATGTCCTTTCTGCCTCATCAGTGGGGGGCCATTCAAGTAACAAAGTGCCAATCAGGGGCTCCTGTTCCTCTTTAGCTTGGAGATATTACTGTAGAGATCTTTATAAGAGCGTGATCTCTCCGCTTGAGATGCCCTTTATTATAACTAGAGTTAAAGGTCTGCTGACTTAGCCATTATAAAGCCCTAATGTTCTCCACTACAAAATTTTACTCTAAAATAAAGCTTAGCATACTAAGTTGGAGCCCAGGGAAGCTCTGATCTTTCCAAATTTGAAGGGAATAGAGTAGTCATTTGAGGTAAAATGAGAGTAACAAAAATATAAATATCAAACTACGTGAGTTGTGTGTCACTACTGTCTTCAAAAATAGCATTGTTAATTAAAATGAAGTTGGAAAATAATTACCTCATAATGTGCCATAATCATTTTTGTAAGTTTAGAATATAAAAAATGTAATTAGGAAAAAGAAAAATGAGTTATAGACAGGATACATTTCTTGATCCAGAAAACTGTTAAAATCAAGTATTTTCTGAAAATGTGGGACCCATATTGCTATTACAGAATACTTGCAATCCTTTAATCAATGAGTCAGATACTCCTCATGCTTAAGCCTCTGCCTGTAAGTTTCTTAGCCATATATATATGTATATGCATATACATATATATGTATATATATACACATATATATGCACATATATATGCATAAACAGCAGCCTAGAGGCAGCCTGTTAGAAGTAAATAGATCTCTACATTTTTATTTTTAAAACTATTATTAAAAACATAAACTTCTAATGTCTTTTTAAAAATTAAGTAATTTATTTTAATTGGAGGATAATAACTTCACAATATTGTGGTGGTTTTGTCATACATCAACATGAATTTTAAGAGAATACCTAAAATGTACTTTTCTAGTGATGCAGAAACTTTTCAGAATTAAAAAAAATCAAAACATGTTAATTATAAGTTCCCAGCACATCAATGTTTCTGCAGATAATGATTATAAACTTAAGACAAGATTAAAACCAAACTACCTTAAGTCTCTGGAGAGTAAACAGTGGCAGGCAGACTCTGGAGAGGCACTGGTACTGGAAAGAGGAGATTTTCACAGATTGCATTTGCAAAGAATTTATATGGAAATAAACAAAGTAATAAAGAGTGAAAGGATGCCTCTTTTTAGATAGTGTGGTCAGGAAAGACCATTCTGAGGATTCATATTGGAGCTAAGAAGGAATATATAAGACAGCCAACTAATAAAATTTCTGGCAAGAAATACTGGAGTCAAAAGAAAGAATGATTGCTGAGGTACTGGGGCAATGCTTGGCATGTTCCAGAAGCAAAATGGAGACCCATGGAGCTGAATGCTAGAGATTAAGCGGCAAACTGGTGAGAAATGAAGTTGGAGAGGAAGACAGGAGCCATATCATACATCAAAATGAAAATTACCCAGGGCTTACGTTACACCAGGGATTACATATAGAAATACAAATAAGAAATGATTCTTGCTCTAAGGTATCTCCCAATCTAGTGGTAAAATGAAGTTTCTGTATTTGCTGTCAAAGCAACTTGTTGTGGATGGATCCTAGTCAGGTTTCTATTCAGTCACCTCCTAGCTCAGAATTAGACAGAGGAAGTCCTCAAAAAGTGTTTCTTGAATGGATGGATGACACATGCAGAATGTCCAACTTGATGCTGAAATACATCACAAGTGATATTTTCTTGGTATTATCACCCCACATACAGACTCTGAAATTGAGTCTAATTTGATGGCTAAAAACTAAAATGTTATAAATCTGTATATATCTACCCAGTTGGCTTCTGATCAACTTATAATTTTGGGCAGGTTGCATTAACTTCTATTTTCTCATCTATAAAATATTTATAGCTGTACTTATCATATATATATATACACACACACACACACACACTTAAATAGACATATATGACATTTTTCAAACTTCTTTAGCAAAATTAAATAGTTCCAGAAGCAATAATCAGGAGTAGAAGAGATCTAAGGCATCATAACTTGGTGGTCACAGAGGAAGATTAAGAGGAAAGGAATCTTTTGGTTGTTACAAGTAGTGTCATCTGGAATTGTAATTTCTTCTCGTTGTTGTTTTTTCTACTTAGAGTGTTGTATCATTATCCCTCTCTTTCATTGACTTTACATAAAAATGCTCAAGTTTCTTGCATCTCACAAAAGTACTCTTCCTTTAATCCTGCATTTCAACTATTTACCACTCTATTCCCTAGTCAAGCCTCCAGAAATAATAAGATAATAGTTGTCAGGTCCACTTTTCCACCTTCCGTTCATTCTCCAATCACTAAGACATATGGCTTTGTTGTCTAAAACTCCCCAGAAAATGCCACTTAAAAATGAGATTTGTCTAAAGGCTTTCCTCTAAAGTAGCTAAAGTCTGCTGCTGCTGCTGCTAAGTCACTTCAGTCGTGTCTGACTCTGTGTGACCCCATAGACGGCAGCCCACCAGGCTCCCCCGTCCCTGGGATTCTCCAGGCAAGAACACTGGAGTGGGTTGCCATTTCCTTCTCCAATGCACGAGAGTGAAAAGTGAAAGTGAAGTCGTTCAGTCGTGTCCGACCCTCAGCGATTCCATGGACTGCAGCCTTCCAGGCTCCTCTGTCCATGGGATTTTCCAGGCAAGAGTACTGGAGTGGGGTGCCATTGCCTTCTCCGAGCTAAAGTCTAGGTCCTGATATTAAACATGCTATAACACAATTATGACAAAGGCATTCATATTTAGGCCTCAATGCTTTTAATATGATATTCATTGTGTTGTGTGACTCCTAACTGGGGAGCTCAGCCTCTGAGGGTCTAGTTGGTAGCCTAGCCATAGTCTATGAACATATTAATGTAATTAATTTTGGTGTAATGGCCAAGTCATTATAGAGTATAAAAGAAACTGTTTCAGGCCCTTAGCAGCAAATAGACTTATTTACTAGCTATTTCCAGGTGGAGCTAGAGGTAAAGAACCTGCCTGTCGTTGAAGGAGACATAAGAGACATGGTTTGATCCCTGGGTCAGAAAGATCCCCTGGAGGAGGGCATGGCAACCCTCTGCAGTATTCTTTCCTGGAGAGTCCCATGAACAGAGGTGTCTGGTGAGCTATGGTCCACGGGGTCACAAAGAATCAGACACAACTGAAGTGAATTAGCATGCATGCAAGCATGAGATCCAAGTACAACAGAGAAATGTGTGTAGCTTGAAGAGTCACATGAGTTACAGAGAAAGTCAAGTTGTGATAAGAACAAAAATAGATTTTATAGGCTGAACAGTTCCATATATTGATACACTGCCATTTTGAATCTGCTGTGAAATGACTAAACTGAAGAGGAATGAAAGTCATAGGATTAAATAGTTTGAGAGAATTTAAGGTTGAGGTAATAGCTGTATATATAAATGTTGAAGATACAGCATTTCTTGTCTATACAACATTTTTGACACTAAACATGCTATTTCTCTAAGATATTTGCTGTCTGAAATATAATTTTTTAAGTAAGCACATCTTTTTTGTTATTGTTCTCAGTGAAACTATAAGTACCTAAGGACAGGTGATGATCACCATACCTTTTGTATCTACCACGGTGCTTAGCCCACAACACCCACTGGATTCTGGAAAAATCAAGGTGAACTATGCATCAATCAACTAAGAAAGAAGCATTTCAACCCAGTGAGGTTTAATGTATTAAGGTTCTCAACCTGACGATCTATAATTTAGAATTTATTTATATCTGATATTCTTTTCCCTTTTTGATCTTATAACTTTGAAGCAGGAATTTAACAATCCCAAATAACTCTAGATGAATAACCGTATTTGAAATAAATTTGATTTGAGTAAAGTATTGGTTAAGCCTTATTTTTTTTTTCCTTAAAGAAATAGGTATTTAGACTGTCAGAGAAGACTAATAATTTTCTTTCAAATTTGTATTAATATCTCACAGAAGAACAAGAGAAGTAATCTTTGTTTACAGAACTTCTTTTGTGTTGGTGGGATGATTCATATCAAAATGCAGTTTCTTTCAGATGTGTCGTTATAATGGAGGACTTCATAGTTCTTTTTGTTAAATTACAACACTATAATGTGTGGTGATGTTTTAAGTTTTCTTAATGACAATATAACTTTGTGAAACATTATTTCTATTAAGAGAATAAATCCATGCATTAGTGAAGTTCATGACACATTTTGAAAATATAGATGTTATGACTCATGTATATTCTAGCTTAACCTCCAGTTTACGGTTGCATAATTAAATTCCAAGAATAGTTTATTCATCTTCTGTAAAATGCTAATCCCACAACAAAGTTATAAAGGTAGCATTTAGTAGGAGTGGTAGCTCATTTAGTTAATCAAATGACTTGATTTTTAAAGGGCTTTTGGACTAATTTATAAATAAGGAAGCAGACTCCAGTGCCCAAATACTAACTTTACCTGGTGTTAGCACATTATTTAAGAACTAACCTAGAATTTTCTGCTACCATCTGTAATTGCTAACCATTACTAGACTAGCCTTCATATAAAAACAATCAAAAAAGTGGGGAAAAATATAAGTCAATTGTTTTTAAGGCATTGGATTGAAAGTAGCAGAGTACTGTGGTCCCTAAAAAGAGAGGAAATCAGAGGCGAACACCACAACAGCACCAGCTTGATCTCTGGAAGAAGAGGAAGGTATAGTGTTGGAGCCACAGAAATCCATGGGAGGAGGTTTCCTGGGAATCCAACAATGAGGACAAGGCTATGAAAACACAGGGTGAGACCATAAGGAGGTGACCAGGAAGCAGATGCTACAGAGTTGAGAACAGAACAGAAATATTAGCAGTCAAGCAGTGCTGGTAGATATTGGAATGCTGACCCAGATAGAATAGAGAGATTTTAGTGACTTTGTTGTCAGATATGATCATAGGCTTATTTATTTTTTAACTTTGTATTTTTACATAATTACAGATTCATTTGCAGTTGCCAAAAATAATACAAAGAGATTCTAGAAACTTGACCAGTTTCCCTATTGGTTATAACTACTGTATACTATGACAACTAATGAACTGGATAAAATCTACATATCTTACTCAGATTTCACTAGTTTACAAGCACTTTTGTGTGTATGGATGCTCTCCTCCTCCTCCTCCTCCTCCTCCTCCTCCTCCTCCTCCTCCTCCTCCTTGTCCTCCTAAGTCTCTGTCGTGTCCGACCTGTAGATGATGCAGCCCACCAGGCTCCCCCGTCCCCGGGATTCTCCAGGCAAGAACACTGGAGTGGGTTGCCATTTCCTTCTCCAATGCATAAAAGTGCAAAGTGAAAGTAAAGTCGCTCAGTCGTGTCTGACTCTTAGCGACCCCATGGACTGCAGCCTACCAGGCTCCTCCATCCATGGGATTTTCCAGGCAAGAGTACTGGAGTGGGGTGCCATTGCCTTCTCTGGTATGGGTGCTTTAGTTCTATGCAATTTTATAATATGTACCAATTAGTTTAACCATTTGTCTATTGAAGATCAACTTCTACTGGACATGCAGACCAGGGACAGGGGTGCCACATAGCCCCGGTTCCAGCTGCCTTATTTAATTCAGAACAGGATTGGACCCCACTGACACTAAAGTGGGTAAACTGGGGCACAGTCAGTTTACTCAGTAGATGGCAAAAGATTATCTCTCTGCTCAGCCCTGCAAACACTACATAGGGGCACAGCCTGTTTAGAGTGGGGATGGAAAATTAACTCCCTGCTTGCCCACCAAAACTGTGTGGGGTGCAGAGGGGAAGTACTACTCTGTTGGGTGTTAACCCTGGAGGACTAGAATTACAAAGAATGGGGACTCCTCTGGTGGTCCAGTGGCTAAGACTCCATGTTCCCAATGCAGGGGGCCTGGGTTTGATCCTTGGTCAGGGAACTAGATCCTACATACTGCAAATAAGAGCTTGAGTGCTGCAAATAAGAATCCTGCATGCTGCAAAGAAGACTGAAGATCCCGTGTGCCACAGCTAAAACCACGACAGCCAAAAGAATAAAATTTAAAAATAAAATAGTAAATTAAAAAAAAAAAAAAAAGGAGAAAATCTTTACAAACTAGAGATAGGCAAGTATTGCATAAAAGAGTCAGGAGACAGCTCCCAATGACAGTGATAACCATTGTACAGTTAAATATATTTAATTTAAATTAAAAATTATTGCTCTTTTAGCAGATTTGTGTTTGCCAAGTGGAAGGGTACGGAGAGAGGGCTGGATTTGGAGTTTGGGATTAGTAGATGCAAACAATTATACATGGGCTTCCCTGGTGGCTCAGATGATAAAGAATCTGGCTGCAATAAAGGAGACCCAGGTTTGGCCCTTGGGTTGGGAAGATCCCCTAGAAAACAAAATGGCAACCCACTCCAGTATTCTTGCCTGGAAAATCCCATGGACAGAGCAGCCTGGTGGGCTATAGTCCATGGAGTTGCAAAGAGTTGAACATGACTGAGTGACTAACACCTCTGGCAAACAATTATACGTATGAAGAATAAACAAAATTCTGAGCTTCTCTGGTGGCTCAGGCTGTAAAGAATCTGCCTGCAATGCATGAGACCTGGGTTCGATCCCTGGGTCAGAAAGATCCCTCGAGAAGGGAATGGCAGCCCACTCTAGTATTCTGGCCTGGAGAATTCCATGGACAGATGAGTCTGGCGGGCTACAGTTCATGGGGTTGCAAAGAGTAGGACATGACTAAGTGAATAACACTTTTAATTTTTCAAACAAGGTCCTACAGTATAGCATAGAGAACTATTTTCAATAGCCTATGATAAACCATAAGGAAAGGAATATGTTAACTGAATCACTTTGCTGTATAGCAGAAACTAACACAGTATTGTAATCAACTATACTTCAATAAAATAAAATTTTTAAAAGCTATTGTTCTTTCAATGGTGTATTATTTGCTCAGTTGTGCCTGACACTTTGCCACCCCATGGACTGTAACCTGTCAGGCTCCTTCCCAAACCAGGGATTGAACCCAGGTCTCGAACCCAGGTCTCCCTCACTGCAGGCAGATTCTTTACCATCTGAGCCACCAGGGAAGTCCTCTGCCTTTTAAAGATTCTGTTATGAAATTAAAAATACAAATAAAAGATTGGAAGAGAAAATATATACACATATGTATATGTGTATATACATAAACACACACACACAGAGAATTGTACCCATAATCCATAAGAAACATTAAAAAACTCAACAATAACCCCAATGTTCATTGCAGTGTTATTTACAATAGCCAGGACATGGAAGTAACCTAAATATCCATCTACAGAGGAATAGTTAAAGATGTGGTATAGATATACAGTATTAATAGATGATGATTAGCCAAAAAAGGAACAAAATTGTGCCATTTGCAGAGATGATGAACCTAGAGACTATCATACAGAGTAAAGTAAGTCACAAAGAGAAAAACATTTACTGTATATTAATGCATATATGTGGAATCTAGAAAAAATAGTACAGATGAACCTATTTGCAAAGCAAAAATAGGGACACAGACACAGAGAATAAATGTATGAGCACCAAGTGGAGAAAGTAGTGGGAATATATTGGGAGATTGGAATTAACATAAAACACATTGCTATGTATAAAATAGATAACTAATGATAACCTACTGCATAGCACAGGGGAAAGAAAAAAGAAGGTCCAAACTGTTTGTAGGGTATTTATTAACTTTAAAAATGTGAACCAATATACAGTAGGTGCAAACAAACACTATTTGGTTCCACTTATGGAAGGTACTTTGTAGAGTCAAATTCAGAGAATCAGAAAGTACATTGGTGGATGCCAGGGGTGGGGGTGGGAGAAATGGGGAGCTAGTGTTTACAGGGGACAGAGTTTAAGTTTAGGAAAGTGAAACCTTTGAGAGATGGATGATGGTGAGGGTTGCACAACAGTGTACTGTACTTAGTACCACTTAACTGTATTGTTAAATGTTTAAAACATTACACTTTATATGGCTTTTACCAAAGTCAATTTTTAAAAACTCAATAGTAAGTCAAAATAAATAAATAAAACAATGGGCAGTCCTTGAACACATATTTCATCAACAGTACTAAGCGCAACTGGGGCTTCCCTGGTGGTTCAGTGGTAAAACTGTCTCTTGCCAGTTCAGGAGACACAAGTTCAATCCCTGAGTCAGGAAGATCCCCTGGAGAAGGAAATGGCAACCCACTACAGTATTCTTGCCTGGAGAATTCAATGGACAGAGGAACCTGGTGGGCTACAGTCCAGGGGGTTGCAAAGAGCCAGACACTTTTACAAGTAAACAACAGAGCATGTGGTATAACTGGAATGTTCATCAGTACTGGAAGATATTTTAGTAGGTTTAATCCTAGGCAATTTAGACAAGAGTAATGAAACATAAGTTCAAAAAAGAGAAGTCTTACACTAGAACCAACCCTAGTTTCCATAAACAGGAGAACGGACAACAAATTGTGGTGTATTCCTACAATGGTGTGTTATTCAGCAATAAGAAATAAACCACTAATAAATGCAGTAATAAGGATGAATGAATCTAAAAAGCAGTATACTCTGTGAAAGGAGCCAGGGACAGAAGAGTCCAAATGATATTTTTTCTATTCGTATGGAGTTCTGGAATAGCCAGAGTTAATCCATAGTGATGTAGCAGATAAGCAATTACCTGAGGTAGAATGGCAGGTGGGTAGGAACATTTTCTGAAGTGACGGAAATGATTCATATCTTTATTGCTGCATTATTTGCCAAAATTTATCGAACTGTAGATTTATAATTTGTGCCTTTTATTTTATGGACATTCAGGTAAATTAAACAAACAAACAAACCTATGGTATGGGGAGGGAGGAGGGAGGAGGGTTCAGGATGGGGAACACATGTATACCTGTGGCAGATTCATTTTGATATATGGCAAAACCAATACAATATTGTAAAGTTAAATAAAATTAAATTAAAAAACAAACAAACCTAGTTTAACACTACTGTCTCTAGAAAACATGATGTCTGTCCTGCGTTTTGTAACTTGAAAAACTTCAGAGTTAGAGGGATTCTTGCATATTATTGCAAAGTAAGCTTTTGTTGTACAAAGAAGGACAAATAAACCTTTAAAATATTAAAATTTCCTCTCTATTCAGAATTTTTTAGAGTGGGACCGAAGTTCAGATTCCTTATTTAGTGTCATCTCAATGATACAATGTGGTCCTCCAACAAAGGAGTGCTGTGAAGGATATGGAATATTTTGGTAATTCCCTAGATTTCCCCTGGTAGAGCTCCATGCTTCCCCTGCAGGGGGCACAGGTTCAGGTTTGATCCCTGGTCAGCAAACTAAGATCCCACAAGCCATGCAGCATAGCCAAGAAAAAAGGATATAGAATGTTTTAGTATCAATGTTTTACTACAGAAAGTATTCATGCACTAAAATTAAAATGGCTTATTGTGGTTCTGTCTATCTCCCTAGTTTAAGAAAGAATGAGCTATAGATTTTTACCTTATTTTTCGAAAATTGCCAGTTTTGTGAATGCTAATTAGATTCTTCTGACAAAGAAATTGAATTCTACCTCCAACATGTGCAGCATTAGCTCCTGATCTGGCCACTCTCTAGCTCATCCTCTTATGCCAAAGTCGATCCAGAAAGAAAACACCCACTGTCGCATTCTCATAAATCTCAAAAATCATATTTTTCTTATTATGCATGAGAAACACACAGACCTCAAAGGTATATAAAATAAGGCAAAAATAACTGAGTGGATTGAGAAGATTGCTTTTAATGGCTTCCTATAATTCAGCCTGATACTGAAGAATTTATTTTTGTGTTTTTTAAGGTAAAATGTCATTGAAAACAAAATCTTCTTCATTTCTAGGCCATTAGAAATAATGATCTTCTCTCTAAGGATGACTCTTTGCCTTTTAAATATAACAGTGATGTTATCTCCTATTTTTGATGTAATATTCAATTTTTCAACCCACCAACAATGCTGTTAGTTAATCTCTCTAATTTATAATATCTAACTTTACAAATAAAAATAATTTCTGGGACTATCTCTCTTAATCAGTAATATTTTTTCTTGACCTGGTACCTCATTTATACAAAAATCTCTACAGTAAATAAAAAGAAAATTTAATTAATACTCATTATTTTTACATTTTGACTAATAATACTAAATCTAGCTTAGCTTAAATACTTCATACCCTAATACATTTTTTTGTTTGTTAGTCGCCCAGTTGTGTCTGACAATTTGCAACCCCATGGGCTGTGACTGCCAGGCTCCTCTGTACATGGAATTCTCCTGACAAGAATACTGGAGTGGGTTGCCATTCCCTTCTGCAGGGGATCTTCCTGACCCAGGGATCAAACCCAGTTCTCCTGTATTGGCAGGCTGATTTTTTACCACTGAGCCACCAGGGAAGCCCTCTAATGCTCTATATTCAATCATGAATGTGTTTGACTCTTATTAACACAACTGTCCTTGTTCACCATTCTAACTTTTGGAAATTCTCTCCTCCTCTTTGGATATCATGTTTGCCTAGCTTACTTCCAATTATCTGGGAATACGATTTTGTTTTCTTTTATTGGCTCCACGTTAAACATTATTCATTATTACCCTTTAGTATTCTGTGAGTGTTTATTCTTGGCCTTCTTATACTTCTGTGTACACACTTCCTGGGATAATCTTATAAGATTGCTTCTACCAAAACATGGCTAGTGACTCTCAGATATTTATCTCTTCTTTTGTTCTCTCTCGAGCTGCAGATCCAATGACTGGATTGGGACATCTCCAACTCATTAAAACACTAGCAACCAAAACTTAAAACATCACACACAGTACTCAGTACTGTCATTCTCACTCCAGTCTGTTTCTCCTGTACTCATGGCCTTATTCATGTCCATGATGATGTCATCTTTGATGTCTCTATGCTCTTCACAGGTGTTACAACATTAGCAAAGGAGTCTTATACATTCAATCTCTAAAACATCTCTTATTTCTATTTACCCACTTTGCCCCCATGGCAACTGACTTTATGCAGACTCTTACCATTTCTTTTCTGAATCATAGCAACTTTCCTTTCAAACTTTCTGTAGTCAATATTTCCCCTTTCAAGTTTTTCCCCTGCCTGCTGCTGGAATAATCTGTTTAAATGCCAACCTAAATCTGTACCACTAGCTATAAATTTGAAATCCATTGTTTTTTGTATGAGATCCTTCATTATCTACCTTTAAACTACTTCTTGAATTTCACTGTCACTTACTTATACCTGACATGTCAAACAATTACTTGTTTTGAATATCTTGAATAAACTAGTGTTTTTCTATGTTTGTGTCTTTGTACATATTACTGCCTCATGTTTATATTTCTTCTCTTTATTATTCCACCTGGAGTAATAATACCTATCTACTCCTCAGTGCTTGATTAAAATATTTTTTCTTCTAAAACTGTCCCTATGACCTCTAAGACTTTAATATATGCTATCTATCAATCTTATAGGGGACTGGAATGCAAAAGTAGGAAGTCAAGAAACACGCGGAGTAACAGGCAAATGTGGCCTTGGAATAGGGAATGAAGCAGGGCAAAGACTAATAGAGTTTTGCCAAGAGAATGCACTGGTCATAGCAAACACCCTCTTCCAACAACACAAGAGAAGACTCTACACATGGACATCACCAGATGGTCAACACCAAAATCAGATTGATTATATTCTTTGCAGCCAAAGATGGAGAAGCACTATACAGTCAACAAAAATAAGACCAGGAGCTGACTGTGGCTCAAATCATGAACTCCTTATTACCAAATTCAGACTTAAATTGAAAAAAGGAGGGAAAACCACTAGCCCATTCAAGTATGACCTAAATCAAATCCCTTATGATTATACAGTGGAAGTGAGAAATAGATTTAAGGGCCTAGATCTGATAGATAGAGTGCCTGATGAACTATAGAATGAGGTTCGTGACATCATACAGGAGACAGGGATCAAGATCATCTCCATGGAAAAGAAATGCAAGAAAGCAAAATGACTGTCTGGGGAGGCCTTACAAATAGCTGTGAAAAGAAGAGAAGCAAAAAGCAAAGGCGAAAAGGAAAGATACAAGCATCTGAATGCAGAGTTCCAAAGAATAGCAAGAAGAGATAAGAAAGCCTTCCTCAGTGATCAATGCAAAGAAATAGAGGAAAAGAACAGAATGGGAAAGACTAGAGATCTTCAAGAAAATTAGAGATACCAAGGGGACATTTCATGCAAAGATCAGCTCAATAAAGGACAGAAATGGTATGGACCTAACAGAAGCAGAAGATATTAAGAAGAGGTAGCAAGAATACACAGAAGAACTATACAAAAAAGATCTTCACGACTCAGATAATCACAATGGTGTGATCACTGACCTAGAGCCAGACATCCTGGAATGTGAAGTCAAGTGGGCCTTAGAAAGCATCACTACGAACAAAGCTAGTGGAGGTGATGGAATTCCAGTTGAGCTATTTCAAACCCTAAAAGATGATGCTGTGAAAGTGCTGCACTCAATATGCCAGCACATTTGGGAAACTCAGCAGTGGCCACAGGACTGGGAAAGGTCAGTTTTCATTCCAATCCCAAAGAAAGGCAATGCCAAAGAATGCTCAAACTACCGCACAATTGCACTCATCTCACATGATAGTAAAGTAGTGATCAAAATTCTCCAAGCCAGGCTTCAGCAATATGTGAACCGTGAACTTCCTGATGTTCAAGCTGATTTTAGAAAAGGCAGAGGAACCAGAGATCAAATTGCCAACATCCGCTGGATCATGGAAAAATCAAGAGAATTCCAGAAAAACATCTATTTCTGCTTTATTGACTATGCCAAAGTCTTTGACTGTGTGAATCACAATAAACTGTGGAAAATTCTTCAAGAGATGGGAATACCAGACCACCTGACCTGCCTCTTGAGAAATCTGTATGCAGGTCAGGAAGCAACAGTTAGAACTGGACACGGAACAACAGACTGGTTCCAAATAGGAAAAGGAGTCCGTCAAGGCTGTATATTATCACCCTGCTTATTTAACTTCTATGCAGAGTACATCATGAGAAATGCTGGGCTGGAGGAAGCACAAGCTGGAATCAAGATTGCTGGGAGAAATATCAATAACCTCAGATATGTAGATGACACCACCCTTATGGCAGGAAGTGAAGAGGAACTCAAAAGCCTCTTGATGAAAGTGAAAGTGGAGAGTGAAAAAGCTGGCTTAAAGCTCAACATTCAGAAAACGAAGATCATGGCATCCGGTCCCATCACTTCATGGGAAATAGATGGGGAAACAGTGGAAACAGTGTCAGACTTTATTTTTGTGGGCTCCAAAATCATTGCAGATGGTGACTGCAGCCATGAAATTAGAAGACGCTTACTCCTTGGAAGGAAAGTTATGACCAACCTAGATAGTATATTAAAAAGCAGAGACATGACTTTGCCAACAAAGGTCCGTTTAGTCAAGGCTATGGTTTTTCCTATGGTCATGTATGGATGTGAGAGTTGGACTGTGAAGAAGGCTGAGCACCAAAGAATTGATGCTTTTGAAGTGTGGTGTTGGAGAAGACTCTTGAAAGTCCCTTGGACTGCAAGGAGATCCAGCCAGTCCATTCTGAAGGAGATCAGCCCTGGGATTTCTTTGGAAGGAATGATGCTGAAACTGAAACTCCAGTACTTTGGCCACCTCATTCGAAGAGTTGACTCATTGGAAAAGACTCTGATGCTGGGAGGGATTGGTGGCAGGAGTAGAAGGGGACGACAGAGGATGAGATGGCTGGATGGCATCACTGACTCGATGGATGTGAGTCTGAGTGAACTCCGGGAGTTGGTGATGGACAGGGAGGCCTTGCATGCTGCAATTCATGGGGTCGCAAAGAGTCCGACAGGACTGAGCGACTGAACTGAACTGATCAATCTATCTATCCTCTATTTATTCATTCATCTATATATCTACACCTTGTTTACACACAAAAAAAGAGAATTAAATCCCTGTTTTCCCTTCTACTTACAAAAAAACAACTTCCTAGAAAAAATCCCCTCCACAAATAAAATTGAATGAGAAATTTCCATACAATTGTTTAACTGGTCTTCTCAGAATTAGAAGCTAAAGTTTTCTTTCCTTCAAAATACAGATGTAATAGCTAATTTCTATTATAAATTATATCTATGGTAGATATTTAGATGTGACAGTCTTTGATAACTCATTTTACTTTTCTGGACCTTATTTTTTCTCTTCTTAAAATGAAGTGTTTATACTAGATTTCTAAGTTTGCTTCCAAATAAGAATTCCCCATACATAAAATTAAAACTTAAATCCTCATGTTTTACTCAGAAGAAACCATTTGCATTAATTCCGGAACTGAAGTTACGGTCATTTTTATGTGCACAGATTTGATAGTCAAATGTATACATCTCATACATTCTCAGTATATTTTAATATTTCACTGTAATAAGGCTTTAAAGCTGAGTTTACAACTAAAGAGAAAATAAGAATATGGAAATAGCAGCACATTATATTTCCATCTGTGATGAGATGAATTAAAATCAGTCCTCTCTATGCACAGTTGCTCTGGTTTATAAAGCATGTCTCTGCCTTTAGAAAGATGCCAGCTAAAGGTTAAGTTAGATATTCTATTCTGTGCCGCTACTGCAGTTTAGCCTCTTCAGACCTTTATTAACTTCTTACATTACTAGCTCACTGAATGCATTGCTTGTTTTCCTGGACTGTGGGGGAAAAAAAACAAAATTAGGAGACAAAATAGTGTACTGTCAAGACAAGCAAGCTGGAATTCCAAAGGTTTGAATCCTTCTTTTGTCACTGTCATAGGTGTCCTTTTGAGTGAGTTCCCATCAGTCTGTGCCTCTGTTTCCGTGTGGTGGGCAATGAGGTGCATACAGAATCATGTCCTTTGTTTTCTCTAAAGGATGTTGCAACAATAAAAAAGATAACAGGTATGGAAACAAAGTGACCTTTTAAAGAAAAAAATGCATTTCATCATTTGGTAAAATATTATTTCATATTGGGGTGTACATACACACTTATTGCTTTTTATCATCTTTATTTTTTCATACTTATCCAGCTGTAAACTAAAAGACAGGAATATAGGAACTAGTATCCTTGCTCATCCTCTGCTTTCAAGGAGACAAACTGTTCTTTCCAATTGCTGTAATATATTTTTGGTGAGGAAGGAGGGAGATGGAGCCCAGACAGATAGAGGCTTACCAGCATTATTTTTCTAATTGTTAGAAAAAGGTAACAGATTACGAGTTCTTTTTTATTGTGACTCACACTCCAGAGAATAAAAGAGAGTGAGGAATAATTGTGTTCTGACTCTGTCAGTTGGAAAAAACACCATGCACAGAGCAGAAAACAAAACCCAGGACAAAAAGGTGAGGTAAGTGGTGAATGATCCTTTGGGAATTCTCATAATTACTAAAGAGTCAAACTCCACTATCCCGTGGCAACTATTGAAACTGACCTCACTGCAACAGAGAGAAAAGACTAAAAAGACCCTTCAGGATGAAAGTGGAAAAGATGTAGAGCAATTTCACATAAGCAAATAAATTTCAGAAAAATTTACTACTTTGTGGCATGCATTTAATCATAGACTTGAGGTAGGCCTTGATAAACATCCTTTGCCGTAACCAGACATTGTGTTAGTACAATTGTACTCAGGAAGATAAAAAAATCTTACTCATCTACCTCTTGAAGCACTTCATAGTTTTGCTGGATAACAGTAGAGACATCTAAATACATGAATGCTATTCACTGACAGTGGTGGTAAACACTGAATGGCATAAAATAGAAACCAAAGTCCATGAGACAACAGAAAACCAGGAGAAGCCCTTTTCTTCTTTATCCTTGTTTGAAAATATTTTGTTTACCCTCGTAACCATATCTACTTTCCCAGTATTTCTTGTACGAAGATTCAGGCAGCATTCTTGTTGCATTAAAGTCACAGGCTTAAGGTACCATCTTTCTACATGTATTTTTTCCCCCTGATTTTCATGGAAGAGATGAACCTTAGTAGATGTCTTCTGGAAACTGACCCATTAGGAAAACATGTTAAATTATGGAGGCTCCTAAGCTTCTAAATTGGAATAAAGAGTCATATATGAGCATGCTTAGTTGCTCCATCATATCTGACCCTTTGTGACCCCATGGACTGCAGCCAGCCAGGCTCTTCTGTCCAAGGGGATTCTCCAGGAAAGAATATGGGAATGGGTTGCCATGCTCTCCTCAAAGAGTCATACACACTTTATCTAATAGAGGATACTTTCTCTTTCAGTATCAGATAAGTAAACCATGAACATGTGATAATACTAATTATTATTAGAACAGAACAATATAGTTTATAGTATTATTATCACATAAAATGTTTTCCAGGGTGAAACCCTAAAACGATGTACTCAAATTTCCTATTTTCATCAAATATCTATCTCTTATAAAATAATATACAAATAAATAGCAAAAAAAAAAAAAAACCTCTCAAAATATCCCTGCTTTAGGAAATATTCCCTAAAAAGAGCTGAATAATAAGGAATGGCCTGAACAAATTGTGTATTTATCCTAAAAATAAGTGAAATTTGATGTGGATAAAAATATAGCACAAGTTTCTTTAATGTTTTACCTTTCATACTTTTAAAAAATAAATATGTTCCAGTTATATCTAGAAAACACAAAATGGAAATTATTAGCATAGAAATTTTGCTTCAGATCATTTTACCATCACCCCAAAATTATATGGTAAATCTAATTCATTAAAAAAAAATTTAATTTGCATCATCTTGTGAAAGTCAGGCAGAACAATGATTTTGAGATTCTACCATTATGCTCTGCAACTTCAAGACAGCTGGTGAAATTTGATACATCAGAGAATTGATAATCTTACTGCCCATACTACTTAGTAAACAAACAAGAACATAATTTGGGATTTGGCATTGTAGAATTCACAAGATGAAGCTAAGACCTAATCTCTATACCTGGGAAAAAATGTGAAAATTCCATGGAAGAATAATATACTTAAGAGACTACCAGTGGGCATTTTCCTGTTGATGCTTCTTGACTACACTGTACCACTTAATACATGACTTGGAGTGCAAAGTAATTTCATTCTGGCTCCATCTTTTGGATAATTTTGTGATCAATAAGATAACGGTTATAAACATAATGAAAATGGTAGGAAATTCAAAATTTTACAGCAACCCTAGAAATGTTCTAAATGTTTTATGCCTCAGAGAAGAAACCTGCCAACCTATCTATTCTTCAGACAAATTGCTAAGATATATTTCTGGGAAGCATATATGTGACCTATGCCTATGGCCCCAAAGTAAAGAACACTGAAAATATTTACAAATTTTTGGAAAGCTATCACCATTAGAACTATCCTCACCCAGACCTATCCATCTTCAAAGCTATCCTGATCACAGATATGAGTCATACAACATTTTATATACTTAAGGACATATGCTGTTCTATGATTTAATTCTGAAGTTGTTACATGTGTGTGTGTGTGTGTGTATATAAGAGTTAGTCTGCTTCTAATCTCTGATGTGCTATTTCATTTCTCATTATGATAATGTTTTTGCACTATCCCTTGGTTCATCTCTTTGAAGAGTTCCGCTTCCAGTTACCATATTATCATTAGACATAATCCTTCCAATTTTTTCAACAAAGTTAACATTATTTTAAGTGAAAGTACTAGTCTCTTAGTTGTGTCTGACTCTTTGTGACCTCAATGACTACAGTTAGCCAGGCTCCTCTGTCCATGGAATTCTCCAGGCAAGAATACTGGAGTGGGTAGCCATTCCCTTCTCCAGGGGATCTTCCTGATCCAGGGGTCGAACCCATGTCTCCTGCATTACAGGTAGATTCTTTATCATCTGAGCCACCAGGGAAGCCCCAAGAAAACTGGATTAGGTAGTCATTCTCTTCTCCAGAGATCTTTCCAACCCAGGGATCAAGTATACCTGTGGTGGATTCATTTTGATATTTGGCAAAACTAATACAATTATGTAAAGTTTAAAAATAAAATTAAAAAAAAAAAACTGGATCTCTAGCATTACAGGCATTCTTTACTGTCTGAATCACCAGGGAAGCCCCTTTATTTATTATATTTTAATTTAATAGATAAAGTAAATACCTAGGTTCAGACTGAATAAGGAAAATATAATCACCAGGACATTTTCTTTCTATGCTGAAGCAAGAATTGTATTTACTGAGGATTTAGTGCCCTGGGACACAGAGGGATTAACTGTACTAATTTGAGGCCTATTCATGAATTATTACACATGTAAAAGGCCCCATAGAGGCAGGGTGTGGAAGAAGGGTGTGAGATATCAAATGTACAAGCTGCAAACTTCATTTCCAAGAATGTGGTGATGGTGAAGTAGATAGATGGGCCCCTGGGCTGGACAGCTGGTGTTTGTCAAGTGGAGAAAAATTCAAGCTTTGTTCTCACTCAGACACTCCAAAAGCAAAGCTTACGGCAAAAGCTGAGCTCTGCTAAAGCAGAGATATGTGCCTACTCCTGAGGTCAAGGAAAGACTCCCCTGTCTGCGCATGTGTAAGAAAGATTCTTGGGGGCCAAAAAGGGAGGAGATCTTACCCTATAATAAAGGTGGACATGCACCCATTGGCTTGTACATTGGGATCCGTTGTAGCAAAAAGTTGCATACATATCTGAGGGAGGGTCCAAGGACCAGTGAGGTGTGAAGAAAGAAACAAGATAATTGGCCAAATATAAATAAAGACCTGGAAAGACTATCCTACATAAGTGATTTAAAGCACCTTTCTACAGCACTCCTCCTCACTCAGGTCACCTGCACTCCTCTCTGGGTGTGTATTTCTGCCTTTGTTGTCATTCAGTAGCTAAGTCATACTCTGACTTAAACAAACTACGTTTCTGTATGCTTTTCCATACATTGTGCAATGTTCCTAATAATAAACTTTGTAGCTATTTTTACAATTTTTTGGCTCCTTGAAATAGTCTTGCTTTCAAGTTGGGGGAAGAGCCATAGTCAATTTGCTTCTAGCCTCTAGCCTGGTGGTCTAGTGGCTAGGATTCCTAGTTTTCATCCAGCCTGCTGCTGCTACTGCTGCTGCTAAGTCTCTTCAGTCGTGTCCGACTCTGTGTGACCCCAGAGACAGCAGCCCACCAGGCTCCACCGTCCCTGGGACTCTCCAGGCAAGAACGCTGGAGTGGGTTGCCATTTCCTTCTCCAATGCATGAAAGTGAAAAGTGTAAGTGAAGTCTACCCAGGCTCAATTCCAGGGCAGGGAACTAAGATCTCTCTCAGGTCTGCTCACTGCTGTCTCTCCCAGGTCAATGGTGATACATAGTTTCACTCTTTCTCCTGTATAATTTTACAGTTCAAAAATTTTCATGAAGAATAATCATCATAGCACTAGGCCACAAATTCTGCTGCTTTCTTCCATAGCACAAAGTGGAATTTCTGTCAATATTCTAGTGAATTCCTTTTCGTAAAAATCTGGATAGATCTTTCAAAATGAAGGCAACCTGACAACATCCTCTTCCTCAAAAACAAATATACATCTATACACATACATACACACATACACATGTGTATACACACACACACACATATATATCTAAATACTAAAACTGCGGGTCTTGTTGAAATGGATCTTAACTCTGTTATTCAATTATTTAACCTATTCATAATCGAAGAAGTTCTAAGTGTGCCTTGTCTAGGTAACCTTGATGAAGTCCTGAAGTTCTCTGACTCTGTACTTCTTTATCTTTTAAATAGGACTGCAAAAGTCTTACCAATTATCACTCTTTTTAAAAATGAAGTGCTAAGGTGGCTGGCACTCTATAAGCCTGTAATAGGACACCATTTTAAACTCATCATTAACGTGTGTCCTTAGGGTATGCAGCTTAGGAATTAGCAGTCCTTAATTGGGCTTTATTAGATTTAAAAGAATCCAGTGCTCTCTCCATAGTGAGAACAGCTCAAGTGCAAACCATGGAGTCAGAAGAGTCAAAGAGAATGTCAGGAGAAGGACAAAGTAACATTTTCAGGACTCTAGAAATAGAAGTGATTATTTTTTTTGTTTTGAGATCATCAACAGGCTTTAATAATCCCACTACACAGAATCACATAATCAGCAATTACTTGGGTGACCTAAAAGAACTTTTTGAACTTATAAAATAATTTTTTTTAAAGTTCATACACACACACAAAACCAAAAACCAACAACAAATAAATGTCAGACTATTTTTTTAAGTGACTGGGCAAATGTGTACAGTATTTCTGCAGCTTAAATCATAAAGTTATAAATGTTACAGACAAATTTGGTATTTGTTTAGATATTCCTTAAGTATATAAGAACATAAGAAAAATAACATTTGGATATAAAATTTGTGGAATATACTGAAAGGCTGAATGTATGGCAGATGGATTCTTAATGACTGGGCCACCAGGGAAGTCCCAATTTTATTTTTAAACTTAAAGCCAAATAACTTTTAACATATATTATTAATAAAATTTTCATTGAGAAATCTTTAAATTAGTTTAAATATTATTTCTCGCCACATTTTTTCTATTCTGTATTCCATCCACTATGCCTTCAACTTTCCTCTCCTTTTCTCTTCCATAAAATATTTAATAACTGGCAAAAACACACCAAGCAATACAGTAGATGGCAAAAAGAATTGTTTTACTTTATCTCTTGCTGGGTAACAAATTAGCTCAAACTTAACGGCATAGAAAAGCAAATATTGTATCAGTGTTTCTGAGAATCAGAAATACAAGAGCAATTTATTGGGTTGTTCTGGTTTGGAGTTTCTCATGATGTCAGAGTCAAGATATTAGCTGGAGCTTCAGTCACTTTAAGGTTTACCTGGACTACATGATGCCCTCCCAAGTTGGCTCAATTATACAGCCATTGGCTAAAGACTTTAGTTTCTCACAGGTTATTGGTAAAATATCTCAGTACCTCAAATGTGGACTTTATATAGTTGCTGGAATGTCTTTACAACATGCCAGATAGTTGATCCAGTGCATGCAAGAATTTTAAGGATCAAAATAATATTGGCAAAATTACCGCCAATTTAGACCATCCCTTTCAGTCCAAGATGACATTGTTTTCACCAAAATAATTCTTTTAAAACAGGATCTTCTGTTACTATTTTTTAAGTGTTTATTTAGTTTTAAAAATTATTTATTTTAAAATGTTTAAAAATATTTTTAAAGTATTTATTTATTTATCTTAGTTACAGCATGCAGTATCTTTTTAGTTGCAGCATTCAAACTCATAGTTGTGGATCTCCTGTTAATCTTGATGTGCCAAAGCTCACACTGACAAGTCTCTTTTGACATATGCTCTTTTCTATTTTAGATTTTTGTTGCTGGGTAACTTCCTTAAGCTCCTTAAAGTTTCTACTATTTGATTTAGAGGATCTGTGAGGCAAACCTTTAAAATCTTTAGAGGAGCTTTTTTATGACTGAATGGTATTCTGAGGCTTCTCCTCAAAGTTTTATGAGATCTTAACAAAGATTTTACAGTCCCAATCTTGACTTTATCTGTACAGCAGGTTTTCTTGTCAGTGTTTGCTATCTGGAGTGGTTGAGAATTTTCAAAACAATCAAATCTTGCTTCTCTGTGTTTAACAATACTTACTTTAGTTCATCTCTCTCTTCTCACAGTTTGCCATAAGCATCAAAAAGAAATTAGATGACATTTTCCAACATTTCTCCTGGAAATTTCTAAAGCTAGATATCCAGGTTCATTAGGTGCATTTTTTACTTTCTATATTTTTGCAGGAATCATTGTTGCTTACCTATTCATTTCTACATCAATGAACCCTTTCTTCCAGGTTCCAGTAATATATTGATAGCTTTATTTTTAGCCCTCACACATAGCTTTCTGAATTATCATCATTCTTCTACATAGTTTTTCCAAGCTTTTAAAACCTTCAACATTTTCCTTTTCAAAATCCTACTAGTTTTATCCACTGGCCAGTTCCAAAGAGATTCTATATCTCTGTCATGGCAGTATGAAGAACTACTTCCAGCTACTAAATTTTGTGTTGATTATGACCTAGTCTTGGAAGTTATCCTCTGTGATTTCCACTATATTCTCTTTGTTAGAAAGAGTCATAAAGTACAGCCCACTCTGAAGGAAAGGGGATCTAAACACAATCTTTGGAAGGAGGAGTGCTAAAGTATTTGATTTGTGGCTATATAATAAAACACTACAGGGAGGAAAAAAACATGAATAAGACACACCGTTTTAAAGCTTTTATAACTAGTAAAAGTAACAAATACATAAAAGAAGCATGATAGAACATAAAATATACTTGAATAGATTTATGGGAAATATTTTTTAAGATACAGAGGAAGGAATAATATATGTAGCTTGAATGAGTTTGTAAACTTTAAAGATGAATAGCAATTCACAATTCAGAGAAATGGGAAATGGTATTTTATGCAAAGAGAACAGCATGAGAGTTCAGAGATGAACTCTGGGAAGTTTGAACATGGGAATGTTGAACATGGAAACATGGGAAGTTTGGGGAATGGTACTAGTGGTCCGTCAGAGATAGCTCAGAGAATGAAAGTGGTAAGGAGTTGCAGGATATGGTGTTAGCTGGTGTCCAATTGTTAAAAGAATTATACACTATGATAAGGAGATTGAACACAAAATCCAAAGAAGATTGATTTTACAAGCATGACATTTCTTTGAGGCTTCTTCTCTTAATGTGAAAATCATATGGCATTTCACGCTATTCTATAATAAATCAGTATTTTTTTATTTAAAGAGTTTATCCAACTTTTAAGTAAAATTACCATTCCCGGAATAGGTGCAATTGTTTATGATCTGGCTTCACATACTGTTCACATATTACAGGGAAATCTTAGAGCAAGCCACAGTAAAGCTGCTACCCATGGCACAGACAGCCAGCAAGGCTAAAACATAAGGAGGTATTTTTAAAGAGGGTATCATAGTAAGATCTACATTTGAGAAAGTTAACTCTGGGGATAATAATGACTACAATCTGCATCTGGGGAAATTGGGAAGGGCAAGTTGAAAGTTATTGTAAAAGCTGATTGATGCTTAAACAATAAGAGTAACCTGAGAAAAGCAACAGCTTCAAGGGAGTAACAAAATAAGGGACTGCTTGCTGAAATTAACTGAATTATTTATATTTCATAAAATGTTTGTTTCCAAACAACTGGCTGAGATAACCATGTGCATAGAATGTGTTTCTCTTGGGGAGCCACTCATTCATTTCTTGGTCCATCTTGTAACAATACACAGTCAGAGCACATCCTACTCCAGAGATTCTGCTTCATTTTTCACTAATGACTAGCTATTTCCATAGCAAGTTTGAAAGAAGTCTAATTAAATGAACTTATCTTTATTTATTTATTTTGCCAGGAAAAATAAAGGGTGTAATTTGTCATTTTAAAGTTGGTGTGTTAAAGAGGCCAAAAATTAGTTCAGAGATGAGATGCTGTGCTTATATACTCCTAATCCATCAAAATCTTAATTCACGAGTTAATTTTCACAGAAAAGGAATTAATTTCTGTGGCTAACGCTCTACTTTCAAATGAAAAGGTAAGTTTTTTTTCCAAATAAAATTAAATTATAGATTATATTTAAAAAACTAGCTCTTTGTATACCCCTATAACTTCTACTTTAGCAGGTCACTTCTGGCCCTGGAAGAACTCAAGTAGAAAAAAAATCTGCTTCTCAATCCATCCCACACACCCAATTTCTGATGTGATGGAGAAAAAACAAACAACGCCCCCCCCCCAAAAAAAAACAGAATGACTGCTACCTAAATCCTGTTTTTTAAGAGGGTGATATAAATCATGTATACTTATTTACAGAAGACGCAGATGTTTAAATGCCTTACTTATCTTCCATTAACAGTCAATTAGCCTGAGGAGAAAACTTTTAGCGGAAGGTGTGGGAGGAATTGTTAGAATGCTTACTGGAGGCAGATCAAAAAGTAATAACGATATCTATGCCAGGATGCCTCCTACTCCCCAAATCCCCATGAAATTTCAGCAGTCCCTGAGTTAAGCAAATGTAATTCTGTATGCTTAAAACAGAGAGAAGTAAAAGGAAAAAAAATAGAACCCTTAGAACTAGTTATTCAAAAAGAATTCACTTGGGGAGGAAGAAGTAACTTTAAACATTTCAGAATGGAAAATGAAGCTAAAACAGAAAAAGGTCTTTATGTTAGTGGTTTCATGAAACTGTAATTCAGTTCATTTCAGTCGCTCAGTAGTGTCTGATTCTTTGCAACTCCATGGACTGCAGCATGCCAGGCCTCCCTGTCCATCACCAACTCCCAGAGCTTGCTCAAACTCACGTCCATCAAGTCAAGGATGCCATCCAACCATCTCATCCTCTGTCATCTCCTTCTCCTCCTACTTTCAATCTTTCCCAGCAAAAGGGTCTTTTCAAATGAGTCAGCTCTCCTCATCAGGTGGCCAAAATATTGGAGTTTCAGCTTCAACATCAGTCCTTCCAATGAACACCCAGGACTGGTCTCTTTTAAGATGGACTGGTTGGATCTCCTTGCAGTCCAAGGGACTCTAAAGAGTTTTCCAACACAATTCAAAAGCCTCAATTCTTTGGCATCTAGCTTTCTTTATAGCCCAACTCTCACATCCGTACATAACCACTGGAAGAAACATAGCCTTGAAGAGACAGACCTTTGTTGGCAAAGTAATGTCTCTGCTTTTTAATATGCTGTCTAGGTTGGTCATAACTTTCCTTCCAAGGAGTAAGCGTCTTTTAATTTCATGGCTGCAATCACCATCTGAGTGATTTGGAGCTCCCCAAAATAAAGTCAGCTATTGTTTCCCCATCTATTTGCCATGAAGTGATGGGACCGGATGCCTGATCTTCGTTTTCTTAATGTTGAGCTTTAAGCCAACTTTTTCACTCTCCTCTTTCACTTACATCAAGAGGCTCTTTAGTTCTTTTTCACTTTCTGCCATAAGGGTGGTGTCATCTGCATATCTGAGGTTATTGATATTTCTCCCAGCAATCTTGATTCCAGCCTGAGCTTCATCCAGCCCAACATTTTTCATGATGTACTCTGCATAGAAGTTAAATAAGCAGGGTGACAATATACAGCCTTGACGTACTCCTTTTCCTATTTGGAACCAGTCTGTTGTTCCATGTCCAGTTCTAACTGTTGCTTCCTGATCTGCATACAGGTTTCTCAAGAGGCAGGTCCGGTGGTCTGGAATTCCCATCTCTTTCAGAATTTTCCACAGTTTATTGTGATCCACACAAAGGCTTTGGCATAATCAATAAAGCAGAAATAGATGTTTTTCTGGAACTCTCTTGCTTTTTCCATGATCCAGCGGATGTTGGCAATTTGAGCTCTGGTTCCTCTGACTTTCCTAAAACGAGCTCGAACATCGGGAAATTCAAGGTCACATATTTCTGAGCCCTGGCTTGGAGAATTTTGAGTATTACTTTACTAGTGTGTGAGATGAGTACAATTGTGCAGTAGTTTGAGCATTCTTTAGCATTTCCTTTTTTGGGGATTGGAATGAAAACTGACCTTTCCCAGTCCTGTGGCCACTGCTGAGTTTTCCAAGTTTGCTGACATACTGAGTGCAGCACTTTCACAGCATCATCTTTTAGGATTTGAAATAGCTCAACTGGGATTCCATTATCTCCACTAGCTTTGTTCGTAGTGATGCTTCCTAAGGCCCACTTGACTTCACATTCCAGGATGTCTGGCTCTAGGTGAGTGATCACACCATCGTGATTATTTTGGTCATGAAGATCTTTTTCGTACAGTTCTTCTGTGTATTCTTGCCACCTCTTCTTAATATCTTATCTTCTCCTTCTGTTAGGTCCATATGATTTCTGTCCTTTACTGAGCCCATCTCTGCATGAAATATTCCCTTGGGTCTCTAATTTTCTTGAAGAGATCTCTAGTCTTTCCCATTCTATTCTTTTCCTCTATTTCTTTCCATAGATTGCTGAGGAAGGCTTTCTTTTCTCTCCTTGCTATTCTTTGGAACTCTGCATTCAAATGGGTATATCTTTCCTTTTCTCTTTTGCTTTTCACTTCTCTTCTTTTCATAGCTATTTGTAAGGCCTCCTCAGACAGCCATTTTGCTTTATTGCATTTCTTTTTCTTTGGGATGGTCTTGATCCCTGTCTCCTGTACAATGTCACAAACTTCTGTCCATAGTTCATCAGGTGCTCTATCAGATTTAGTCCCTTAAATCTATTTCTCACTTCCACTGTATAATCATAAGGGATTTAATTTAGTTCATATATGGTGGCCAAAATATTGGAGTTTTAGCTTCAGCATCAATCCTTCCAATGAATATTCAGGACTGATTTCCTTTAGGATTAAATGCTTGGGTCTTCTTGCAGACCAAGGGACTCTCAAGAATCTTCTCCAAAACCAGAGTTCAACTGAAGCATCAATTCTTCAGTGCTCTGCTTTCTTTATTATTTTTTTTCTCCTTTTTTTAATTTAATTTAATTTTTTTAATTTTACAATATTGTATTGGTTTTGCCATATATCAAAATGAATCTGCCACAGATATACATGTGTTCCCCATCCTGAATAGGCCAACTCTCACATCTATATGTGACTACTGGAAAAGCCATAACTTTGACTAGATGGACTTTTTTTGGCAAAGTAATGTCTTTGCTTTTTAATACGCTGTCTAGGTTGTTCATAGCTTTTCTTCCAAGGATCAGGCATCTTTTAATTTCATGGCTACAATCACCATCTGCAGTGATTTTGGAGCCCCAAAAAATAAATGTCACTGTTTCCATTGTTTCCCCATCTATATACCATCAAGTGATGGGACTCGATGCCATGACCTTAGTTTTCTGAATGTTGAGTTTTAGCCAAATTTTTCACTCTCCTCTTTCACTTTCTTCAACAGACTCTTTGGGTCTTCTTTGAATTCTGCATAAGGGTGGTGTCATCTGCATATCTGAGGTTATTGATATTTCTCCCAGCAATCTTGATTTCAGCCTATGCTTCATTCAGCCCAGCATTTTTCATGATGTACCCTGCATATAAGTTAAATAAGCAGGGTGGCAAACAATATACAGCCTTCACATACTCCTTTCATGATTTGGAACCAGTCTGTTGTTGCATGTCCAGTTCTAACTGTTGCTTCTTGATATGCATACAGATTTCTCAGAAGGCAGGTCAGATGGTCTGGTATTCCCATCTCTTTAAGAATTTTCATTATCTTCATTAAATCCACCATAGTTTGCTCTCAGGTCAATCAACAGGGAGGGAATACAACTCTACCCATCAACAGAAAATTGGATTAAAGATTTGCTGAGCATGGCCCTGCCCAACAGAATAAGACCCAGTTTTCCCCAAAATCAGTCTCTCCCATCAGGAACTTCCATAAGCCTCTATCCTAATCCAACAGAGGACAGATAGAATGAAAGCCGCAATCACAGAAAACTAATCAAACCTATCACATGGACCACAGCCTTTTCCAACTCAATGAAATTATGAGCCATGCTATGTAGGGCCACCCAAAATGGACAGGTCATGGTGGAGAGTTCTGACAAAACGTGTTCCACTGGAGAAGGGAATGGCAAACCACTTCAATATTCTTGCCTTGAGAACCCCATGAACAGTATGAAAAGGCAAAGAGACACTGAAAGATGAACTCCCCAGGTCAGTAGGTGCCCAAAATGCTACTGGAGACGAGTGGAGACATCACTCCAGGAAGAATGAAAAGATGGCAGCAAAAGCAAAAGCAACACCCAGTTGTGGATGTGACTAATGATGGAAGTAAAATCCAATGCTCTAAGAGGAATATTGCATAGGAACCTGGAATGTTAGGTCCATGAATCAAGGTAAACTGGAAATGGTCAAACAGGAGTGGGCAAGAGTGAAAATCAACATTTTAGGAATCAATGAACTAACATGGACTGGAATGGGTGAATTTAACTCAGATGACCATTATATCTACTACTGCCCTTAGAAGAAACAGAGTAGCCCTCATAGTCATCAAAATAATCTGAAATGCAGTTGAGTTCAGTTCAGTCACTCAGTCGTGTCCGACTCTTTGCGACCCCATGAATCGCTGCATGCCAGGCCTCCCTGTCCATCACCAACTCGCAGAGTTCACCCAGACTCAAGTCCATCAAGTCAGTGATGCCATCCAGCCATCTCATCCTCTGTCATCCCCTTTTCCTCCTGCCCCCAATCCCTCCCAACATCAGAGTCTTTTCAAATGAGTCAACTCGTCGCATGAGGTGGCCAAAGTACTGGAGTTTGAGCTTTAGCATCAGTCCTTCCAAAGAAATCCCAGGGCTGATCTCCTTCAGAATGGACTGGTTGGATCTCCTTGCAGTCCAAGGGACTCTCAAGAGTCTTCTCCAGCACCACAGTTCAAAAGCATCAATTCTTCAGCACTCAGCCTTCTTCACAGTCCAACTCTCACATCCATACATGACCACTGGAAAAACCATAGCCTTGACTAGATGGACCTTTGTTGGCAAAGTAATGTCTCTGCTTTTGATATGCTATCTAGGTTGGTCATAACTTTTCTTCCAAGAAGCAAGTGTCTTTTATTTATTTATTTATTTTTTGCATGCCCTCAGTTTTTGTATGTCTTTGTGTATGTGCATGCATGTTCAGTCACTCAGTCATGTCCAGCTCTTTGCAACTCCATGGACTCTAGCCCACCAGGCTCCTCCGTCTGTGAGATTCTCCAGGCAAGAGCACTGGAGTGGGCCGCCACGTCTTCCTCCAAGGGATCTTTCCAACCCAGGGATCCAACTCTAATCTCCTGCAGCTCCTTCACTGGCAGATGGATTCCCCACCACTGAACCACCAGTGAAGCCCATTTAATCACATGTATTGATTCACAGCTGAAGCTCTAATACTTTGGCCACCTGATGTGAAGAGACAACTCATTGGAAAAAACCCTGATGCTGGGAAAGATTGAAAGCAAAAGGAGAAGAGAGCAGAGAGGATGAGATGGTTAGATAGCATCACCAACTCAATAGACATCACTTTGAGCGAAATCCAGGAGATAGTGAAGGACAGGGAAGCCTGGTGTGCTACAGTCCATGAGGTCACAAGGAATTGACATGACTTTGTGACTGAACAGCAACAACATTGATGCATATAACCACCACCACAATCAAAACACAGGATTTCTTTCTCACAAAAGAACTTCCTCATCCTGCCCCTTTGTAGTCACATCTTCCTGCTCATTTCCTAACTTCCAACAACCACTGATGTGTCCTCCATTTCTATAATTTTGTCATTTATGTAATGTCATACAAATGAAATCTTACAGTACGCAACTTTTGAAATTGGCTTTTTCCATTTGCTTAAGGACTTTCCTCCTTGCTCAGTTGGTAAAGAACACACCTTCCAATGCAGGAGACACAAGAGATGTGGGTTCAGTCCTGGGTCTGGAGAAGGAAATGATAACCCACTCCAGTACTCTTGCCTAGAAGATCCTATGGACAGAGGAGCCTGATGGGCTACAGTCCATGGGGTCTATAAGAGTCAGACACTTGGTGATGGACAGGGAGGCCTGGCGTGCTGCGATTCATGGGGTTGCAAAGAGTCGGACACGACTGAGCAACCGAACTGAACTGAACTGAGCTGAGCTGAGCAACTAAACCACCACTTTGCTTAATGCCCTAAGATCCATCCAAATTATTGTTAAGAATCAATAGTTTGTTTATTTAATTGCTGAGTAGTATTCCATTGGTGGTTCAGTGGTATAGAATCTGCCTGCAATGCAGGATACCTGGGTTTGATCTCTGGGTCAGGAAGATCCCCCAGAGAAGAGAATGGCAACCCACTTCAGTATTCCTGCCTGGAGAATCCTATGGACAGAGGAGCCTGGTGGGCTACAGTCCACGGGGTCCCAAAGAGTCAGACAGGACTTAGGACTAATTTTCACTTTCATTCAATTGTATGGATATGCCACGGGGCTGCAATCACCATCTGCAGTGATTTTGGAGTCCAAAAAAAATAAAGTCTGACACTGTTTCCACTCTTTCCCCACCTATTTCCTATGAAGTGATGGGAAAGTGATGGACCAGATGCCATGATCTTCATTTTCTGAATGTTCAGCTTTAAGCCAACTTTTTCACTCTCCACTTTCATTTTCATCAAGAGGTTTTTTAGTTCCTCTTCACTTTCTGCCATAAGGGTGGTGTCATCTGCATATCTGAGGTTATTGAGATTTCTCCTGGCAATCTTGATTCCAGCTTGTGCTTCTTCCAGCCCAGCATTTCGCATGATGTACTCTGCATAGAAGTTAAATAAGCAGGGTGACAATATACAGCCTTGACGTACTCCGAAATGCAGTACTTGTATATAATTTCAAAAATGACACAATGATCTCTGTTTGTTTCCAAGGCAAACCATTCAATATCACAGTAATCTAGGTTTATGCCCTGACCAGTAATGCTGAATAAGCTGAAATTGAACAGTTTTATGAAGTCCTACAAGACATTCTAGAACTGACACTCAAAAGAGATGTCCTTTTCATTATAGGGGACTGGAATGCAAAAGTAGGAAGTCAAGAGATACCTGGAGTAATGGGCAAATTTGGCCTTGGAGTACAGAATGAAGCAGGGCAAAGGCTAATAGAGTTTTGCCAAGAGAATGCACTGGGTATAGCAAACACTGTTTTCCAACAACATAAGAGAGACTCTACACATGGACGTCACCAGATGGTCAACACCAAAATCAGATTGATTATATTCTTTGCACCCAAAGGTGGAGAGGCTCTATACAGTCAGCAAAAACAAGACCATTAGCTGACTATGACTCAGATCATGACCTCCTTATTGCCAAAATCAGACTTATGTTGAAGAAAGTAGGAAAACCACCAGACCATTCAGGTACGACCTAAATCAAACCCCTTCAGATTATACAGTCAAAGTAACAAACAGATTCAAGGGATTAGAACTGATAGACAGAGTGCCTGAAGAACTATGGATGGAGGTTCCTGACGTTGTATAGGAGACAGGGATCAAGACCATCCCCAAGAAAAAGAAATGCAAAAAGGCAAAATGGTTATCTGAGGAGGCCTTCAGATAGCTGAGGAAAGGAGAGAAGCTACAGGCAAAGGAGAAAAGGAAAGATACATCCATTTGAATGCAGAATTCCAAAGAATAGCAAGGACATATAAGAAAGTTTTAAGTGAACAATGCAAAGAATTGTTAGAGGAAAACAATAAAATGGGAAAGACTATATATCTCTTTGAGAAAATTAGAGATACCAAGGGAACATCTCTGCAAAGATGGGCACAATAAAGGACAGACATGTTATGGACAAAAAAGAAGCAGGAGATATTAAGAATAGGTGGCAAGAATACCAAGAAGAACTATACAAAAATGATCTTCATGACCCAGATAACCACAATAGTGTGATCATTCACCTACAGCCAGACATCTGGGAATGTGAAGCCAAGTGGGCCTTAGGAAGCATCACTACAAAAAAAGCTAGTGGAGGTGATGGAATTCCAGTTGAGCTATTTCGAATCCTAAAAGAAGATGCTGTTAAAGTGCTGCACTCAGTATGCCAGCAAATTTGGAAAATTCAACAGTGGCCACAGACTGGAAAAGGTCAGTTCTCATTCCAATCCCAGAGAAAGGCAATGTCAAAGACTGTTCAAATTAGTGCACAATTGCACTCATCTCACACGCTAGCAAAATAATGCTCAAAATTCTCCAAGCCAGGCCTCAGCAATACGTGAACCATGAACTTCCAGATGTTCAAGCTGGATTTAGAAAAGGCAGAGGAACCAGAGATCAAATTGCCAACATCTGTTGGATTATCAAAAAAGCAAGAGAGTTCCAGAAAAACATCTACTTCTGCTTCATTGACTACACTAAAGCCTTTGACTGTGTGGAAAATTTTTAAGTTATTAAACTGTAATTAGAGGTAGAAAAATAGTTCTGTCCTTTAAAAACCTTTCAGGAAGGTAGAATATGACCATTAATAACGAAGATGTGCCAACAGGTACATTGGATGCTTTCCCCTAGAATTCCATCTCAACACAGTTTATAATTTGTAGTGAGCACAGGAAATGTGGTTCAGGAAAGAAAAGAGGAATTCACATTTTACTAAGGTTATCATGAGCTTCCCTGTTGCTCAGATGGTAAATTATCCACCTGCAATGTGGGAGACCTGAGTTGGATCCCTGGAAGATCCCCTAAAGAAGGGAATGGCTACTCACTCCAGTATTTTTGCCTGGAGAATTCCATGACAGATGAGCCTGATGGGCTACAGTCCATGGGGGAGCAAATTGTCAGACATGACTGAGTGACTTTCACTCACTAAGGTTATAAATTCAACTTTCCACATAACATGGGGTTTCCCAAATGGTAGATCAGTATATCTCTTTAGTTACAGAATTTGTATACCTGATAATAAGTTTCACAACCTGACATTGTCCTCCTACCCCTACACCAGAACATTACTTGCTAGAAGTTTGGAGAGTATAGTAGGCAAAGAGCTCTAGCCCTGGAGAGGTTAGAAAGCCAGAAGCATCTTCTTCAAGCTATGAGCATGCTAAGTTGCTTCGTGTCCAACTCTTTGTGACCCCACAGACTGTAGCCCACCCAGGCTCCTCTGTCCATCAGATTCTCCAGGCAAGAATAGTAGAGTAAGTTGCTATGTACTGCACAAGGGGATCTTTCTGACCTGGGGATCGAACCTGCATCCTTTACATATCCTGCCCTGGCAGATTGGTTCTTTACCACTAGTGCCACCTGGGAAGCCCTCTTCAAGCTATGTAGGATCTTAAATGAACTGCTGACAACTCTGAAAGATTTATTTTGAAAAATTATAGATGCACAGAAAGTTGCAGTGGAATGTAAAAGAGGGTCCAATTTACCACATATCCAACACTCTCTGTGTTGATATCTTATGTAATAATAGCACAATACCAAAATCAGGCAACTATTACTGGTTCAACTCAGAGTTTATTCATATTTCACCAGCTATACATGTACTCATTTGGATGTGTATGTGTAAATTCCCATGCAATTTTATGATATATTTTCATGTAACTGCCACCACAATCAAGAAATAGAATTCTACATCACATAGGGCTCCCTTGTGTTAATCTTTACAGCTACAGTCACTCCCACCTTTTAATAAACTCTGCCTACCACTAATCTTTTCTCTATCTCTATTGTTCCATTATTTCAAGAATCATATACTGGTTAGATTTTTAAGAAACCTATAATACGGTCTTCCCTGGTGACCCAGTGTTTAAGAATCTACCTTCCAATGGAGGGGACAGGGGTTCAATCTCCAATCTGGGAACTAAGATCCCACAAGCTGGGGGGCAACTAAGCCCTAGTGCCACAATGCAAGGTCCCACATGCTGCAACAAAGATCCGATGCAGTCAAATTAATTAATCAAAAAACTGTTACATGTAACATTATATATGTATTTTATATATATTCACTATATATCAGAGTTTGATATTTGGTTATAGTTTTTCACTCTGGATAATTTCTTTAAGCTTTATCCAAGTTGTTACATGTATCAGTGTATTTTCCCTTTTAACTGCTGAGTAGTATTCCATGGTATTGGTATGTTACAGATTGTTTAACACACTGAAGGATATTTAGGTAATTTCCAGTTTGGGCCTATTACAAATGAAGTGCTATGAGCACAGGTATACATGTATCTTTGTGACTATAAGTTCTCATTTCTCTGGAATAAATGCCCAAGAATACAATTGCTAGGTCCTATGTAGTGTCCATTTTTAGATTTAAAAGGAACTGCCCAATCAGAATAACTGTGCCATTTTACATCCATACCAGCAATTATGAATGATCTAGTCTCTGCAAATCCTTACATGTATTTGATTTATATATATATATATATATATATATATATATATTTAATTTTAGTCACTGGATAGATGTGTAGTATTATCTCATTGTGATTCAATTGCATTTTCCTAGAATGGCAGTCCATGGGGTCGCTAAGAGTCAGACACGACTGAGCTACTTCACTTTCACTTTTCACTTTTATGCATTGGAGAAGGAAGTGGCAACCCACTCCAGTGTTCTTGCCTGGAGAATCCCAGGGATGGTGGAGCCTGGTGGGCTGCCATCTATGGGGTCACACAGAGTTGGACACAACTGAAGTGACTTAGCATCAGCAGCAAAATGGCTAATGATTTTGAACAACATTTTCACATACTTACTAGATGTCTATACATCTTCTTCAGTGAAATATTTTCTAACTGGATTATTTTTTAAACATTGACTTTTGAAGGTTCTTCAGGTAGTCTAGGTAAAACCCTCTGTTGAATATGTAATCTGCAAAATTTTTTCCCAGTCTGTAAATTTTATTTTCATTTTCTTAAGGGGAAAATATTTCTATATTTGATGAGGCTTAATTTATTAAGTTCTCTTTATGAATGTGTTTTTGGTATCAAATTTGAGAAATCTTCACTTAGTTCTAGGTTGTAAAGATTTTCTTTTTTTCCTCTAATATCTCATACTTCTATATTTAAATATGTTATCCATTTTGTGCTGCTTTATTAAGATGAGAGACATAGGTAGAGGGTTTTTTTTTTTTTTAATATCTTTGGATGTAAAATTGCTCCAAAACAATTTTTCCTCCATTGAATTGCTTGTGTAACTTTGTCAGAAATCAATTGAGTATACTTGTGTGGATCTATTTCTGGTTACTCTATCTGGTTCCATTGGTCTATGTGACATTCTCTGTAACAGTATTACAATATCTATTTTACTCTGCTGTACAGCTACTTTAACTATTCAGTGAGTCTAAACAGTAGAAGAGTAATTTCTTTCAATTTATATTTCTTTTCCAAAATTGCTTTCAGTACTCTCAGGCCTTTCCAATATACATTTTAGAATAAGTTTATCTACGTGTGCAAAAACCTTGCTGGGAATTTGATAGGACCTGCATTAAATTTATGTATCCTAGGTCAAATCCTCCAATTCTTGAGCATGATATGTATTTCCATTTACTCCGGTCTTCTTTTATTTCTTTCATCAACATTTTATACACTGTAGCCTATAGCTCTTGTATATGTTTGTTAGATATATGTCTAATCATTTTGTATTCTTTGGAGCATTTATAAGTGGTACTGCATTCTAATGCAAGTTTAATGTGTCCCTTATTAATATATAAAAATGCAATTATTTTATGTGTGTGTGTGTATTTTGTATTCAGCCATCTTGATGAACCTACTTATACAAGCTATTTTTGTTGTTGTTAAGATGACTTTTTCTATCTAGGCAACCATGTCATCTGCAAATAGGCATAGTTGTGCTTTTCCTTAACAAACTGACATTATTTCCTTTCCCCCCCTAAGTGTATAGGCTAGAACTCTTAATGCCATGTAGAATAAGAGCAATAAGAATGGACTTTACAATCTTCACAGTCTTACGCGGAAAGCAACCAGTCTGTCACCACTACCTATGATGCCAGCTGTAGATTTTATTTATAGATGCATTTATAAAGTAGAGTAAGTTTCCCTCTTCCTAGTTTCCTGATTTTATTTTTTATCATTAATGGTATTGGTTTTTCTCAAATATGTTTTCTGTATCAATTGATATGATCATACAATTTTCTTATCCTATTAATATGATAGATTACATTTATAGGGTATGATATAAATAATTTCACTTCGTTGCTGTGTATAATTTTTTTCTCTAATTTACTGGATTCAATTTTCCAATATTTTGTTGGTGATTTTTATATCTAGATTTATGAGAGATTTTGATCTGTAATTTTTATTTATTTTTTTTTTTTTTTTTGTAGTCTCTTATCTGGTTCTGGAATTAGGGTAATGTTTGTCTCAGAAATTGAGTTTAGAAGTGTTTAGTTAACTTTATATAGACTTACCAACCCATCATCTTTTAAATGAAAGTAAGATTCATGATCTTTCTCTATCTGTAAAATAAACTTTAAAGTTAATTAGAATAAAAATAAAATAGTGTTTTTAATTTTTTAATAAAAAATTAAAATAGCATTAAAAGTGTTAAATGAGGACCTTGACTAGAGAAAATGCTCAATGAATGGAAACTAGAGCTGTTTATATTGATCTAATACCCAAAATAGAGAGGGAAAGCTGAAACTCAACAGTGCCCCTCCTTTCTGTACTCTGCTTTGGAGCTTCCTCCAAACTTCATGCTATATTTGCTTACAGGTTTTACTCATGATAATGTCAGAGAGGAAGAAAATTCTTCTGTCTTTCTAGGTTCTTTTAGCTGTTCTAAGAATTAAATTGACATGAGACAGATTAACAGTAGTAAATCAAATCTAATTTCATAAATACAAGAGCACCACATACATGAGAGTTTGCAAAACAGAAGGTAAAATAAGGTATATATACTGTCCTGAGCTAAGGAATGGGATGGAGGCCTACGGCTTCCAAGAATAGGAGGTTATTCACAGATGTTTGGTAATTAAGTGTTTGCCCTGCCATATATAGATTGGGCCACTTAGATAAAATTTATCTCTGGTAACAATATTTTAGGGGGGGAAATCCACAATTTAAATTGTTCTAAGTAGTTAATGAAGGGGCAGTAGTTTTCTTAAGCCATGGTCTCCATTGCCTTTAGCTCAAAATAATCCATATGCCAAAATGGCACGTTAGGGGAGGCCTGTTCTGAAACACTACAATTAACCATCATACTGCATCACACTCTCCACCGCTCCCTGTTAATACCACAATTAGGGGTTCAAAAAAATTAAAGAGTAGAATATTTCTGGCCAAAAGATACATAAATCTAATGTAGAACGCCAAGATAAACTAGTCAATACTGAGAGGATTCACATGAGAATGAGGAGGTGGTAGATGGGCCTGCTGGGGTAAAGCAGTTGAAGATTGCTAACTTTGGACTGAAACTCCAAAGTTATCAATAGCAGGATGATTGAGAGAGGAGGCCAGACCACGTATTTCTCATTCTCGAAGTCAGGAGACCTCCCTGATTACACATGCACAGAAAGGCTCCTTGGAGGTCAAGAGGGGAGTGATGCTAAGTGATGTTCTACCCATAGGCCCCTTCGGTGAAATCCATCTTGGCTAAGAGATGCGTGTGCACACATGGAGGATCCTGAGATATTATAAATGTGGACTCTGAACCAGGCAAATGAGAATGACTGGCCAAAGGAAAGCAGGAAGAAATATCCCATAAAATAATTCAAAATACCACAAGGGTATGACTCAGCAACTCTCTCTGAGTCCGCCTGTGTGTCTATCCATAAGTACTGTACTCTGTTTTTCCTCCTAATGCATACTTTACTTGTTTGACTACTTTCTGTCTTTGTGGGAATTCTTGTTCTGCAAAGTTGAAGGGCCAGGGCCCGATCATTGACCACTGGTCTGGAGGTCAGGATTTGGTGGTGTTACCACTGTGACCTGACCTCAATCTCTGTCCAGGAACCAAAAACCTTGCTTCATGCTGCTGCAGGCTGAGGCTATCCATGATTGAGAACTACTCAAACATTAGGAAGACAGTGTAAACCAAGAATAAATAGTATTGCTCAGCACCCAGCTCTGTCATTGGCCATTGTAGTTACTGACCCACAGTGTACTTTGAGAGGAATTTGGGAAGAGAAACAGGATGAGGAGAACTGTGTTTTGGGAGAATAGGCCCCTTAGATGTGTATCTCAAGAAATACTTTAATAAACCCAGATTCTTGCATCTTTCCATACAAATAAAAGCACTAAAATCTTTAAGTTGAGTTAATCTCTTCTTTGTGAATAGCCGTCATCTTTTACCAAGATGTATGTTTGATTGTATATATTCTATTGCCAAAAAATCATATATAAACTAGGCTTCTCCCTTTAGAACTACTGAGAGTGTGTCTCAGGCTATAGTCCTCAGTAAGGTCCCTGAATACAACTTAAATCCACAACTTTTGTGTTGCTCATTTTTCTTTAGGTCAACAGCATCAAGAGAAGAATAAAGAAACTAAGATAAGAGACCCTTGTTAATTAAAAGTGTGATCTAGGTCCAGAAACATCCCCATAACCTGAATAAATTAGAAATGAAAATCTCAGCCTCCCCGGTCCAGATTTATTTCATCAGAATCTGCATTTTAATAGAATCCCCAGATGGTTCCTATGCATGTCAATATTTGAGAAAAAGACACTTGCTTAGACTACAGAAGACAGAAATGAATATATATATATGGATATGGATATTAATTTCAACTTCAACTTTCTTTATTCTCTTCTGTTTGAGTTATGGCCGCAGTGGTTCTACTGGCTTAGCTTTAAAGAATGGGAGAGTATGAAGCTAAGCTGATGAACTTACTGCTGAGTTATTTAGAGCTTTTCTTTTTTCTTATCATTTGTAAAGTTTATGATAGCCAAATAGTATTTATGCCTTGAAATTTAAGTACACTGATAAATCCTCAATTTCAAACTCTAAAGGCTTATTAAACTTGGCAAATACTTGCTTCTCTTATCTCCAAAGAAATGAAAAAGAAGAAAGTTATTTTTTGCTTGGGGTAATGCACACCATTGAATGGCACTGGCAGTTAGAAATTTCAGAAATATGCTCCATCTAGGTTCTCTATTCTTTCCACGAATGAAGCATAAAAAGCGAACCTAAAGGCAGTTGTAGGGGAGGAAAAATATTTTCCTTCTACTTTTTAGGTTCTTGCTGAGACCACCCTGTATTAAAAGATAGATTAACAGGAAAAAAAAGTCAGAAGTATGATAGCATGTATACTTGCTGCATAATTGGGAGAGACTCTGGAAAACTGATTGGCTCCCTAAAATAACCCAATCCACCTTCTTAAATATCATCTCCAGTTAAAAGACACAAGAAAATGTTGGGGGGTGGAGGAGCCAGCTGTCCTTGTTGGTCCTTTACTTGCAACACACAACTGAGCGACTAAATAACAACAGAGACTGAGCCACCCTTCTCTGCCTGCTGGGGACTTCCTAGGTGGCTCAGTGGTAAAGAATCTGCCTGCCAGTTCAGGAGATATTTGATCCCTGGGTCAGAAAGATATGCTGGAAGAGGAAATGGCAACCCAGTCCAATATTCTTGCCTGGAAAATTTCATGGATAGAGGAGCCTGGTGGGCTACAGTGCATGGGGTTGCAAAGAGTCATTCACTATTGAGGGAATGAGCACATGCACACACACACACACTTTCTGGCATATTAATAGTAAGACTCCCTTACAAATGGAGATTTCCTTTATAAACGTAAATGTATCTTGCTGCTGCTGCTGCTGCTAAGTTGCTTCAGTCATGTCCGACTCTGTGCGACCCCATAGACGGCAGCCCACCAGGCTCCCCTGTCCCTGGGATTCTCCAGGCAAGAACACTGGAGTGGGTTGCCATTTCCTTCCCCAGTGCATGAAAGTGAAAAGTGAAAGTGAAGTCCCTCAGTCATGTCTGACTCTTCGCAACCCCATGGACTGCAGCCTACCAGGCTCCTCCGCCCATGGGATTTTCCAGGCAAGAGTACTGGAGTGGGGTGCCATTGCCTTCTCCAAAATGTATCTTACAAAAGGGTAGTTTCTACTTGGTTTTCAGAGCTTCTCCCCTGTCTGCTGTTTTTTGAAAAATAACCAAAGCAAAATATCCTATGACAGAGACATATTTTAGGGTGGCAAGTTCTGTTACCCTTCACAGTTTTGGGGGCTGGAAAAAACAAAGAGAAGTATAATTGTAAGATATTAATTAGCACATGAAATCAAACCATGTAAAATATTAATTAAAACACAGTTGACATGTTTTGTAAAGGAGTTACAGTTAAAATGTATGAATTTAAAAATAATACAAACTGCTGTACAATGACCTGTATTCTCCCTTTGGGTTTTCCATTTTAAATATAAATTTGTCTAATGAAAGTGGAATTGCTCAGATTTTCTGTGCTGTCTTTTTCATTGTTGTTCTTTTTCACCTTAATCTTCTAGAGGTCACCCTGGGAAATAATAATTAGAATAGCTAGGTTTTTCTAACCTTTTAAGCCAGAATCTGTGTGGAATCTATTGGCTAAACTTTTAGCAGAATAAACAGTGAACATACTTCATGTCTCTCCCGTGGTGTTCGTTTATGGGAAAAGGTTTAGAGTTAGTGTCGATTCTTTAACTAACAGTAACCTTGAAATAGAACTATACCTCTGCAAACTCAACTATTTTGTTTTCCAAGTTCCTTTTTTGTTCAGTAAGTCTAAAAGTGTCTGGTTCTGACTCTACTCTCTTTTTGCAAATGACCCTGAAAATATTTGTGTGTCAGTATCACTTAGCATTTCCAACTACAGCCTCAGTGACATGCTGGGCATTGATGGGTTTTTAATACTAATGATGTCAACTCTTCTCTCCTGCAGGGAATCAAAATCATACATCTAACTCCCTTCTTAACGGCAGATTTCTCTCTTAACTAAAACAAGCAACATATTTGTGTCCCGATGGACTCCTATTTAGAACTACGGTATTTTTGTGAGAAAATATGAGAGCTGAAAACCCTGCAACTTGAGCTTAACCTAACTTTTGTGTCTTTCTTTAAATGCACACCTTGCAGTAAAACAAAATGTTACAATTATACCTCATTGCTGTATAAAATATGCTATTTAATACTCTTACCCAGTGCTTGCTTTATTTCTCAAAACTTCATTTGTGTTTTTGTAATTGAAACTCAAGTTACTTAAATTGACTATATCCCCAATTCTCTGCTAGCCATGAACTGAGTAATTTTAAAGAAATAAAAGCATCCATGCTATATATTTCAGTACATTGTGCTAAGATCAATACAACAATAAGGTCTTGCGAGGGATAATAGAAAACATCTTCTGAGAGACTCAAACAGCATCCTTCACACCAGAACAACATCCACTCGGGATAAGAATCTGCCAGAAAGAAGTGGGGCCCAAAACTTACCAAGCATCCTATTCTGCTGATGAGCAGTTTGAATGGATAGAAAGAATTTGTTTATATTGAATACTTAGACATTAGGCCATTGGTTCTATCTCTTAGAACTAAACAGAAAAGTATAATCTCCCTTCTGAATTCTACATTCTGAAATATTTAAAAATTTTTATAGGTTTCTTCCTTCTTTAGGATTAAGGTCTCATTTATTATTTGACAGATACTCAGTGTACAAAGTTCCTGGCACATAGTAGGCAGTTACAGATACCTGTTGGATGAATGTCAGGTTCTTCAAATCATGTAGAGTGGAAATAAAACTCCCTTCCTATGTTTACTATGCTTCTATTTTGTAAATTTGAATTTGAGTCATCTGACAAACCTTAGATTTCTCCTTGCTCAACTTTACTTTAGTCATTCCATATTTATTTCAATAGAGAGATTCATTATTGCAGAACAATAGGACTTTCTGAGCTGTGTCATTATGAAATTCCATAAACATGCCTTTATGATTCATCAGAATCACGATAAAGACTTTGAGAGTGCCAGCTACAGAACAAGACAACAGCAATCTGTCCATTGCCCTCACTAGTGTTTGGCAAAGAGGTCAGAATGCTCATGATTCTATTTACTCATCAACCTAAAAATTTGCTACAATATGCATTATATGAGAGTATGTTAAATTTTTTCAACTCAGAAATATAATTCCAGTAAATAAGTAACATTAGTTCAGCAAGACTGGTTGTTACTGAATTAGTGCTGGTTCTTAATACCCCTAAAATTCCTTTATGATTACTCTAATACCTTTGTTTAAGAGTTCATTTTCTAACACTTTTTTCCTAGAGATGATTATTTTGTTTAATTTATAAATCTTGGAATTCATATTTTTTGCAAACTGCAAACTTCAGTTTTGATTCTATTCCCAATCTCCATGATTTCTTTAATATTTCCAACAACCAAGTATATGATGTAAGAGAAAGAGAGGTACAGATATAAACATATATTTTTATACTATTTTATTAATCTATACAAGCCTGGTGTTTATGATGAAATTAAATTATATATGTAGTCTCTTCATGTACCCCTAACTATCTCGTTTGTTTTCCTCATTAAAGTGAGATGTTATCATTCTCAATTTGAAGAACATCTTTGATGCAACAAAATAAAACCGAGTTCTGTTTAATTTTGTTTTCTATAAACATCGCCTCAATTGTTGGTCTCTCTTTTTTATGACCAAAACAAAATTTAAAAACCTTCTGTTTCTGGTTTCTCATTTATAGTCTAATCTCATTGTCAATATCCTTTGAGATTTAAGTCAGTATTTTTTATTTGCTTTTGTGTTTCTTGATCCTTTAAAAATCCAAACTGATGGAATAGCAATCTATATGATTCTGGAAAAATTTTCAGCTGCCTGTTTTCCTTTTATTATTTCTTAGATATTTTAACATTACTTTGTTACTTTGCAAATAGCTCTTATCTTCAATCTATCTCTTTTTATTATTTCAGTCCATGCTGTGATGCTTTTTATTCTGTGAAGTTCTTAACATATTTCCTGAAGTTCACATATCTAATTACACATCCTAATAGGGCCCAGTGTTAGTTGCTGTCGTGTCTAACTCTTTGCAACCCCAGGCACTGTAGCCCATCAGGCTCCTCTCTCCATGGGATTCTCCGGGCAAGAATACTGGACTGGATTGCCATTCCCTTCTCCAAAGGATCTTCCTGACCCAGGGATGGAACCCAGGTCGCCTGCAATGCAGGCAGATTCTTTACCATCTGAGCTACAGCAAAAATCCTTTACATCCTACTACGTATTTCTATTTTTTAATCATGATCAGTTGTGCCAATAATTTAGTTCCATGCTCTAACTCCTGTTTAGTAATCATTCATTAGTCAAACAGAACAGATCTTGAAATTCTTGACTTTCAGCCTTGCAAATAAAAAAAGATCAATTCTTCTGCTTTAATTGAATACAACTTCCAGTCAAAATGTAAAGTTTTATTTCACATATGTATTTTCCGTAATTGCTAAAACTGAGCTAAACTGTGCTTTCTATCATTCTAATAATCTTTACTAAGTTTATTCATGAATTTATCTTGATTAGGTGGTCATGTTGCACTAGTAAATTAACCATAACATGTAAATTGCTTATAAGCAACAACACAGAAAGTATATTTCCTGCTCATGATACATGCTGAAGTAGTCTGGTAGTGAGGAGAGTTTCCTTTTCCAGGTTTCAATCTCCAGGTTGATAGGATTTCTACTACCTGGAATTTCACAATTCACTGATTCACTGTGTGCCAGCTAGAAAATCATGTGTATATTTTCAGTGCTCTGTCTCAGAAACATTACACATCATTTCTGTCTGTAATTTATTGCTCAGAACTAGGTATATCATTAGTCTTGCCTAATTGCAAGAATTGGGGTATAAATTGGATATCTAGTGAGTACTACTGTCCCAACTGGGTTTGTAGATTACTTTGCATCTATGTACATCCAACTTCTTTGACTAGAAGTGTTTCTTCAAAGCAAGAGCCATATTATGAGCTCTATTCCACTGAATTTCTGGCATAATACATACACTTACTTTTACAAAAATATCAGGTCTTCACTTCATTTGCATAGTTTTGATAAACAATTACTGACACTCTGCATATCATATCTTTATATCTCTATATGACCTGCATCCTCACTGCCATGATATTTTATCTGACATATCTCCTTCTTTTATGAAACCTAGTTTGTTTTGAAAACTCTTTCCTCTGATATTTCAGCTAAAATTATTTTGATCAGACAGAAATGCTTTTCTAACTACATTATTCTGCGTACTGTAAGATCTAATGTCTTCAACAATGAGAATTTTAAAAAACCTATTTTTAACTTCATATCCACAGCCATCTGTTCACTGCTCATAATACATGTTCTTTCAAATTTTAACCTTCAGTTGTAAGTGGCAAATATTCTACATATGTTCCCAAATGCTTCTATTTACTATTATATTTACTAATTTGCTCATCAATATCACTAGAAAGACAGTCAAGATTTCTTTGTTCATTTATTCATTCATTCTTCATGTGTTAGCTAATTTAGCAAATGCATATTGAGAATTAACTCTGTGCCAGACATTGTAATGGTGTTAGTATAATCTTCCCAATATAGTTAAAAAAAAAAAAGCTGAAGGTAAGTATAAAGTAAGGATAGCTGATTGAAATTCTACCAAATGAACAATAATGTGAATTTTAAATAATTAACCCACAAAAGTGAAAACAAAGAGAAAAAAGACAGTAGCATCACAATTGTGGAGGCTGGAAAACATTAAAATGAGTGAGAATATACATAACAAAGTTGAGAAACCTGAACAAAAAGGATCAATTCAGAGCCAATTTAATATTTTCCACAGAATCTTGAAAGTCACTAGGCAATCTTGGATGCAGGGTGAAGGACAAGGATAGAGTAAGGAAAACTATTAATAGCTGAAAACCTGTTCAAGAATCACTCGAGAATCCAAATTCCTTTCTTTGCTTTGCTTAGCAAGGTGATTTCTTCTCCATTTTGCAAAACGAATGTATGTTTATTATGGGGATAAAAAAGTTAAAAAGACTAGCAACAGAGCCTCATAATAGGCAAGTTAGGCACCATACTTTAGACTGAAGAAAATGTGAGCATTCCCATAAGGGGTGCTCATTTATATTTGGTACCCTTCCTTCACTGGGTGACCAAAACACTGAAGCCAGGTCTTTACTCTCCATGAAAAATATTTGAAGAGTCTTCTATCAGGAATTTTAGCAATCTAAGAGAAGGGAAGAGATGGAACAGTACTGGACAGAAAGGAAAGGAGAAAAAGGAGAAGAAAAGAAGGAACATGATAGTGCATCCTCAATTAAAATATCGTTAGATCACTCCAGACGAAAGCTTGTATCTGCATTTTCCACTCACAAGCTCAGCACTTTCACAGGCTGTATAGTGCTACAGTCTTAAATATGAGAAAGCAACAATGAATACTAGAAAGATTTGAAAGCTACTGATAGGCAATATGCTAATCAAAAAAAGATGAAAAGAAAGAAAACATAAAAAAAAAACTACATACAGAGGAAAGAAAATGTAAAAATAATATACACCAGAAATATATAAGATAAAGGAACTATGAACAAGAAAGAAATCCTTTGGTAAAGAAACATTCAGCAAATGTAAAAGGAATTTTTTACATTAACATTTTGATGTTAGTGCTAAAATACGCAATAATATGTTCTAAGTAAATGCTAAAGATATCTCCTAGATATTATGGGAAAGAGCGAAAGAGATGGATTAAAGGAGAGAAAAGAGCACAATATTAGGTCTTTCCAAAAGGCTCAAATAATGCCCCCAAACTGGACTTCTGGGTAGGAAAAAAAAAAAAGGAAGGGAATATTTTATTGGCTTCCCTGATAGCTCAGTTGGTAAAGAATCAGCTTGTAATGCAGGAGACCCCGGGTTGATTCCTGGATGGGGAAGATCGCCTGGAGAAGAGATAGTCTACCCACTCCAGTATTCTTGAGCTTTCCTTGTGGCTCAGCTGGTAAAGAATCTGCCCACAATCTGGGAGACCTGGATTCGATCCCTGGGTTGGGAAGATCCCCTATAGATGGGACAGGCTACCCACTCCAGTATTCTGGCCTGGAGAATTCCATGGACTGTATAGTCCATGGGGTTGCAAAGAGTTGGACACAACTGAGTGACTCACACTTTCACTTTTCACTTTCAGGGAAGACAGACCCAAACATCATGCAGAAATTATTGAAAACTGGGGGCAAAAAGAAGCTTCTAAAAGACTCTAGAGAAAGAAAATGAGTCCTAAGCGAAAGATCAGGAATCAAATTGCATTTACTTCTTTACAGTTCTAAAAATGATTTATGAAAGATGGTATTTCCTACCTAAAATTCTATAATGACCTAATATATCAATTCAGCATTTCTGGAGAATAAAGATATTTTAATTTGTACAAAGTTCCAAAAATTTACCTATAAACATCTTTTCTCAGAAGGAGTCAGAGAACTACTTGGGAAACAAGAGTTAATTACTAATATTATACTTCAGACTATTTAGGGGGAAAAAGGTAAATATGTAAGATATAGTACCATTCTCTTTAATGCAAACTTATATCTAGCTTTGGGATTTTGATTTTGATTTCATGGATACTTGAAGGTGAAGACAATATTAATGGCACCTTTGCTTTTTTGTGTTTTTCTTTTCCTATTTAATTTTATTGGTATTTTTTTCCCTTCAGTACATATAAAACAAAATTATTTAAATAAATACATGTTTTCCATGGTCCTCAAAGTTCACATAACTCATTTTTAGTCACTAGAAAAGTTCATTAATACTTTTTTGTAGAAAAATCTTACTGAAGCTTCCAAAGTTTCTGAAAGAGATTTCACCTTTAGGGCCTCCCAAACACTATTGGGACAGTAGAGTAAACTCTAGAATGGACTAGTAAAGATGAAAAGTAAGGAAATTCTGTTGGATTTCTCAGATTGTTTTCTCAAACAGAACATGATAAACTCTGATCATGTATTTATCTACCAAATACCATGAGTCTCTATTTTTTTCTTGTACTTGGTATTAGGCATCCACATAGAAGCGGAGATTATTGCAGGTTATTCCCTTTTGACTGAAAGATTGAATCTGGGAAAGATTGAACGTGGGAGGAGAAGGGGATGACAGAGGATGAGATGGCTGGGTGGCATCACCGACTCAATGGACATGAGTTTGAGTGAGCTCTGGGAGTTGGTAATGGACAGAGAAGTCTGGTGTGCTTGCAGTCCATGGGGTCACAAAGAGTCGGACATGACTGAGTGACTGAACTGAACTGATCATATAATGCCAATGAGAGCGATGAATTTTGTTGCCTCCCCCTACCCCAGTATACAGTGCCTTCCAAATTGCTTACACAGTCAATAAATGTGAATACATGAAATAATGGATGGATAAATGAAAGAAACAAAGCAGTATGTTAAGAAGCCCTCTAATGATGTGCAAAGGAGATTCCAGGATGACAGATACATGGGGCAGCCCATCCAGATTGTAACATAGGTGAGATGATTCTGAAAGAGACTTCCTCATAAAGATTAAGTCTTCAGAAGACCTGTTGCACCAAAAGGCCTTGAGAGATGATATAGGCAATTGGCAAAAGTTTGGGCTGAATTAGAGACATGCACATATGAAAACTGAACAAACAAAGCAAAATTAACTCCAGAAGAAAAATCAGAGTAAATAGGGAAGAAACTGCTAAGCCCTTATTCTCAATAGTGAGAAGTCAAAAGGTAATGTTCCAAAACTAAAAATAAATGAACAAAAACCCAAAACAACAATAAAATACCAAAAAGAACTAATAATAGAGGGCCATTATCTGGATACACTGAGTCAATTTTCAAACTAATCAGCTAAAAGAAATAGAAGCAATTGCTGCTGAGAAAGAATGGCAGTGGGATGCTGTTTCTCAAAATTAACCTGTTGAAACACTTGACACTTTTTACTATGTGCAAGGATAACTGATAAAAGTAAAAACTTCTAAACAAATAAACAAAAGAGTATTAATGTGTTTGAGGATGGCCTCTGTTTGCCAGGCACATGCCCTCAAACTTAATTCCACTGCAGGAAAGTGTCTACATCCATTTTCCTTTGGAACCATCACTGCTAGTTACCTTTTCCTTCTGAGGTTAACACCATTTTTTTCAACCTTCTCCTGACTGCAGAATCTCATTATTGTTCCATTAGATGTTGAAGGGCTAGTTCTTCTTTATTTTGAAAATGTTTTATAATTTGTGATGAAACTATATTAATCCTTGACTCTTTTGTTTCCATTTTTTCTCATGGTTTTTCATCTGCCAAGCTGCTGAGAATTATCATGGACTTTTTAAACATAGCATTCTTTCTGTATTTCATCCTGAATTACTTTTGCATCCAGTGGCGCTAAGAATCTGCCTGCCAATGCAGGAGACACAGGAGACACAAGTTCGATCCCTGGTTTGGGAAGATCCCCTGGAATAGGAAATGGCAACCCACTTTAGTATTCTTGCCTGGAAAATTTCATAGACAGAGGAATCTTGCTGGCTATAGTCCATGGAGTTGTAAAGAGTCGGACACAACTGAGCATGGGCACACCTGTGCGTATGCACACCAGGAACTTTACTTGTTACCTTTTACATTTGTTTTACATCAAAACAAGCTTTGTTCCAAATCTACTAATTGATAACAATTCAAGTAGGAATAAAAACATAGCACCTACATTTCAAGTTATTGAAGTGAATAGATTTATGCATATTTTCTTGTGCTTTTTTCACACCTTTCTTTCCAAGATGGCCACAACCTATCGAGACATATTCTTGTCTTTTCTCCATATCCACTCCTTTCCATTCCTAGAGCAGTCTTGAGAAAGACATCCCAGTTCTGTACCAACTAGTGGAATACTTGAGCAATTTGTTCAATCTCTTTAAGCCTTGGTTCTTTATCTGTAAATTGGAGATAATAATAGCATTTAAATCATAGAATTAAATGTTAATTGATGTAATACATGTAAATGGTTTTAGCCTATTTTCTGACACTGATGCATACTACTTTTATTCTTAAGGAGGTAGAAGACTAGAAAATATATTTCCAAAGTGAAAAAGAAAAGTAAAAATAGGTAAAATGACAAAGAAAAGAAAAAAAAATTAGTATGTTAGAAATGGTGCAAACTCAAGATTTATAGAACATTTGCTTTTATCACTTCATCATGCCTCTGTGACTGTGATCAGATTCATTCTTTCACATGATATTTATGATTTTTTTTCCTCTCTTTGAGGAAACTTTTCAAAAATTACTTTCTTGCAGGTAGGTTACATTTAGTAATATTTTCAAATATTGTTGTAGTAACTTTTAAAACAGTTGCAATTCTACAGGCTAGACTAGAAAGTGAATTTCTGTCAAACAAATCAGGTTTTTGGATAGAATTCTAATTTAATTCAGGGATGTGTTTCCACCTTGCTGATGACAACGTGCAGTAGAAGATGCCAAGATCTCAGCTTCAGCTATCATCAGCACAAATCAGGAAGAGTCAGCGATGCAAGCGTCAGCTCTTCACATAATGTTTTCTTTTTTTTTTTTTCCAGGATGCAACAGATGTGAACAGCAGGGAAACAACTTTTATGTCTCTAGCAGAATTCCATTAATTTAAGTCTTCAGAGACCACTTTTCAACTTTGTCATTGATTTTCTAATTCCTTTTTGGCAAGTATCTATAATGTGTATTGCCAAATAATAGGTTTACTCAGGTATATAGTCCACTAAAAAGTACATGCTGTGCAAAGTTATATCTTTATACTCCTTCACAGTAAAGAAATCAATTTAGACATAGGCAAAGCGGCATTTATAAAACATCATGTTGTCCTAAGTATCATATTTTAATTTCAAATGTGGACAGAAAGGCTTTATTGTTCAGTCTTGTGCATTTTCATGTTAGTTATTCACTGGAAAGAAAACAATGCTAAAATGTACACACTCTAAATATGTTCATGCACATTTCGATTTGGCTTAATTTTTATCTCATTTTGGGCTTTTTAATTGAAATTGATTCATCCTTCTAAAAATATTAATGGAAAGGGTTACAACTGAACTCAGAAAAGAGTGCTTTGAGGCTTTATAACCTTATAACCTTTAGCACTCCCTAGAACATTTTAAGATACTCTTTAAAAAAAGAAGAAATACGGAATGTTCTGCCCACACATAAGCATATGGGCCTCCCCAGTGACTGAAATCATGGGAAATTTTTCATTTTCCCCCCACAGCTTCAGTTAATACATGTAATAGAAATGGATATTAGAAATCTATTCTCATTTATTGTAATATGAATGCAAGCAGAGAAAACACTAAAAATCTGCAGTGTCTGCACATTTCCTAGCACTCTGGCTTTTGGGAGAGTAGGAATTATTTATGGACATTCTTGCACAGCTTTGATATTTAAAGGGCTCCATGTTTTTCTCCATCAGGAATTGCAAGTTTTAAAGTGTCCTATAGAGATTTCCATGAATTAACCTTCTTAAAAGTAAAGGGAAGACAAATCTGCTTTTTCATGGATTAAAAAGGACTTAGATCTGTGATGTTGGTGTAAGTGTTCTATTTGCATTTCTTTATACAAACTTACCATGTGATTTTATTAAAGAGAAATAGAGGTAGTTATCTTTAGTAGGAAAGATTAGTGAGAAACAAAACTATTCTGGCATTCAAGATTCCCTAAAATCTCGTGTTTATGCCTGTAGTTCTGTGTTATTTGTCTGCCACATACACTGAAAAGCAGAAAAGCAATACTTTTTTCCAAAGAACTAGCTTACCTTTTAAAAAACATGCTAAAAATAGTGGAATTAATACTCTCTTAAATAAGGAGTATCTTCCCTGGCCTATTAGAATAAAAGGTAGTTTAATTGATATTCTGCTTTTTAACTGATTATAAAGTGTGTCAATTTCTACACGCACATTCCAATCACCAATGGTGACTCACATGTGCATTTTCTTTTTTTCTTTTTTTTTTCATATTGAACTCTAGGACTATAGAATAGTATCTTAAATAAATCTGCCAAGTCATCTGACCTTAGGGACAGAGCCAAGTGTTACTATCAGAATAAAGATGAACAAACAAAGAAAACACAAAGACTTGAGCAAGCAGGTGAGCCTTCCCATCTTAATTCATACAACTGAACATATAGCAATACAATTTTCATTGGGAATAAACTAGAAATCTATGTAGAACAGAATATGAAAAAATGGGACAGGTAAGTAAAATATTTAACATTACTATAACATGTGTCTGGTCCCATCGCTTCATGGGAAATAGATGGGGAAACAGTGGAAACAGTGTCAGACTTTATTTTGGGGGGCTCCAAAATCACTGCAGGTGGTGATTACAGCAATGAAATTAAAAGATGCTTACTCTTTGGGAGGAAAGTTATGACCTACCTAGATGGCATATTCAAAAGCAGAGATATTACTTTGCCAACAAAGGTCCGTCTAGTCAAGGCTCTGGTTTTTCCAGTAGTCATGTATGGATGTGAGAGCTGGACTGTGAAGAAAGCTGAGCGCTGAAGAATTGATGCTTTTGAACTGTGGTGTTGGAGAAGACTCTTGAGAGTCCCTTGGACTGCAAGGAGATCCAACCAGTTCATTCTAAAGGAGATCAGTCCTGGGTATTCTTTGGAAGGAATGATGCTGAAGCTGAAACTCCAGTACTTTGGTCACCTCATGCGAAGAGTTGGCTCATTGGAAAAGACTCTGATGCTGGGAGGGATTGAGGGCAGGAGGAGAAGGGGATGACAGAGGATGAGATGGCTGGATGGCATCACAACTCGATGGACGTGAGTTTAAGTGAACTCCGGGAGTTAGTGATGGACAGGGAGGCCTGGCGTGCTGCAATTCATGGGGTCGCAAAGAGTTGGACATGACTGAGCAACTGAACTGAACTGAACTGATAACATGTGTAGTTGGGAAGAAGCAGCTATTTTGCTGAAGAAGGAGATTCTTTATCTAGATAGTAGAAACCTTTGTTGATTGACAATACCTTTAAAGATATCTGAAGAGGGGTTTGGGAGTGGACAGGTATCTATACAATTAAAATCTCAGTTTTCCATTGCCTTTGACAAAGAATAATTACTTTCATTGTCAATATCAACCTTCAGAGGAATCTCCCTGATATTAGAATAAAAGGAAGACTTCCAATCATATTCTTTTTTACCTGTATATACTTTATATTATACAGCATAGGCTTTTTACTTGGTATATGCAATACAGGTATGAAACACAGATTTAAACTTATTCAAGATATTGTCTGAGGAAAAAAAATAAACAAATTTAGAAGAGTAACAAAAATACTGTGTGAAGCATTTTTGGTGCTTTTGCTTACCAAATTCTTTTCCTCTTTTGCAAAACTCAACCCACAGAATAAATCTTGTATGAAAATATAAGGTATTTAAAAAAAAAAGAAAATATAAGATATTCTCTCCAACTCTTACTGCTCCCATATTGTCAGTTACCCTAAATGGCCCTACTTCAAACTGGCAGTGTGTCTAGACAGTTATCTAAGGAGATTTTTGTCTTTCTTTGGTTATACTATAAGGCAAATTCTCTATTACTTTCCAGTAAAATACTACCTGAAGAGTGATACAGGCTTAGTATGTGATCTTCAAATTAGATTTACCTGTTTTGAAGGCAAATTACTCACCCACACTATCTATCTTTTCCCTTCTGTGTAGTCATGTCCTTATTTAATAAGACAATGGAAATATTTGGAGATTGCCTTTAGCGTAAGGCAAATAAACAAATACTACATTGTTAGAAAGAGGTGTGCAATATAAGCTTGAAACAGAATTATATATATTTAATGGACAAATAAACATATATTTGAAGAGTGTTTGAAATCATATTTGACATTTGCAGAATTAAACACAGGGGAAGTATCAGTGTGTGTTTGCCTCTAGAATGAATACATTTGATTTGATAAATCATAGTACAATTTCAGCTTTACTTTTCTATAATTCTCTGATTATGTACTTTCAAAAATTGATAAACAAGGAGTAATTTGCAAAGTCCCAAATTATCATAAATTGTAGTTAATCTTTTGAATTCAAAGTTCCAGGAGATAGAGCTTACCACTGGACATTTTAGCTCTTAATTCCATACTACTGATTTCAGTCATTACAACCAAGAAATTGACCTTTATAAACTATGATTCCACTTCTCATCTGGAGTCCAGAGCCTCGCATTTTTTTTCCCCCAACTAATACTTGTATTGATTATAGTCAATGTTGCAAATGGAAAACCTTCTAAGTCAAACAAGTTCTGTTAAATGATTTATTGTGTACCTTTATTATGAGAAAGTGAAATTGTTTGTTGCTCAGTCATGTCCAACTCTTTACAACCTCATGGACTATAGCCCTCTAGGCTCCATGGAATTCTCCAGGTGAGAATACTGGAGTGAGTTGCCATTCCTTTCTCCAGGGCATCTTCCCGACCCAGGGATTGAACCTGCATCTCTTGCATTGGCAGGTGGATTCTTTATTACTGAGTCACCAAGGAAGCCCTGACTTTTTCGCTAAGCTAGTTTCTTCCTGGAGAGTCATGCATTCGTGTTGTCTTGGCATTGATGCTTTATTACCTTACTGAGATAAGTTATGTTTTCAGTCATAACAAAATAAAGTAACTCCAAGTAAAATTCATTCATATATGGAGCTTTAAAGAATTTCAAGTAACAAATCAAAAGTAATAGAATTACTTATCTGAGAGAGAGGAAGAAAATAATAAAGAACTTTTCCTTGTTTCCATCCTTGTTCTTTCTGTTTTGGTCACTACTGTTTCCTCTGCTCAATGAATTTAACATAATCAGATATCGTAAGGATGTGATCTGTGCAAACTTCATTTTGCCTCTCATATAAATGAAACCTGTAATAAGTAAAATATTGTTAAAAAGATGGAGGCATAGGCAGGATAATATAAAATATTGTAAAACCTGAATATCCATTGAAGTCATAGAGTTAATAATAGCTGCATCTTTCTAGAAATCAAGCAGACATCTTTAGCACAAATCTACAGAAAAAAAGGCACTGGAACTGAAATCATCTTCAGATGATGTCACCACCCTTCAATAAAACTTTAGAAGCAGGCAGATAAGTTAAATAGTCCATAAAAAATGTTCATCGTATTGCTTTGGCCATTTTCAGAGCTCTTTGAAATAACTGAAAACAATATCATATGGTGCAATGGCTAAATTAGAGAAAACTCAGTCACAAAAGGCAAATGTTGACAAACAGGAGGTCTGGAATAAGAAAATACATGAGAAACTCATTCTGAAAACATATCTCAGGTTAGAACAGTAGTTTTTGTTTTAATTCTTCTGAGTTCTTTGGTCTCTCTCTCTCTCTCTCTCTCTCTCTCTCTCTCTCTCTCTATATATATATATATATATATATATATATATATATAATTCTTCACACATCCCAGCAGCAGACTTTGGCCTTGGGTCTGTCTCAGCGGAGTACAGAATGAGAGTGATTAGAGCGGTTGAAGATGGGGTGGATGACTGATGAGGCAATTTGCCCTTTCTATATCCGCACAAGCTTTCTGGAATCTAACCTTCTGTCCTGAAAAGAAAGGCAGCAAAATCCCTGAAATGTGACCTGAAAAACCCAATTATAATCGCATTCACTCATTCTTTCTTTCTACTACCCTCCTTCACCGTAACTAAAATCAGAGGTGTAGTTATACTCTCTCCATAGGACAGTCAGTTTCTAATTGCATCCATTTTCAATTAATGTTTGATGAAGCAGCTTTCTTCAAATTTCCATCCAGTCTATGTAAAAACCAGTTGCATTTGATCTCCACATTCAAATGATAACATTCTGTCTTGTGCTCAATTTTAGAGGTAAATGCTACAGCAAAAGAGAATAGTTTGTGGTCAGAGAGTTTGCAGGATGAATATAATTTGCCCTGAGTGAAACAGGAATGAATATCCATGAGATACTCATCAGTCCTCTTTTTAGCTCAGTTTCTGACAAAGGCAGATAGAATAGTGTGAACACATTTATTTTCCATGTGACCTGGTCAGTTACTTGGTAATGGCAGTGGCTGACATTTCTCAGGGAAAAAAATCTAACAACTTAACTTTAATTGAGTGCACTGTAAGATAGCCACCAACATGATTTTATTTTTTGAAGATTTCCCAGGATGGGAGAAATGTTCATAGATAGACCTGACAAGCATAGTGATTGCTTTTCCTTTGGGTAATAAAACCAGCTACATTTTTCTTGCTTTTGCCTGTAGTTCCTAAATGCAAAAGAAAAGCAATTATCACATGAAATATATGCCTAAGGTTACCCTCCCTGCATTAGTCAATAAGCATCTATTTCTCTTTCCATTCCAAGTTTCCCTTTGAAAGGACAGTAAAATTCCAGGCTATGTAATATATGTCTCTCAAATAAAATATTTGTGAGACTCAGTGGGTTTCTTTTTAATCTGTTTTAGTGACTCTAATCTAGACTGAAGTCAGTTTTTCTCTAATTATAACAAGAGAGATTACCATAAGCCTATTATTTTAAAGGAAAAGGACGTAGAAACAAAAATTCTCACAATCACCTTCTAACAGTTATTCTCTTTCATTTTTGAAGCTTAAATATAAAACAAGCATCTGAGACAGATAATTAACTGATTCAAGATTTATGTAAAAAATCCTTATCCTCTGTTTAAAATTTGAATTTCTTACTTACAGATTTTTCGTAGATGTTTCCTCTTTGCTTCAAACAGGAAATTTAACTTAATATGCCACTGTTTCCTACTTAATATCCATAAGAGATAAAAACAAAGTTATATTATGACTTAGGTTTTAACTATTTATACTAAATCTCAGGTTGAGAAGAAAAAGTGAAGTCACTCAGCTGTGTCTGACTCTGCGACCCTGTGGACTGTAAACTACCAGGCTTCTCCGTCCATGAGATTTTCCAGGCGAGAGTACTGAAGTGGATTGCCATTTCCTTCTCCAGGAGATCTTCCTGACTCAGGGATTGAACTTAATATCCATAAACGATAAAAAACAAAGTTAAATTATGATCTGCTGCTGCTGCTGCTGCTAAGTCACTTCAGTCGTGTCCAACTCTGTGCAACCCCATAGACGGCAGCTCACCAGGCTCCCCCGTCCCTGGGATTCTCCAGGCAAGAACACTAGAGTGGGTTGCCATTTCCTTCTCCAATGCATGAAAGGGAAAAGTGAAAGGGAAGTCGCTCAGTCGTGTCCGACTCTTCGAGACCCATGGACTGCAGCCTTCCAGGCAAGAGTGCTGGAGTGGGGTCCCATCGCCTTCCAAAATTATGATCTAGATTTTAACTATTTATACTAAATTTCAGACTGAGAAGAAAAAATATACCTCAAATGCCTTTGAGAAAAAGTAATGAGTTTGATTAGGTAGTAAATATTCAGTTTCTATTTTGGCATATCGATCAGTAACTCCATTTCTCAATCTTATATGAAAGGCCACCCTACCTGGATCTAGTGGATTTTTTAAATTTAGAGAGTCTTCAATAAACATGTGTTTAATAAATAAGTGAAAAGATTAATTTGTGGAGTATATGCCACACAGTACCTTTCCGAGTATTCACATATACTGAAACACACTTCTGCACATACATGAGGAACTGTATGCTAAAATGCAGAGAATCCAATGATGAATGAGACAAAAATTATCTTAGCTATGTCATTCCCAGTGAGGATGAGAAATCATAAACATATTTTTTAAAAGACAAAAAAATTACAACTTTTGATAAATTCAATAATATCAAATTAGTACAGAACTGGAGTGGGAGTGATCACATATTTCCTTTAGAGTTAGGGAAAGTCTTCCTGAGGAAGTGAATCTCTAAGTTGAAATCTCAAAGAAAAAAGGAGCTAGCCAATCTCAAGGAAAAAAGGAACTAGCAAATTCTGGAACATTCATACTCTAGAATTACTCTTCTCCAGCAATGTTCTTCCTATGCAAGGCTCTTGAGCAGAGAACTGGAAAGGAGTCCAAAAGGAAGGTGAGAAAAAGTCCTGGCTTTCACAAATAAAAATATATTCAATTCTGAAAACTAAAGATGAATAAATATTACATGGATCCTAATAAAACTTATGCAGTACATTTTAAAATATATTGAATTTCACTTAAAAGAAAAATTAATCACTTGCAATTAGCATCTGTTCATTAATAACAAGTGTAGCCAAATTCAACTAAGTTTCTATATTGATCATGCTGTAAAATTGCCAAGGACAATTTCTGAACTTCCACAGGGCATTTGAAATCCTATAGTGTGCATAACTGAGGGAAACATATCTCAGGGAATAATAAAGTTATGTAGATATATAATTGACAATTGGTAATAATGCTAAATTAAGAAGTTTTCTCCAGTGACATGCTGTAGAAGCCCACCTCCCTATTTTAAGTATTAAATAATAAACCCAGATAATGACACAGGCATTACTGGTAGCATCTGTGACCTCTGGAAGGAACTAGAGCATTACCAGCTAGAAAGAATGTTTACCAACAGGTCTTTCTGTAGCTTTTACCTCTGCACTCCAGTTTGATCATCTGGAAAGGTACAGAATACTTTCAATCCTTCTTCAATGTAACATCCCCCTGAACATTTGAGGGAAAATATCAAATTGACACCCATTTTTTTTTTTTTTAATGATTCCTTATATCTTTGCCTCTTTCTCTTATTTTTTACCATTTTGGTTAAGCTTCTCTACACACATTTCAGTTTACCTATATGCAACTTAAGGTGTGGTTCCAGGCAGTGAGAACAGTATGCCCCAAAGATGGTCGATCAGTTCTCTAATATTTCAAACTAGGAGCTAGATAATGGCAAGGAGCTCAGTCACCAGTAAATTGGCTTCATAGCTTTTAAGGTCTCTAGCATGGTAAACTGGAGAAGGCAATGGCACCCCACTCCAGTACTCTTGCCTGGAAAATCCCATGGACGGAGGAGCCTCATAGGCTGCAGACCGTGGGGTTGCTGAGAGTCGGACACGACTGAGCAACTTCCCTTTCACTTTTCACTTTCATGCATTGGAGAAGGAAATGGCAACCCACTCCAGTGTTCTTGCCTGGAGAATCCCAGGGACGGGGGAGCCTGGTGGGCTGCCATCTCTGGGGTCGCACAGAGTTGGACACGACTGAAGCGACTTAGCAGCAGCAGCAGCATGCTAAACATCATCCATTAACAAAATTCAATGAACATTAAGATTATGTGAACATAAGAATGAATTAAGTACTGTATAATTTGTTATCAGTAATTCTGAATCCACAGATACAGAGAAATATCAGGAAAGGAATATCAGATTAAACAAAAAAAATTTCAATTAAAAAATTCTACCAGTAATATGATATAGTGAAGCCTTTTTCACGGAAGTTGCTCTGTTCTTAATTAGTAAAGCAGTTTCCTATATACTATTCTATGCTTTGGGTTAATGCTTTACCTCTATCGAAGCATCTACATTTGCTCATTGATCAGGATAACTGAACCTGGTTTATGGGTGTGACATAGCAATTAAAAACATTTTTAAATGTCACTGAGGTATTTCTAGGTGGGCTGAATTAATTTATCTTTAATGTGTATTATACTAAATACAACTGTGACAACTTTTCAAAAACATATTGGCACTGAGAAAATGTGATATTTATATCAAAATAGATCACATATCTTGAGTTTAGGCTCTCAATTCTTTTCTACCTTGATTTTCTCATCTTAGAAATATATTTTGAATCTATTACCATACTCTTCCCAGTGTAGTTTTGCAATTATTCCTTATCTTTTGTGAAGAAATAAAGATCTGAATGACAAAATGAGTGATTATATAAATAACTGATTGGATAAATGCAATGAGTATTTGTTGAGCACTTGGTTTCTGTGAGAGATAAAGCTCAAGAAAAACAGAGCCTTGAGATTTCACTAAGCAATTGTTACAAATTGGATACAGTTGAAGTCAATTGAATTTGTAATAGTTAACATATATTCCTTGAAGTGTATATTAAGGTTGCCAGTGGGAATCAGGAGGTCAAAGGGTCAGAATAGATGCATGATTATTCTCCAGTATGGCTCAGCACACACTCTCATAACTGTAGATTTTATAAATTCCTAAAGTCCTGAGAAAGGGATGGTTCTAATAATCATCTAATAATCATCTTATGAATTACAAAAGAATTTAGTACTGTGGGCATTTGAGAATAATTGTGAATTGTTTGAATAGCAAACTGATTATAAGATTGTCCTCATCATAACAATAATTGAGCATGACAGCTTGATAATAATGCATCTGTGAATTTGAAAGGCAAAAATATATGCCATGTATTTCACAGATGTAATTGCCTTTGTTCATACAAATACTGAAAGCAAGATTTGTTTATCTCCATTTTTAAGAAGTACAAAATTGGTGATTTTTTAATTATTATTATTATTTGAAAATGAACCCCTCCCATACACACAGATATGAATCCAAGAGTAAAAATTACCCATTGTAAATAAAAGGAGCAAATGAAATTTGCCTTGGTGTTTGTCCACCAAAGGAATAAGTTTTACGTTTTTGATATATATTATTTCATATTTCTCTCTAGGCCTGCAAAATTCATAGTTTTGGTATATTTTAAATAAAGTCAGATATACATGAATATGCAGTATATATATTACAATACATATATTTTTCAATGTTTTTCAACACAATAGAATCAAATTCTTCCTTAATGCTTTAAAAAAATATTTTTATGTATTTATTTTTGGCTACACTGAGTCTGTTGCTGTGAGGGCTATTCACCAGTTGCAGCGAGCAGGGGCTACTCTCTGGTTGCAGTATGCACGCTTCTCATTGTGGTGGCTTCTCTTTTGTGGAGCATGGGTCTAGGGCATATGGGCTTCAGTAGTTGTAGCACATGGGCTCAGTATTGCAGCTCATGAGCTCTAGAACATAGGGTCAATGGCTGTGGCACAAGAGACTAGTTGCTCCGCGGAATGTAGAATCTTCTTGGACCAGGAGTTGAACTTGTGCTTCTTGTTTTGGCAAGTGGATTCTTTACCACTGAGCCACCAGGGAAGCCCTTTTTAAATTCTTGTTTTCATTTTTTAATCTATTTGGCTGTGCTGGGTGCTGCAAGTCTTAACTGAGGCACACAGGACCTTCGATCTTTGTTGAGGGCATGTTGGATCTTCAGCTGCAGCATGCAAACTCTTAGTTATGGTAGTTCCCTGACCAGGGATCAAACCCAGCCCCCTGCATTGGGAGCTTGGAATATTGACCACTGGACCACGAGGTGTCTCCTCGATGCTTTTTAAAGCTAAAACGTTTTGTGTACGCCTTTTCAGGAAAGTGTATATATAAAGATTCATTCCTTTTTAATTGACATAGTATGTGGCATTTATGTTCATACTTCATTCAGCCAATTTCCTACTAAAGTCAATTTAGACAGATTCTAATGTTTATTAAAAACAAGACTGAAACAAATACTATGCACATATTTTTCTACTTTAAAAAAATTTTTCAAGTTATTATTTTTGTAGAACCATTTCTTAGGATTGTTGGGTCAAAAAGTTTGGGAAATTTGTATAAAAACTGACTTGAAGTGTAAAGTGTAAGTCATTCAGTTGTATCTGACTCCTTGTGACCACATGGACTGTACCCCACAAGGTTCCTCTGTCCATGGGATTCTCCAGGCAGGAAAACTGGAGTGAGTAGCCATTCCCTTCTCCAGGGAATCTTCCCAACCCAGGGATTGAACTCAGATCTCCTGCATTGCAGGCAGATTCTTTACCTTCTAAGCCACCAGGGAAGCCTGTTCTAAGATATACACCTATCAAAATTATTACCCCCCATTCTTTCAAAAATAAATGTCCTTAAACTTTAATTTATAAAATTTCTACTTTACTAGAAAAACAAAATTGATAACCCGTCACTGTTTTTATTTCATGTTCAGAGAGACAATTTGTATTTAAAGTCAACATACAGGTAGTGAACAACTAGATTTGTCCTCAGGAGATGATTTTTGACTGATCTTTCAGACACAGACAGTGGGATTAGCAAAGAGCAGTGAATAATGAAATAATGACAGTTTATTTGACTTTTGATTTCTCAGAACCTTTCAGTACCCTTTCATTTACTTCCTCTGTTGAGGGTGAGACTTAGGTCTTAAAAACCAAGGTTTGTGGATAAAAATGTTACTCACCCCTCTTACATCAAAAACAATCATTTTTACCCTTGAGATGTTTATAGTTTAGTGATGAGTCTCATATGTAAACCAAATAAAAATTTTAAATGTAAAACCATAGGGATGGCATTGTATAGAATTCACAGATACAGAAGTAAAGTAGGAGAAAATTAGTTGCAAAGCCCTCAGTTAACAGGACAGCTAAAGATTTGCTTTTGGTTTTAAATCAGAGAATGCACCTTTAGATCTTCATGTTTATCCGTGTTATCAAAGAGAGCATTATAGGAAGTCAGAAAATTGTGCAGTCATCAGCAAGTAAGCTAAACTCATTGTGGCTAGTAAATTAGAAAGATAAGAAAGCAAAGTTTAGCCCACAAATAGAAACTGATAAAAGAAAGAAAGCAATCACTTTCCCTCAACACTGGTCACCAACAAAGAGTGCAAAGGGAAGCATTTAAGATCTGTGCAGTTTTAGGTTTGCAGCTATATTTACCATGCACTCTATCTCTGTTGTTGTTCTGCTGGCAGAATTTGACCTTCAGAACCACCTTTTAGAGATAATAATAATGATTTATACACACTTAAAAATCAGAGGAAAATAAGAGTTTTACACAAATAGTTTGTATCTTCAGAAAATTAAGCTCATGTCCAAATACAACACTATCAAGTAAGTAGGCAAAATGTAAATATCTTTGAAAAATACACCTCTAGCAGCCAAACTGAATATTTGGTGGGGAGTAGAAGCCGTCAACGGAGAAGGCAATGGCAACCCACTCCAGTACTCTTGCCTGGAGGGTCCCATGGGCGGAAGAGCCTGGTAGGTTGCAGTCCATGGGGTCACTAAGAGTTGGACACGACTGAGTGACTTCACTTTCACTTTTCCCTTTCATGCATTGGAGAAGGCAATGGCAACCCACTCCAGTGTTCTTGCCTGGAGAATCCCAGGGACGGAGGAGCCTGGTGGGCTGCTGTCTCTGGGGTCGTACAGAGTCGGACACAACTGAAGCAACTTAGCAGCAGCAGCAGCAGAAGCCGTCAAAAGCCTAAGCATGTACAATAATTCAACATATGGACATAAACATACACATATACATACTTAGTTTTAGCCACTGAATCTTTCATCACATTGATCTCAAACATATATTCACACATCAGGTCATGTTTATAATATGGATGAATTTCTTTAGCTCTGTTTCAAAACTGAAAGACTGTCTCCTTGGAGCTAATCTGACCCTGACTTAAAGCTCCGGACACACACTGAAAAAAACCCTCTTCTGATGTGTCAGGTTCTTTTACCTGAATATCTGACTTGATAACCCACCAAATACCAAGGCTTTCTGGGACGGAGTATTTGTTTTCTGATTGAGTTGCTGCTTCAAGTGGGATGTGGGATCTTTTCTTGTAGCATGTGGGCTCCAGAGAGCAGCGGACCCAGTAGTTGCCACACATGGGCTTAGTTGCTCCATGGCATATGGGATCTTAGTTCCCCAAGCAGGGATCAAACGCACATTCCCTGTATTGCAAGGTGAATTCATAACCACTGGACCACCTGGAAAGATCTGCTATAAGATTTTTAATGACCTCTTACTGATTACCAAAGGCCAAGGTAAAGAGTAAAATCACATGGACCTTCGGATATTTTAAATTTAGGAAGTGTAATTAGCCTAATGGAGAAGGAAATGGCAACCCACTCCAGTATTCTTGCCTGGAGAATCCCATGGACAGAGGGGCCTGGTGGGCTGCTGTCCATAGGGTCGCACAGAGTTGGACACGACTGAAGCAACTTAGCATGCATGCATGCATTGGAGAAGGAAATGGCAACCCACTCCAGTGTTCTTGCCTGGAGAATCCCAGGGACAGAAGAGCCTGGTGGGCTGCTGTCTATGGGGTCGCACAGAGTCTGGCATGACTGAAGCAACTTAGGAGCAGCAGCAGGGTCAATTAGCCTAAAGATGTCTTTATTTCTTAAATTCATACTCTTTACTGTATCAATATGAGCTTTTCTTTTTTAATTATGGAGGAGCAGATTGCTTTAAAAGGGGTACAGTTTAAACTCTGAAGTAATAGATGAAAGATTCACTGATTCAAAGCAAGATGCATGTTGTATGTGCTAAGGCACTTAAGTCATGTCTGACTCTTTATGACCCCACGGACTGTAGCATGCCAGGATCCTCTGTCCATGAAATTTTCCAGACAGGAACACTGGAGTGGGTTGCCATGCCGTCCTCCAGGGGATCTTCCAACCCAGGGGTCAAGCCCACATCTCTAGCATCTCCCGCACTGGCAGGCGGCTTCTTTACCACTTGCACACTACCTGGGAAGCCCATCGACTTTAGAGCATGGGCCTAATCCACCTCAAACATAAAAGGTGAGCGGAGATGGGGGTGTAGGGAAGGGATATTGAGTTGGCGTTCACAGGGGATTAATCAGGAAACCAGGTAAGGCCCAAGCAGTGTGATGCACACTTATGCTAGCACTGCATAGACTTTAGACAACTCTCTTCCAACAAGAGCAGGCATGTACTTTGGAAAATTAAGAGGAATGAATGGAAAGAACACATTCTGAAAAAATAAAAATAATAAAAAAAAAAGAACACATTTCAAACTTGCACAATAGAAAGCACATAAAACAGTAAGTGCCTATATAAACTGTAAAGATTTTCTTAGGACAGAAGCGACTCCACATTCTCCAAACAACTTCATTTCAAATGGTTGGTGAAGGTACATTCTTTATCTTCAATACTAGTTCATTTATTATAGGCAGTGTAACAATTGTCAGATATTTTAGAAATAGTGCTAATATGGGCACACACTAGAAAATCTTTAATGCTTAACAAGAGGAAAACTTTATAGAGTGTGAAAAAATCCTATTGCAATCATATCTTCATTTTTCCCTTGGTGATTTTTATGTTAGAATGACTGCTGTGATTTTAATACTAACACAATCTGTTCACCCAGACCTAGGAGAGAGTGATTAGAGTTTTATAATAATACACAAGATTCTTTATTAGAAAGATTTAACATTGTCAGAAAAACTTGAAGTTGCAGCTGTTTCACTCTACACAGGTTTATCCTCTAGGTATCCCTTTGCTGTGCTATGCTTAGTTGCTCAGTCATGTCCGACTCTTTGTGATCCCATGAACTGTAGCCAGCCAGGATCCTCTGTCCATGGGGATTTTCCTTGCAAAAATACTGGAGTGGATTGCCTTGCCCTCTTCCAGGGGATCTTCCCAACCCAGGAATCAAACGGGGTCTCCTGCTTTACAGCAGATTCTTTACCAGCTGAGCTACCAGGGAAGCCCAGGTATCCCTTTATTCAAATATAACTGATTGAGGATAGAAGTGTAAACAAACATGTTAATTTATTCATTTTGCATTATGTTTTTCCTGACTTTGGGCAATGACCAGATTTAAAGGTTAAGTTTTTTTCAACTTAATTAATAATTCCTCACAAAATTCCAATATGATGACAATAAATGGGAAAAGAAGTAATTGAGCACAAAAGTTTTGTTTTTATTTAATTATCTGCTATGCATTTTGGAGTAAGACTGTCCCCAATAAAGGATACAGCTAAAGGATAAATTTCTTTTAAAAATAAATTTAGGATAAATATCATTAAGCATTAATCACTGAATCAATTAAAATTTCACGTATGTATATATATGCATATATATCCAAAGCCTCTTTTGAGTACTTATGATGAACAAGTGGTACTGACGGAAAAGAAAAGTAGTGAATAGATTTGGATGTAAAATTTGCCTCTGCCTTTCAGGAATTTATATTCTATTACATTTTGGAGTAGTCCCAGACCTTAAAGAATGTACAGTCTAGCAGAGTGTTAAACTTAACACAAGTGAACAAAATTACAGGACAAATAACAGTTTAATGTAGTGTAGTAGAAAATACATGTGCTGCAGAAATTCAAAGACTGGTTGGTTTGTTAGAGGAAGCTTCTCAGAAAAGGTAAGACTTGGGTCAGTAGCATTTATCAGTGTATTATTTATGTTTGGTTGTATGAAACAGAGACTTGATGGCAGTATAGCTTAACCAAAAGAGAGATTATTTTTCCCATGAAACAAGGAATATAGAGGTAGACAGCTTAGGGAAGTAGAAAGGCTCCAAGACATTGTTACATCCTGGATACTTCTCTCACTCTGCCAGTCTTACCATCTTTAGCCTGCTGGTTATAACTAAGTCTGGCACTGCCAGCAGAGCATCTCTGTTCCAGACAGATGATAGGCAAAGGGAAGCCTGTTACTACTAATGTTAGTCACTCATTCATGTCTAACTCTTTGCAACTCCATGGACTGTAGGCCACCAGGCTCCTCTGTCCATAGAGTTCTCCAGGCAAGAATACTAGAATTGGTAGCCATTTCCTTATCCAGGGGATCTTCCCAACCCAGGGATTGAAGCTGGGTCTCTTGCATTGCAGGCAGATGCTCTACCATCTGAGCTGCCAGGGAAGCCCAGAGAAAAGCCTACCTTTTCTGAAAGCTTCTAGTGAATTCAGCTCTCATTATCGAATCATGTCATACAGTCATCTCTACATACAAGGGATCAGGGAAAACGTGTTCTATTTTAACTATCTACAGTGGCATACTTATGCAACAGAAAAAAAGGAATAAGGGTGAAATGTATATTCAGAAAGCAACATGCATTATCACTTAAGACATGTCCAAAAGTTTCAAAAAACAAAATGTAATGTGATGGTGAAATCAAACAGGGACCTGTGGGGCTCCTGGGCATGAAAGGCTTTCCATGTCCCCCCCTTCCTTTTAGGAAACAGATTCTAGCCTCCATGACCTTCCTTGAGTTCCAAAGGGCAGATGTGAACAGTTACTAGTCCAGGAAGGAAAGGGATAGAGAGTCAAGAGAGGAACAGCCAAGAAACATTAGTCTACCCTTGGGGAGGGTCCTGGTTCCCCCTCTAGGGATATACATAATAATGTCTTTAAGTTCTTCATTAATGTCCTTTCTTTATAGGGAACTGGAATGCAAAATTATTTTTTCATTCCAATCCCAAAGAAAGGCAATGCCAAAGAATGTTCAAACTATCTCACAAATGCACTCATCTCACACACTAGTAAAGTAATGCTTAAAATTCTTCAAGCCAGGCTTCAACAGTACATGAACCACGAACTTCCAGATGTTCAAGCTGGTTTTAGAAAAGGCAGAGGAACCTGAGATCAAATTGCCAACATCTCTTGGATCATTGAAAAAGCAAGAGAGTTCCAGAAAAACATCTAATACTGCTTTATTGAATACTAAAGACTTTGACTGTGTAGATTACAACAAACTGTGGAAAATTTTTAAAGAGATGGCCGTACCAGACCACCTTATCTGCCTCCTGAGAAATCTGTATGCAGGTCAGGAAACAACAGTTAGAACTGGACATGGAACAACAGACTGGTTCCAAATAGGAAAAGGAGTACATCAAGGCTGTATATTGTCATCCTGCTTATTTAGCTTATATGCAGAGTACAACATGCAAAATGAGGGCTGGATGAAGCAGAAGCTGGAATCAAGATTGCTGGAAGAAATATCAATAACCTCAGACATGCAGATGACACCACCTTTATGGCAGAAAGCAAAGAACTAAAGAGCCCCTTGATGAAAGTGAAAGAGGAGAGTAAAAAAGTTGGCTTAAAACTCAACATTCAGAAAACGAAGATCATGGCATCTGGTCCCATCACTTCATGGAGAATAGATGGAAACAGTGGCAGACTATTTTTGGGGGCTCCAAAATCACTGCAGATGGTGACTGCAGCCATGAAATTAAAAGACACTTGTTCCTTGGAAGAAAAGTTATGACCATCCTAGACAGCTTATTAAAAAGCAGAAACATTACTTTGCCAACAAGGGTCCATCTAGTCAAAACTATGGTTTTTCCAATAGTCATGTTTGGATGTGACAGTTGGACTATAAAGAAAGATGAGTACTGAAGAATTGATGCTGTTGAACTGTGGTGTTGGAGAAGATTTTGAGAGTCTCTTGGACTGCAAGGAGATTCAACATGTCCATCCTAAAGAAAATCAGTCCTGAATATTCATTGGAAGGACTGATGCTGAAGCTGAAACTCCAATACTTTGGCCACCTGATGCGAAGAACTAACTCATTGGGAAAGACCCTGATTCTGGGAAAGATCAAAGGTGGGAGGAGAAGGGGAAGACAGAGGATGAGAATGAATCACCAACTTGATGAATATGAGTTTGAGCGAGCTCCGGAAGCTGGTGATGGACAGGGAAGCCTGGCATGGTGCAGTCCATGGGGTTGCAAAGAGAGGCTGAACTGAACTGAAGCTCTTCATGGGCTTCCCTGGTGGCTCAGAGGTTAAAGCGTCTGCCTGGAATGTGGGAGACCGGGGTTCGATCCCTGGGTCAGGAAGATCCCTTGGAGAAGGAAATTGCAACCCACTCCAGTACTCTTGCCTGGAGAATCCCATGAAGGGAGGAGCCCGGTGGGCTACAGTCCATGGAGTCACAAAGAATCAGACAGGACTGAGCAAGCAACTTCACTTTCAAGCTCTTCATATAATTAAACCCATCAAAGGAAGATGTCAGCATTCATCATACCAGAGATTACCTGAGGTTAGACTAAAGGAATGGAGAAGCTTATCAAAAGATTATCTGAGACCAGATTAAAAGGATTGGAGCACTTTAATTTATCAGCAACCCCACCTTTGAACTATCCCTATAAAGCGAAAATGTTGGTTGCTCAGTGTGTCTGACTCTTTGCGACCCCAAGGACTGTAGCTGGCCAGTCCATGGAGCTCTTCTGTCCACGGAATTATCCAGGCTGGAGTGGGTAACCATTCCCTTCTTCAAGGGATCTTCCTGACCCAGGGATCAAACCTGGGTCTCCCACATTGCAGGCAGATTCTTTATCATCTAAGCCACCAGGGAAGCCCATCCCTACAAAATGTCTCACTAAGTCCTCCCAGGCTAGGACACACAGTTTTTGAGGCCAGGAGACTGCTGCATCCCCCTTTGCCTGTCAAGGCAATAAAGCTATTCTTTTCTACTTCACTCAAAACTCTGATTCCTGGATTTGATTCAGCAACAGTGCAGAGGCATCAATAAGTAGTAATGAACTATTAGAAGTTCCTTAACAAGGCAATTTGGCAGAGAACCAGTGCTTCATAAAACTGAGTTTGGCAGCAATGATATGGAAAACAGAGAGGCAATCATGGAAGGATGCAGGAGAATGACCTAGAACAATGCTGCAGTCTCATATAAAATGTTAAGGAGAGTCTGTTTGTATACTGATAGAAATAAGGAAACAGTAGAGGAGATATTTCCATATCTGAACAGGATGCCATTTTACACAGGTGTTGAAGGACAGAGAAAAGTAAAGAGTACACATTTTCCAATCTGTGAAAGTTTTAAAGTATTAATAAGATTGGTCTGCTGATTTGAAAACTAAAACATAGGAAAGGTCAGATATGCGTCCAACTTTACAAAGCATCAGTGATACAAACTTGACCAAACTCATTTTCCAACTCAGTCTAGTACTACACCATTTTCATGTATCATTTTCATGATATATTATATTTTACATATATGTATTTTTAATAAGAATTTACATTTTATAGATATATAAATTCTTTTGACTTGCATGATGATTAGGAATCTAGAATCTAGTAAGTTTTAGATTATTTTTATGACTATTTCTTATCTTACAAAATATTTATAGTATATTTATGCTACTATAGTATAAGAATTTTGCTGGAAATTACATTCCTAGCCTGCAGGAACAAGAAGTAAACAAGATATATGGGCCTCCTGTAAAAGATTAGAGAGTGAAGAGAATTATCCTGTACTGATAGAGACTGAGAATACTTTATTTGCATACTTATCATAGAAAAGTTGCTACAAGCAAAGAAATTATTATAGAGGAGTTATTTTAAAAGTTCCGGTGTTGACTTTTTGATAAAATGCCATTCAGTGTTATAGTAGTTACGTTATGAAAGTTTTACCTCTGTTTCCCAGCCCTGTAGTGCTCTCTGTATCCCTACAATTCTCAAGACCAATTTACTCTAAAGAGAGAAGACATTTCACAGAAGACATACCTTGCTCTCAAGGTTTTCCTATTACAGATTCTGACCAAAGTAGCAAAAACCACTGATTTCTCATCTGCTTCTCCCACTTCACACTCATTAAAATTAACCTCTGCTATCTTCATTTTTTTAAGTCTTCACTTTTTTCTTAAGAATGGGTCAATAAATTTGGGTTGATATGTTTACTTTCAATAATGACATATTATTTCCTCCCTGATTATGTTTCTTTTTAATCATGCACCTTAATGGAATAAATAAAATGGTATTTCAGACTTAATAGGAAAATAGGAATTGTACATCTCTTCAGGTGCAATCACAACACATCATTCATTTATGCAATTAACAAATATATCTGAGTTATCTACTACATGTTAAACACCAAAGATACAAGTTCAAGAAAACTAGTCAAGATTCCTTCCCTCATGACGCTTAAAGTAGGGTGGAGACTAGACATTAACCACATAAACAAATGTAACATTCCAAACTGTGATAAATTCTATAAATACAAAGCACAAGCTTCCGTGAAAAATGGTAAAGGTGAGACTTCTGAGGGACAGAACAGGGAGAGAGATTTACTTATGAATATTTCTGCACTTATATGATTTTTAACCCCAAATTTCACTAAATGGTCTTTTCTGTTTCTTATTCTGGAATTATTATGACACTTATAATTTGATATAAATACCTTAAATTTGGTATTTATAAGGAGGCAATGGCACCCCACTCCAGCACTCTTGCCTGGAAAATCCCATGGATGGAAGAGCCTGGTGGGCTGCAGTCCATGGGGTCGCTAAAAGTCGGACATGACTGAGCGACTTCGCTTTCACTTTTCACTTTCATGCATTGGAGAAGGAAATGGCAACCCACTCCAGTGTTCTTGCCTGGAGAATCCCAGGGACGGGGCAGCCTGGTGGGCTGCCGTCTCTGGGTTCGCACAGAGTCGGACACGACTGAAGTGACTTAGCAGCAGCACCTTAAATTTATAGCTAAAACAGTTTCTCCTCTATGTGTGTTTGAAGACAGTGCATCGATTGCAGTTTACAAATAATACAGTAGTTTTTTTTTTTTTTTTTTTTTAAGTTCATGCTGAAAAGAATTATCCTAAAAGTGATATAGCATATTTTAGGTCACAGTCTGAATTTTTCCAGTATATAAACTCTGGAAAGCATAATTTCTCCACTTGTTCATGAACGATGTTTAGCATTTTCAGAAAATCCTAAAAGTTTCTAATTTTGAGTGAGTTTAGAGAAGTAAACAGAGGCTATATACATGCCACACAAATGATTAAGGAGTTGGCAAATAGGTCTTTTGAGTAATGCTAAGATGAAAGAAACTGAAATAATTTAGCTTACAGTAGAGAAAATTTTGTGGTATATATTAATAGTTTTCAAATGTGTAAAAGATTAGGAAGGAAGAGATGGTAACCAGATGTTCCTGATCTCTACAGTGGAAAGAACAAGATTAAATCAGCTTAAAGTTTAACTGAAGAGATCAAGGACAGATATAACTTTCAGAAAATAAGGTACTATAAGCACAACAGCAGACCACCAAAGGCAATTACACAGTCTCTGACATCTGCCTGATACTGTTTATATACAGATCTGCTTAAGGGTTCCTCTTGCCTTATTTTTGCTCTGATTATTTGCATACAATATTGGGAACAAGATTTCCTGAGAGGAGTCAACTAAAAACCAAACTACTCGTAAGATTTACATAGTCAGAGAAAGAAGAAAAGCAACAGATTTCAAAATCATTACAATGACTTCATATTTGCCCTCAGGAAGCAGAACAGGAGTGAAGTCCAAAATGAACTGAGATCATGTCTTTAAACTCATTTATTTTTCCACCATGGAATCCAAGATTATTTGGAGGTTAATTCCTTTTGAGGCACCAGTATGGAAGAAATTTGACTCATGAACTCAAGGAGGCAAGAATATACAATGGATTAAAGACAATCTCTTTAACAAGTGGTGCTGGGAAAACTGGTCAACCACTTGTAAAAGAATGAAACTAGAACACTTTCTAACACCATACACAAAAATAAACTCAAAATGGATTAAGGATCTAAATGTAAGACCAGAAACTATAAAACTCCTAGAGGAGAACATAAGCAAAACACTCTCCGACATACATCACAGCAGGATCCTCTATGACCCACCTCCCAGAATATTGGAAATAAAAGCAAAAATAAACAAATGGGACCTAATTAAACTTAAAAGCTTCTGCACAACAAAGGAAACTATAAGCAAGGTGAAAAGACAGCCTTCAGAATGGGAAAAAATGATAGCAAATGAAGCAACTGACAAACAACTAATCTCAAAAATATACAAGCAACTCCTACAGCTCAACTCCAGAAAAATAAATGACCCAATCAAAAAATGGGCCAAAGAACTAAATAGACATTTCTCCAAAGAAGACATACAGATGGCTAACAAACACATGAAAGGATGCTCAACATCACTCATTATCAGAGAAATGCAAATCAAAACCACTATGAGGTACCATTTCACGCCAATCAGAATGGCTGCGATCCAAAAGTCTACAAGCAATAAATGCTGGAGAGGGTGTGGAGAAAAGGGAACTCTCTTACACTGTTGGTGGGAATGCAAACTAGTACAGCCACTATGGAGAACAGTGTGGAAATTCCTTACAAAACTGGAAATAGAACTGCCTTATGATCCAGCAATCCCACTGCTGGGCATACACACCAAGGAAATCAGAATTGAAAGAGACACATGTACCCCAGTGTTCATCGCAGCACTGTTTATAATAGCCAGGACATGGAAGCAACCTAGATGTCCATCAGCAGATGAATGGATAAGAAAGCTGTGGTACATATACATGATGGAGTATTACTCAGCCATTAAAAAGAATACATTTGAATCAGTTCTAATGAGGTGGATGAAACTGGAACCTATTATACAGAGTGAAGTAAGCCAGAAAGAAAAACACCAATACAGTATACTAACACATATATATGGAATTTAGAAAGATGGTAACAAATAACCCTGTATGCTGCTGCTGCTGCTAAGTCGCTTCAGTCGTGTCTGACTCTGTGTGACCCCATAGGCGGCAGCCCACCAGGCTCCCCTGTCCCTGGGATTCTCCAGGCAAGAACACTGGAGTGGGTTGCCATTGCCTTCTCCAATGCATGAAAGTGAAGAGTGAACGTGAAGTCGTTCAGTCGTGCCCAACTTTTAGCGACCCCATGGACTGCAGCCTACCAGGCTCCTCCATCCATGGGATTTTCCAGGCAAGAGTACTGGAGTGGGTTGCACGAGACAGCAAAAGAGACACTGATGTATAGAGCAGTCTTTTGGACTCTGTGGGAGAGGGAGAGGTTGGGATGATTTGGGAGAATGGCATTGAAACATGTATAATATCATATAAGAAACGAGTCGCCAGTCCAGGTTCGATGCATGATACTGGATGCTTGGGACTGGTGCACTGGGAGGACCCAGAGGGATGGTACGGGGAGGGAGGAGGGAGGAGGGTTCAGGACGGGGAACACGTGTAGATATTAAAGAAGAAGGAAAATTTAAAAAAATAAAAAAATAAAAAAAATAAAATAAAATTGAGCAATTCTTCAACAGTTCTTGGATCTTGATAACACATAATAGAGCCTTTGAGAAACAAACTTAGTAATACAAAACTAATTTATTTTTCACGCCTTTATAAGTTAGTGATTAAGAATTAAAGTAAATGGAGCAAAATAGAGCCATGAACAATACAGGAGCAACAAATGGTGAGTATCTACCATGTTTTGAAGCTTGATATTTATGATAATAATAGCAGTTATACTATCGTGTACATGGGTACCAGTAAATGTGATACATAGTTTATTTAATCTTCACAACATCCTTGTAAATTGAGTACTGATTACCTCTAAATTACAGATAAGTAAACTAACTTAAATGAAAGGGTAAATTTGCCAAGTAAATGACAGTGCTTGAATGAAATATAGGTCCTTTTGATTTCAGAGGATAAATTCTCAACTGCTATAAAATACATTTACCAAAATTCAATGACGTTTACACTACTCTGTTGTAGAGAAACTTCCAGAAGAAATTCCTCTTGCCATTCAGATGCTAAAAATGACTTTCTCTTGAAGAAATGAAAGTAAAATTATAATTTATTATGATCTATTTCCTACTTTAATATGTGTCCTAAATTAAAGTCTGTGAAATTCAGTTTTTCAATTAATAGGATTATTACTGCCAATCTTTGAAAGACTTTATGTAAATTGATTGAGATGAAGGTTTTAATTACTTTAATCCACAGCACCAGAGAGGGATGGCAAGAGTTTCAGGTGTGACCAAATAGTTTATAAAATATAAGCAGTAAGCAAAAGGAATTGGATTAAAAAAATAGACTAATAATTAAACACAAAAGTTCATGATACTTCAGATTAAAAGAAATTTTCTCCATGATTTAATATTATGTCTATAATCTTCCCCATATCCAAATTGTCACTATCCTTAATTGAGCCTTTAAAAAATATCTAGAATATGTATTTTTTTTATAAAACTGTGCTCCCTCTTCCTATATCTTCACTGTTTAGTTGCATTTATATACTATTCTTGGATTAATTTTCTTGAAATATGGCTATAGTCATACTCACTGCTCAAAATTTCTTGATGATTTCCCATTGCCACCATAAAATATCATAATGTCATCATTATTGATTTCAACTTTCTTTTCTTTTACTTACCACATTCTATGTGCCAAAAACTATAATAAACACACTGAACATTCTGTCTCACTTTATTCTCATAAATATGTTGAAATCTATAGGTTACTATCATTATCTTATAGATGAGAAACTGAGGCTCTAGAGATGTTTCTGTAGATTGGCTGAAGCCATAAGACAGAACTAGGATTCAAATAAGCTTTTGCTCTGCTCCTACCAGAATAAACTCCAACTTCTTTCTCCTGGAATCTTAGATTTTAACTAATACATCCTAATGTCCTGGGTTTCATATAACTCTTCTTCAAGCATCAACATATCTCCAACTCAGCTCTTCTCAAGAGTGTGTTCTTGTTCCTCCAACTGAAAAAAACTGAACATTTCTGTGAACAGTAATACCACTATGTGCAATTTTTTTGTCATTAATTCCATAGCTGTTTAATTATGTAGTTTATTTCTTTTAAAGGCTAAACTATTTTATAATGACAAGATCTGTGTCTGACTGAAATACTCATACTTTATTCCACTGTGACCTGTTGGGAATATATTTGATTTGGAATGAAGAAATGAAATAGATGTCAATTATTATCAAGATTTTAGCTAGGCCTTAGACAGTACTACAAGAAATGAGAGATGTAGAATAAATGTTAAAGAAGGAAGTAGACTTTTCACTTCTGAGAATCTTAAGAAACAGGACAGATTTTTACCTTCCATGACAATTTCCAAGTGGTTCTATCTGAAGAATGGGGATGGGATGTAAAAGCACTGAAAACTTCTTTCCAATTATTTAACTTTCTAAATGAGTGAAGAAAGTTGAGTCCATTGAAATTAACTAAGCAGAAAATTTAGAAGAAATATAGCTATTAAGAATATATCTCAGCTTTTTTTGGGTGAATGATGAGTTTGGAGGGCTTTCCTGGTGACTCAGTGGTAAAAAAATACACCTGCCAATGCAGGAGACATGGGTTCAATCTCTGGATTGGGGAGATCCCCTGGAGAATGAGATGGCAACCCACTCTAGTATTCTTGCCTGGGAAATCCCATGGACAAAGGAGCCTGGTGAGTTACAGTCCATGGGGTCACAAAAGAGTTGGACATGACTTAGCAACTCAACAACAACAATGATGCGTTTGGAAAGAAAACTGCTCAAATCACTTCATTGCTTATCTCTTTCTGTTCATGGCAAAAACACAAACATAAAATATAAGACACAGGAAATAAATTAAATGTGTTAATATAGATTGTAGTAGTCTAAAATAATTTGCAGTAAAGCTGAGGCTATAAAGGAAAAAGGAGTTATTTCTTTAACTATTTAACCCAGAGACTCCGTGCCTCAGATTGAGTAAAGAAATTGCAGAGAATGTAGTTCTGAATGATGGTGAAGTAATACTAAGTGCAAACCTCTGATGGGTTCCTGATGAGAAAACATGCCTTAGTCACAAGTAATAAAGTCAATACAGAAGCTGTAAAAATCCATCACCAGAGGAAAACAATAATTTAAATGAGTGATAAAAAAGGCATTTCGTCTATGCATGATAAGAAACCACTGAACAAAACAAATTATACACCACTCCAGAATGGCTCAGTGCCCAAAGAAATTGCAAACAGCTTATGAAGACAGAGAAGAGAAAACCACAGAGACTCAGAAATGAAAGAAGAGTGTTCCTCATATCAATAATACAAATATTCTGTTCCTGAAAACCCCACCCAGAGTATACTGCTCAGTTGCCAAAATTGTATGTAAGGAATGCATGGCCATTAGTGATGAATATTTTGGATGAGAGAGCAGTACCATTAACAAGGCATAATCTGTCATACACATCTTGCACAGTACCTATATCACAGCAGTATCTCCAAGTTAGCATTTCCTTCTGGTAAAATTCAAATAGTTAGACAAAATATGACATGGCCTTTGCTGTTTAGAATAATATTTGTTTTTGATAGCCATTTTTGCAGGTGTTTTGTGCTTCTTAATGCCTTAAATAAAAGCAGTTTTCAGTTACTCAGATCTCATGAACTCCTCAGACATTAACGGCTATAACATCAGTTATACTTTTTATTACCAGTATTTTACATGTTTTTATTTCAGGTGTTTATTTTATTTTATTACAGTATTTACATATTACATGTTTTTATTACAGGTATTTTGTTTTTATTGCTTTGTAATTAGTATTTAGAGAGAAATTCTCACAAACTCAGAATCTAACATAAGAAGTTTAGAAATCACAAAGTTGTCAAGTGGTCATATATTTAAGAGAAATTCACAAGATTAATGGATAATAATTTACAGTATATAACTGAGTGGAAAATGTACTAGATAATAAGATCTAGGTTTATATGGTAATTCATTTATATTGAGAAAATCATCACAACTAGTTTTTAAATATGGACAATGATGACCCATTGAATAAGACTCTGGGGAATTTTGATCACTTATTAACATGGAGAAAAATGGTGAGAAAAACTTCTAAGAAAAAATTAGGTGGTTCAGAAGAGTTTTCTCACTTTGTGTCATTTGACTATCATCATTCCTTTATTCCCCTGAGCCACAGGTCCTGGAAATAACCATTATGTTTTCTGCTTGTACGAACTTGACTTTTTAAGACTGTATGTATAAATGAGAACATATGATATTTGACTCTCTGTGTCTGGCTTATTTCACTTAACATAATATTCTCCATGTCTATCCACATTGCTACAAATGGCAGGATTTTCTTTCTTTCTTTTAAGGCTAATATTCTCTGGTATATATCACATCTTTATCCATTCATCCGCTGATGGAAATGTAGGTTGTTTTTCCTATCTTGGCTATCTTGAATAATGCTGCAATGAACACAGAAGTGCAGATATTTCTTCAGGATCCTGATTTCATTTCCTTTATATACAGACCCTGAAGTGAGGTTGCTGGATCATATGACAGTTCTAATTTTCATTTTTGAGGAAACTTCATACTGTCTTTCATAATAGCTGTACCAATTTATCTTCCTATCAACAGGATACAATAATTCTTTTACTCCATTTCATCTCTAGCACTGACGACTGTAGTTGTATTTTTAATGAGTCATGTAAAAAGTATGTGGCAATATCTCATTGTGGTTTTGCTTTTTATTTCTTAATAATTACTGATATTAAACATATTTTCGTATACCTATTGATCATTTTTATGTCTTCCTTGGAGAGATGTCTATTTATGATCTTTGCCCAATTTTTATCAGATTCATTTTTGCTGTTGAGTTGTAGAAGTTTCTTAGGTATTTTAGATAGTAACTCCTCATCAGATACATGGTTTTAAAATATTTTCTCCCATTATATAGTTTGCCTATTCATTTTGTTGATTGTTTGAGTTTGATATAATTCCAATCGCTATTTTTGTGCTTGTTATCTATGCTTTTGGTGTCATATCCAAAAAATCTTTGCCAAAACCAATGTCAAGGAGTTTTTTACCCACATTTTCTTCTAGGAGTTTTGTGGGTCAGGTCTTACATTTAAGTCTTTAATCTATTTGAGTTGATTTTTGTATAGTATAAGATAGGGGTCCAATTTCATTCTTTTGTAAATGGATATCCAGTTTTCCCAACATTATTTCTCAAAGAAACTATCCTTTCCTAAGCTTGTATTCTTGGATCCCTTGTGAAAGTTAGTGAACTATAAATGTGTGGATTTATTCTTGTGTTCTCTATTCTGTTCTACTAGTCTGTGTGTCAATTTTATGCCAGTACCATAGATTTGTAGTATAATAGGAATTGGGAATTGTGATACCTCAAGTTTTTATTTTGCTTGCTTTCACTACTCAGGGTCTTTTGTGGTTTCACATGATTTTGGAGACTTTTTTTTCTATACCTCTGAAAAAAATGCCATTGGAATTTTGATAAGGATTCAATCTGTACATCACTTTGGTTAGTATGTTTATTTCAACAATATTAATTCTTGAAATCCATGACCTTGGAGTGAGTTTCCATTTATTTCTGGCTTCTAAAATTTCTTTCCTCATAGTTTTATAGTTTTCAGTACACTGATATTTCAAATTCTTGGTTAAGTTTGCTCCTAGATATTTTATTTTATTTTTTTGATGCTATTGTAAATGGGATTCTTTCCTTAGTATTTTCTTCAGGTAGTTCATTGTTAGGATTGCAACTGATTTTGTATGTTGATTGTATCTTCTGACTTCACTAAATTCATTTATCAGTTCAAATATGAGATTTTAGTGGAATATTTAGGATTCTCTATAGGAAACAGTATCAGACTTTATTTTTCTGGGCTCCAAAATCACTGCAGATAGTATTTGCAGCCAGGAAATTAAAAGACACTTACTCCTTGGAAGAAAAGTTATGACCAACCTAGATAGCATATGGAAAAGCAGAGACATTACTTTGCCAAAAAAGGTCCATCTAGTCAAGGCTATGGTTTTTCCAGTGGTCATGTATAGATGCAAGAGTTGGACTGGGAATAAAGCTGAGCACCGAAGAATTGATGCTTTTGAACTGTGGTGTTGGAGAAGACTCTTAAGAGTCCCTTGGACTGCAAGGAGATTCAACCAGTCCATTCTAAAGGAGATCAGTCCTGGGTGTTCATTGGAAGGACTGATGCTAAGGCTGAAACTCCAATACTTTGGCCACCAGATGCGAAGAGCTGACTCATTGGAAAAGACTCTGATGCTGGGAGGGATTGGGGGCAGGAGGAGAAGGGGATGACAGAGGATGAGATGGCTGGATGGCATCACTGACTCGATAGCCGTGAGTTTGAGTGAACTCCGGGGGTTGGTAATAGACAGGGATCACAGGAATGTGCTGTGATTCATGGGGTCGCAAAGAGTTGTACACGACTGAGCGACTGAATTGAACTGATATATGACTATGTCAACTACAAAGAAGGGACAATTTTATATCTTCTCTTTTGATTTGGAGAGTTTCAGTTATGCAAATATGTAAAACTTCAAGTGTAAATATCTAGTGGATAGCATGGTGCCTACAGCCAACAATACTGTATCATGTATTTAAAATTTTACAAGAAGGTAGACCTCATACAAAGTGTTATTGACACAGGAAAAAAATAATAAAAGAGAGTAGAAGGGAATTTTGGGAGTTGATGGATATGTTTACAGCCCTCATGGTTGTGTTGTTTTCATGGGTGTTTGCATGCATGTGTGCTAAGTTGCTTCAGTCATGTCCAACTCTGTGCAACCCTTGAACTGTAGCCTGCCAGGCTCCTCTGTCCATGGAATTCTCCAGGCAAGAATACTGGAGTAGATTGCCAGGCCCTTCTCCATGGGATCTTCCAGACCCAAGGATCAAACCAGCTCTCTTGCATCTCCTGAATTGGCAGGTGTGTTCTTTACCACGAGCACCACCTGGGTATACACCCATGAAGCCCTTCATGGGTATATACTTATTCCCAAACTCATTGAGTTGTATATAGTAAATAGATCCCTGGTGGTTCAGATGGTAAAGAATACACCTGCAATTCATACAATCTGGGTTTGATCCCTGGGTTGGGAAGATACTCCAGAGAAGGGAATGGACTTTCACTCCAGTATTCTTGCCTGGAGAATTACAAGGACAAAGGAGCCGAGCAGGCTACAGTCCAAGAGGTTTGCAAAGAGTCAGATATGACTGAGCAACTAACACACAACACATAGTAAGTAAGTTCAGCTTTTTACGTGACAAAAAAAAAAAAAAGTAAAATAAAAATTACTTGAAGGCAAAAAAGAGAGAGATAATTGCATGATAAGTGAAGTAAAACATATAAACTAACCAACTAAAAAAAGAATTAGAGGAGGTGAATTCAAAAGTCACATGAGTCAAAAAAAGGAAATAAGGGGTAAAGAAGTTTTACAAATTAGGAGACAATTTAAGAGGACTTAGCATCAGCAAAATCAATTTTGTTAAAGAAAAAAAGGGTTTTTAATTATCCTTAGTGATATTGTGATGAAAAACACCATAAAGAATAGATTAAAATGGCAAAATGGCTACAAAAGCATAACTCATGGTCTAAAATCTCTAGCTTCAAAAGTACATAGAGTTTTTGTAAAAGGTAAAATGATCTGTAATAACACTGAAATACAAATAAGCAAAATACTATCAGAAGACTATAAAGCTTTAGAAAGCCCTATCCGCCATATAGGGTGATGGATCGCACGGCAGAAGCACGCCGGCTGCGACGGACCACGAGTCCGAGGTCGGGGCAGCAGCCGAGAGGAGCTACCCCACATCCGAGGTCAGGGGCGGGGGCGAGAGGAGCAACCCCACGTCCAAGGAGCAGTGGCTGTGCAGACACAGAAGGGCAGAAAGGAGCTACTCCACATTCAAGGTCAGGAGGGGCGGCTGTGAGGAGATACCCCTCATCCAAGGTAAGAAGGCGGCTGCGCTTTGCTGGAGCAGCCGTGAAGAGATACCCCACGTCCAAGGTAAGAGAAACCCAAGTAAGATGGTAGGTGTTGCGAGAGGCATCAGAGGGCAGACATACTAACCATAATCACAGAAAACTAGTCAATCTACTCATAAGGACCACAGCCTTGTCTAACTCAATGAAACTAAGCCATGCCATGTGGGGCCACCCAAGATGGGCGGGTATTGGTGGAAAGTTCTGACAGAATGTGGTCCACTAGAGAAGGGAATGGCAAACCACTTCATTATTCTTACCTTGAGAGCCCCATGAACAGTATGAGAAGGCAAAATGATAGGATACTGAAAGAGGAACTACCTAGGTTGGTAGGTGCATAATATGCTACTGGAGATCAGTGGAGAAATAACTCCAGAAAGAATGAAGCGATGGAGCCAAAGCAACAACAATACCTAGTTGTGGATGTGACTGGTGATAGAAGCAAGGTCCGATGCTGTAAAAAGCAATATTACATAGGAACCTGGAATGTTAGGTCCATGAATCAAGGCAAATTGGAAGGGGTCAAACAGAAGATGCCAAGAGTGAACATCGACATTCTGGGAATCAGCGAACTAAAATGGACTGGAATGGGTGAATTTAACTTAGATGACCATTATATCTACTACTGCGGGTAGGAATCCCTCAGAAGAAATGGAATAGCCATCATGGTCAACAAAAGAGTCCGAAATGCAGTACTTGGATGCAATCTCAAAATAACTATGATCTCTGTTCATTTCCAAGGCAAACCATTCAATATCACAGTAATCCAAGTCTATGCCCCAAACAGTAATCCTGAAGAAACTGAAGTTGAATGGTTCTATGAAGATCTACAAGATCTTTTAGAACTAACACCCAAAAAAGATATCCTTTTCATTATAGGTGACTGGAATGCAAAAGTAGGAACTCAAGAAACACCTGGAGTAACAGGAAAATTTGGCCTTGGAATACGGAAAGACAGGGCAAAGGCTAATAGAGTTTTGCCAAGAAAATGCACTGGTCATAGCAAACACCCTCTTCCAATAACACAAGAGAAGACTCTACACATGGACATCACCAGATGGTCAACACCAAAATCAGATTGATTATATTGTTTGCAGCCAAAGATGGAGAAGCTCTATATAGTCAGCAAAAACAAGACTGGGAGCTGACTGTGGCTCAGATCATGAACTCCTTATTGCCAAATTCAGACTGAAATTGAAGAAAGTAGGGAAAACCACTAGAGCATTCAGGTATGACCTAAATCAAATTCCTTATGATTATGCAGTGGAAGTGAGAAATAGATGTAAAGGACTAGATATGATAGATAGAGTGCCTGAAGAACTATGGATGGAGGTTCATGACATTATACAGGAGACAGGGATCAAGACCATCCCCATGGAAAACAAATGCAAAAACCCAAAATAGCTGTCTGGGGAGGCCTTACAAATAGCTGTGAAAAGAAGAGAAGCAAAAAGCAAAGGCGAAAAGGAAAGATATAAGCATCTGAATGCAGAGTTCCAAAGAATAGCAAGGAGTGATAAGAAAGCCTTCCTCAGCGATCAATGCAAAGAAATAGAGGAAAACAACAGAATGGGAAAGACTAGAGATCTCTTCAAGAAAATTAGAGATACCAAGGGAACATTTTATTCAAAGAAGGGCTTGATAAAGGACAGAAATGGTATGGACCTAACAGAAGCAGAAGGTATCAAGAAGAGGTGGCAAGAATACACAGAAGAACTGTACAAAAAAGATCTTCATGACCTGAAAATCACAATGGTGTGATCACTCACCTAGAGCCAGACATGCTGGAATGTGAAATCAAGTGGGCCTTAGAAAGAATCACTACAAACAAAGCTAGTGGAGGTGATGGAATTTCAGTGGAGCTATTTCAAATCCTGAAAGATGATGCTGTGAAAGTGCTGCACTCAATATGCCAGCAAATTTGGAAAACTCAGCAGTGGCCACAGGACTGGAAAAGGTCAGTTTTCATTCCAATTCCAAAGAAAGGCAATGCCAAAGAGTGCTCAAACTACCGCACAATTGCACTCATCTCACATGCTAGTAAAATAATGCTCAAAATCCTCCAAGCCAGGCTTCATCAATACGTGAACTGTGAACTTCCAAATGTTCAAGGTGGTTTTGGAAAAGGCAGAGGAACCAGAGCTCAAATTGCCAACATCCGCTGGATCATGGAAAAAGCAAGAGAGTTCCAGAAACACATCTATTTCTGCTTTATTGACTATGCCAAAGCCTTTGACTGTGTGGATCACAATAAACCGTGGAAAATTCTGAAAGAGATGGGAATACCAGACCACCTGACCTGCCTCTTGAGAAACCTATATGCAGGTCAGGAAGCAACAGCTAGAACTGGACATGGAACAATAGCCTGGTTCCAAATAGGAAAAGGAGTTCATCAAGGCTGTATATGGTCACCCTGCTTATTTCACTTATATGCAGAGTACATCATGAGAAATGTTGGTCTGGAAGAAGCACAAGCTGGAATCAAGATTGCCAGGAGAAATATCAATAACCTCAGATATGCAGATGACACCACCCTTATGGCAGAAAGTGAAGAGGAACTCAAAAGCCTCTTGATGAAAGTGAAAGAGGAGAGTGAAAAAGTTGGCTTAAAGCTCAACATGCAGAAAACAAAGATCATGGCATCTGGTCCCATCACTTCATGGGAAATAGATGGGGAAACTGTAGAAACAGTGTCAGACTTTATTTTTTGGCTCCAAAATCACTGCAGATGGTGATTGCAGCCATGAAATTAAAAGACTCTTACTCCTTGGAAGGAAAGTTATGACCAACCTAGACAGCATATTGAAAAGCAACAAAGGTCCGTCTAGTCAAGGCTATGGTTTTTCCAGTGGTCATGTATGGATGTGAGAGTTGGACTGTGAAGAAAGCTGAACACCAAAGAATTGATGCTTCTGAACTGTGGTGTTGGAGAAGACTCTTGAGAGTCCCTTGGACTGCAAGGAGATCCAACCAGTCCATTCTAAAAGAAATCAGCCCTGGGATTTCTTTGGAAGGACTGATGCTAAAGCTGAAACTCCAGTACTTTGGCCACCTCGTGCGAAGAGTGGACTCATTGGAAAAGACTCTGATGCAGGGAGGGATTGGGGGCAGGAGGAGAAGGGGACGACAGAGGATGAGATGTCTGGATGGCATCACCGACTCGATGGATGTGAGTTTGGGTGAACTCCGGGAGTTGGTGATGGACAGGGAGGCTTGGCGTGCTGCAGTTCATGGGGTCACAAAGAGTCGGTCATGACTGTGCGACTGCACTGATCAGCCATATAAATCAGCCAGTCGCTTTCTGAACATGATACCAAGTGTTGGCAAGAGAATCGCTTGTCCTTGCACTGCAGCAACACATATTTATAGCAATTCTCATTGAAGGGACAGGCCAGTGGCAAGAATTTGGAAAAGAAATGAGGTTTATACCCCAAATTCAGAATTCTAGTGTCTGGTAGCACGTGTCACTGTTACTCATAAGCCTCTGAATAAGAATTTCTGAGACTAGTAGAGCAACAGAAAATAATCAGGGGAAAACTCAAAAACAAAGATGAGCATATAGGAAACTTTAAAAAATAGTATTAGAGGAACACCAAACTTAATAGTCAGAAGAGTAAATAGAGAAAACATTTAATTGGACAATAACAAAAATTTAAATATACTAGGGTAAAAATAATATTAAACCCATGATACTGCAGTTATTAAAAAAGATTATGGGCTTTAGAACTCAAACCAAAGTCATTTACCTACAAATACCTTTAGGTATAGCTGAAAAAGATTAGTAACTTAGAACATTTAAAGGGCTGTCTCTGGAAAAATAAGATGAAAAAAACCAAATTGATTAACATAACTAAAAAAAAAAATTGAGATGCACCGAGATTAGTTTTAGAAATCACATCTACCATCTATGATGTGGAGAGTACAAGTAAGAAAATAATTAGTTATATAAGGCTTTAAAAAATAAAGTTGTATTTCACCAAATCAAGAAAGTTCATGGTTTAGAGCAGGAAGACAAGGAGATAGAGTACCTTCAGTCTTAGACTTTTCAGAAATGAAATAAACATCTAAACAGGAGAAACTCTGCTTTAAAATTTTCAAAATAGATATCTGGGCAAAATAGTAGATTAGAGATAACTAAAAATAAAAAGAAAATGTCCAGACTCTAACATTAAGATATATACTTACCAAATTAAAGAGAGACTAGGAAACATAAAAGCAGAATAAGATCTAAAGAGAGATTCTGGAAAACAAAAAGATGATATTAAAAAAAATTATTTGTAGACATGATGGCTAAAAAATCTTCCATAATTGAAGAAACACATGAATTTTTAGATTTGAGACACAAACGTATGGCAAGGATAGATGGACAGATAGTAATACAACTGTAGAAATCAAAGACAATGAAAAATTCGAAATTAGCTGAAGGGAAAAGACAGATTATCCATAAACAAATGAAATTCTACAGCGAAAACAGGTATTTACCAGAAGAATTCATGAATAAAAGAGTTTATAACTAAGCGACTTTTCATTTCAAAAAAAAGAGAGATATCCTAAATGTCTACCACCAGTAAATTGAGTAAATAAGTATTTGAATACATGTCTAATCTTATACTATATAGGTGTAAAAATTAAAAAAAAAAAACTAATGTTTAAAGTGTCAACATAATAATTTTTATGCAGAATTATAGGTACGTACAAATTAAAATAAGTAATTATCTATAAATATGAGTCTGGGCATTTAAATACCCAAGTGAGTTTAGTGAGGTTTCAAACTATGCAGGCTTATGCTATCCGAAACAAGGGTGGGGTTATAAAAGGTTCAGCCAAAAAGTAAAGGCTACTCTGTTTTCCTCTAGCATTGCCCAGGGGAGGTGGGTGCTCGCCAGTGGACACGAGTTTCTGATCAGCCTGACAGACCCCACCCTAAAGTGACCACAGAATCACCTGGCATAGCCTCAAGCATTAAGGTCATTCAATAAACACTCCTCCCAATTACATTCAGTTTGAAGGAGAAATGAAGAAGGAAAAAGAAAAAAATCAAGTAGGAATAAATGTTGAGAATTTCATTGTCATTATTATTTATGTTTCCAGAGTAGTATAAGCATGAGTACTTGCTTAGAAAACAGAGTTACAGAGTGGATGGGGAAAGGATACTTAAAGTAAACCAAAGGAAGGACAATACTGCCTCTAAAATGTGCAGGGCAGGCAGAACAAAGGAAATGAGAAGTAATTTAAAATGCCATAGATATCAAGACCACATCACTGAGAATGATTGTGTATCTAGTTTTTTGTTTAGTGTTGTTTTCGTTTGTTTGTTGTTCTTGTTCAAGTGAAGTAAGAAAATCATGTTACTTTGAGGAGCAGGGGTAAAGGATATGAGAAAAGCAATTATGTTGTTCATATAAGGGAACAAGGAACAAAGACATATCAGAGACAAATACAAAGACAGTTGAGAAATCTGACCTACAGCCAGACATCCTGGAATGTGAAGTCAAGTGGGCCTTAGAAAGCATCACAGCAAACAAAGCTAGTGGAGGTGATGGAATTCCAGTTCACCTATTTCAAATCCTGAAAGATGATGCCGTGAAAGTGCTGCAGTCAATATGCCAGCAAACTTGGAAAACTCAGCAGTGGCCACAGGACTGGAAAAGGTCAGTTTTCATTCCAATCCCAAAGAAAGGCAATGCCAAAGAATGCTCAAACTACCGCACAATTGCACACATCTCACATGCTGGTAAAGTAATGCTCAAAATGCTCCATGCCAGGCTTCAGCAATATGTGAACTGTGAACTTCCTGATGTTCAAGCTGGTTTTAGAAAAGGCAGAGGAACCAGAGCTCAAATTGCCAACATCCGCTGGATCATCAAAAAAGCAAGAGAGTTCCAGAAAAACATCTATTTCTGCTTTATTGACTATGCCAAAGCCTTTGACTGTGTGGATCACAATAAACTGTGGACAATTCTGAAAAAGATGGGAATACCAGACCACGTGACCTGCCTCTTGAGAAATCTGTATGCAGGTCAGGAAGCAACAGTTAGAACTGGACATGGAACAACAGACTGGTTCCAAATAGGAAAAGCAGTACGTCAAGGCTGTATATTGTCACCCTGTTTATTTAACTTATATGCAGAGTACATCATGAGAAACGCTGGACTAGAAGAAGCACAAGCTGGAATCAAGATTGCCAGGAGAAATATCAATAACCTCAGATATGCAGATGACACCACCCTTATGGCAGAAACTGAAAAGGAACTCAAAAGCCTCTTGATGCAAGTGAAAGTGGAGAGTGAAAAAGTTGGCTTAAAGCTCAACATTTAGAAAACGAAGATCGTGGCATCTGGTCCCATCACTTCATGGGAAATAGATGGGGAAACAGTGGAAACAGTGTCAGACTTTATTTTTTGGGGCTCCAAAATCACTACAGATGGTGACTGCAGCCATGAGATTAAAAGACGCTTACTCTTTGGAAGGAAAGTTATGACCAACCTAGATGGCATATTCAAAAACAGAGACATTACTTTGCCAACAAAGGTCCGTCTAGTCAAGGCTATGGTTTTTCCTGTGGTCATGTATGGATGTGAGAGTTGGACTGTGAAGAAGGCTGAGTGCCGAAGAATTGATGCTTTTGAACTGTGGTGTTGGAGAAGACTCTTGAGAGTCCCTTGGACTGCAAGGAGATCCAACCAGTCCATTCTGAAGGAGATCAGCCCTGGGATTTCTTTGGAAGGACTGATGCTAAAGCTGAAACTCCAGTACTTTGGCCACCTCATGCGAAGAGTTGACTCATTGGAAAAGACTCTGATGCTGGGAGGGATTGGGGGCAGGAGGAGAAGGGGATGACAGAGGATGAGATGGCTGGATGGCATCACTGACTTGATGGATGAGAGTCTGGGTGAACTCCGGGAGTTGGTGATGGACAGGGAGGCCTGGCGTGCTGCGATTCATGGGGTCGCAAAGAGTCGGACACGACTGAGCAACTGAACTGAACTGAACTGAAAGGTCTAAGTGAAGATAGAGAGAATACATTTTATTGGGTCAGTCTGCATGGTATAATTCTTCTCTAGAAAGTCAGTGCAGTTCAGTCAGTTCAGTCGCTCAGTCGTGTCCAACTCTTTACAACCCCATGAATCGAAGCATGCTAGGCCTCCCTGTCCATCACCATCTCCCGGAGTTCACTCAGACTCATGTCCATTGAGTCGGTGATGCCATCCAACCATCTCATCCTCTGTCGTCCCCTTCTCCTCCTGCTTCCAATCCCTCCCAGCATCAGAGTCTTTTCCAATGACTTAACTCTTCGCATGAGGTGGCCAAAGTATTGGAGTTTCAGCTTTAGCATCAGTCCTTCCAAAGAAATCCCAGGGCTGATCTCCTTCAGAATGGACTGGTTGGATCTCCTTGCAGTCCAAGGGACTCTCAAGAGTCTTCTCCAACATCATAGTCCAATAGCATCAATTCTTCGGCACTCAGCTTTGTTCACCGTCCAACTCTCACATCCATACATGACCACAGGAAAAACCATAGCCTTGACTAGATGGACCTTTGTTGGCAAAGTAATGTCTCTGCTCTAGAAAGTGGCTGATAGCTTTAACCCAAGGTTGGTTATAAGTAGGGAAGAAAAAATTTTTAAATGTATGGAAAACGAAAAAGTTAGTTAGAAAGTAGTTGAGATATTAAATTACAGAGCTTTAGTATATAAGAAAATAAATGAAACTGGATCAAGTGTGCAAGTGCTACTGATATGAGACTGAAAATATCTAGGAAATGAAAATTCTGATGTGATCAAAGTGATAGAAATAAAGAAATGAGAAGTTTGCAAGAATAGGATAATATGATGAGAAATTAACTTCTCTCACACAGATATTCTCTATCTCACCACTGTGTTGGTTTTATCACCTATTAATATTTGGTAGGCTCTTCTTTCTTGAAGACTAGGATCTTATTTCTTGCATTTACTAAACATATCTCCAACCACCTAGAGTGCTTACTCATCAAGAGTATTCAATAATTATTTTTGAATATCTGAATAGTTACTGGAATTAAGATCTCATAGATACTATGAATCTTGGTATAGGTGATGAGCTAGATGAAAAGGTTTGCAAAAGTAAGATGACTTCATCTGAGAGAATTACATGGGAAACAGTGGAGACAGGGTTGAATGGAGTATCTCATTCTTATAAGAAACAGCATGGTATATTAGTTTACATGTAGCCTCTGGAATAGATTTTAAAAACAATGGATTTGGCACTGGCTCCACAATGCCTAATCAGTAGGATATTGTACAATGAACTTGATAATTGTGAGTCCTCATTTTCTTATTCATAGAAAAGATATATCACCTTCATAACATTTTTTGAGGATAAATTAGATCATATGCCTTGTGCCTGGCATATAGGAATGCACACTAGGTATTTTCAAATGCTCCTCAAATCACTGTGATGTAATCTATATCCTCTTTTCATACAATAATATTATTTTGCCAAGATATTAAAGAATTTAAGTTTAATAATATGCCAGCTCGCAAAGTCAAAAAATTGCACCTATTGAGCATTACTAATGTTTCTTTTAGTATTTTTCTCAAGAAGAACATCACCGTGGCGATGATATTGACAGACTCAACTGTGTATTGTATGTAAAGATGTATTTTGCACTACAGAGCTGGTGCTGACACTGTTGGTTTCAGTGCTTAGTAAAACCAACAAGTTCACAAAACACTTCTGAAGTGATAACTCTGGGTCTTTAAACTGGATCTCATCACATTGGAGGTTTTCCTTGATGGCTCAGATGGTAAAGAATCTGCCTGCAATGCAGGAGAACTGGGTTCAGTCCCTGGGTCTGGAAGACCCCTGGAGAAGGAAATGGCAACCCACTCCAGTATTCTTGGCTTCAGAATTCTGTGAATGGAGGAGCCTGGTGAGCTACAGTAGTCCGTAGGGTTGCAGAGTCAGGTACGACTGAGTAATTCACACTTTTACTTTCACGCTTACCTGGTGGTCTGTGGTGGCAGTGAATGCACTTAGTCATGTTTGACTCTTGCAACGTCATGAACTGTAGCCCACCAGGCTCCTGTGTCCATGGGATTTTTCAGGCAAGGATACTGGAGTGGGTTGCCATTTCCTCTAGGGATTGAACCCACATCTGAATCCATTTCCTGCATTGCAGGTGGCTTTTTTTTTTTTTTTACTTGTTAAGCCAGCCCTAGTGGTGTAGTGGTTAAGAATCCACCTGCCAATGCAGGAGACACAGGTATGATCCCTGGGGTCTGGGAAGATATCACATGCTGCAGAACAACTAAGCATGCGTGCCACAACTATGGAGCCTGTGCTCTAGAGCCCAGGGGCCACAGCTACTGAACCTCGCGTGCCTGGAGCCTGTGCTCTGCAACAAGAGAAGGCACCACAAGACGGCCATGCACCACGAGGAAGAGGAGCCTCTGCTCACCACAACTAGAGAAAGCCTGCACGCAGCAATGAAGACCCAAAGCAGCCAAAAATAAACACATTTTAAAAAGAATGCACATTTTACCTAAAAGTTATGCAAGATAAATGTCTTGTTCTTAAGTAAAAAAGATAGTAGTTGCAGAGAAGATATGAGAAGCAGTTGTTTTTTAGCTGGTGCATTCTTTTATTGCACTATTTTCATCACCAATTTTTCACCCTCTCTATGGCTCATGGTTGTCCTGTACCCAAACATCACTTAATACATTTAGAGCCAAACAGAAAAACCAAACAAACAAACAAAAAAAAACACTTTGAAATACATGGAAATTGTTCATGTGCACAAGAGATGCATGAATAAACAAAAGATGCTATTTCTTCATCCATTTTCCTGGCATACATACAAAAGAAAGCATTTTAGCTTCATCCAGACATAGGACACAATTCAATTATTTTTTTCTATTATTTTTCTAGGAACTGTTTTGTCAAGTAAATTATTGTGTCTTTGCCTGAAATTAAAATGTCAAAGTATTACTTTTTAGAGCACATTAATTTACTGTGCCTTTAACTGAAAAATCATCATACTGGAACAAAAAGAGATTTTGGTAAAAACATAGTAACAATATTCAAGAGCTATTGCAGTAAGTAGTTGTTAACTGAACAGTTATTATGTTCATAGGCTTGGTTTTCTTTGTTTTTAGCTTTGTATATTTTACTGAAATGTAAAACTGAGTCATAGACATTAATAAAATACCTGTGATATTTTAAGGGAGTACAGATTTCAAAATACTGAGCTCTCTGAAAACAATGCACAGTAACTTTTTCTTAAGAGGGCCACACCGCTGTTCCTGGTGGAAAAGGAACAGTTTATCACATGCTTATCATATCTGTTGACATCAGAATTGGAGAAGTCAAAGATTTCTTTGCTTTCACTAAGGACTCAGAAACTAGTGAGAAAGGGCTGAAAGTTTTGTTTGAGGACTACTGCTGCTGCTGCTGCTGCTGCTTCAGTCGTGTCCGACTCTGTGCAACCCCAGAGACGGCAGCCCACCAGGCTCCCCCATCCCTGGGATTCTCCAGGCAAGAACACTGGAGTGGGCTGCCATTTCCTTCTCCAATGCATGAAAGTAAAGAGTGAAAGTGAAGTCACTCAGTCGAGTCCTACCCTCAGCGACCCCATGGACTGCAGCCTTCCAGGCTCCTCCATCCATGGGATTTTCCAGGCAAGAGTACTGGAGTGGGGTGCCATTGCCTTCTCCGAGGACTACTGCTAGCTAGGTACAATTACTTTTTGTTAAGTTTATCTGAAGATTAAATAATATGTTGCTTCCTGATCCTACACTGCTTATATGACACACTTAGTCACAACAGCTGTCAGGAAGGAGCTCATGTCCTCTTTATCAATTTATTATCAAGAAGATCAATAGGATTAGAGTAGAGATTTTATCCACTTCAGGCTTAGGAACGTTGTGCACAGTGTTGCTATAGGCAGGGCATAGTCGTCACTGACCTATGAGATGAATATACTGTTTTTCCTTGCGATCAGAATACTTTCAGCATCATTACGAAAGCACAAAATTTGCATGTCAAATTAATTTATGCTCTCTTCACCTCACACTGATTAAGACAAATTAAGTTTCACACTCATCACCTAGAGCAATTAATAAGTAGTAGTATCAAATCCAATGACTTTCCTCCACTATAATTCTTTAAACTGTTCTTTCCACAATGCCTTCTTAATAGAAGCCTATAGTATTCATTGTAAAGCAATCATGTGAAATGAAAGTGCTCACAGCATGTCTCAGATTTTCTCAGTGTTGGAAGATACAGTCTGGGAACACATATGTATTTTATAGCTAACTGGGTTTCAAAGATGGATTCAATAATTAAACAAGTGTGGTCTTAAACATCTTAAATATTCTATAAATTTGCATCAAGGAAACCCAGAGGCATATCATCAATCCCTGAATTCTATTCATTTACATAAAAAAAAAATAAGTAGAGGAAGCACATCAAAGCAAATCCTAATATGAACAAAACATTAGGTTTTAAACTGCTCTACTTAAAAATATTATGTTTTCTATTGCCTTGAAAGGGAGTTAATGAAGGAAGAATTTTGCTGAGAGTCTATATTTTAAGTGTTCTTATAAAATTCCCTTTATGTTAAGGTTTCATAAACATAAATACATGGAGAGATACCATGAGAGACCTATAATAAAGCATATGTTAAATATCATAGGGGAAATACATTTTATTAATATACAAATACGGTTTTTATATTTTATGATATTATTAAAGAACATGAGGATGATATGGTAATAAAAAGTCAAATTAAACTGTTTTATAAAGTTATAAACAAAAATTATTAAAACCTACATAAAATAAGACTGCAAATAAACACTCTTTAGCTTTGTTATTTGGAAAGCATTTGCTAATTCATTAAGATAATATGTTCTCCTGTAAGCACAGAAATTTGTTTATAAGAGAGGGAGTATGGGGGGAGGGGAGAGTAATTAGAAAGGATTCCATCAAAATATCAAAGGCAAACTCCAAAAATGGTCTCCAGTATATCCACACCATAAGCATAACGATATTGTGGAATGTTATGATACTTTGTGGTTTTCTATCTTTCCATCTGGACACTAATCTGGAAACTAAACTTGAGGATCAAATCAATAATTTTCATTCCTTTGTCTGATTATCTTCTACCCTCGATGCTTGTAAAATGTTAAACCTCAAGAAATATCCTCTTTATTCAGTTACTAAAACTAGATGTTCATTTACATTGTGCCTTGTTATGAACCAAATGCTTGTGTCTCCCAAAATTCATATTTTGAAGCCCTAACTTCCCACTATGATGGTATTTGGAGATGGATCCCTTGGGGGGTAATTAGGTTTAGATGAGGTCATGAATCCACTGAGGAATTAGTGTCCTTATAAGAAAAAAATTACAAATAAATGAAGAAAAATATTTACCTCTGCCCTGTGAGGATACAGCTGGATGGTGGTCATCTATAAACAAGGAAAAAAGCTCTTACAAGGAATTGAATCTGTCAGCAGCCTCTCAGCTATCTATGGTACGTTGTTATAGCTATCTGAACTAAGACATGTTTGATCCTTAAACATAAAAATCTTACTTTTTTATTTAGTCATTATGTGTGTACTCAGCCACATCTGACCCTTTGCGACCCTATGGTCACCCCATGGACTACAGCCCTCCAGGCTCCTCTGTTTCTGGGATTGTCCTGACAATAATACTGGAGTGGGCTGGCTTCCTCCAGGGGATCTTCTAGGCTTAGGCATTGAACTGAGTCTCCTGCAGCTCCTGCATTGGCAAGTGGATTGTTTACCACTGAGCCATCCTGGAAGCACAGTCACTGTGCTTTCCTTCAAATGACATCCATTTCATGTACTCAATTACACTTCCATTTTTTAGCCAACAGGGAAGGGATCTAGAATATTCCTATTATCATCAAATATTAATACTAATTCTGATACTATATTCTATACCCTAGTCTTACAGAAGAGGCCCAATGTCAGTTAAAATTTTCATAACATTTTCTGTCTTTTTCAACTGCAGAACATAGTAATCTACCTATAAGTTAGAATATTTTTAATAACAAGTGTTTGGAAGACACCAAAATATTTTTCTTAATTTATATTTTCTTGGCATGTTATTCTCTTTATTTATATTTAGTTTTTTATACTACTTCAATATTGAAAGGATTCAACCATTATTATTGATGAACTTGCAAATTAGCTGGATCATTTCAGCTTAGTAATAATTTCAATCCCTTGAGCTTGTATCTCTATGGATCTCTATGCAATTTTCTTTTTGTATTTTTATATAAATCACTTCATAATTTTACTTTATGTTTTAAATGTTTATTTATATATTTGTTAAATCTTCTCACTTGAAAAATTTATTTATTTGGCTGCACTGGGTCTTCATTGCTGGGGGTGGGCTTTCTCTAGTTGTGGTAAGTGGGGGCCACTTTCTAGTTACGGTGTGGGCTTCTCATCGTGGTGGCTCCTCGTTGTGGAGGACAGGTGTTGTGGTGTGCACACTTCAGTAGTCATGGCATGTGGACTTAGCAGTGGTGCTGCATGGGCTTAGTCACCTCTCAACACGTGGGATCCTTCCGGACCAGGGATCAGACCCGTGTTCTCCGAATCAGCAGGCACTCTCAACCAGGGGACCACCAGGAAGCCCTGATTTTTTGAATGTATTTTGACCATGCTGTATCTTTCTCATTCTTTGTTGCGGTATGTGAACTTTCTCTAATTGTGGTGCACAGGCTTCTCCTCTTGGGAAACAGGGGCTCTAGGGTGTGCAAGCTCAGTAGTTGTGGTACACAGGCTCTCCAATTGTGGTTGCTGGTTGAGTTGCTCTATGGCATCTGGGATCTTAGTCCCTGACCCACAGCCCATGCATTGGTCCATCTTAACCACTGGACCACCAGGGAAATCCCCTGCAATTTTCATAGACATACAAATTAAGCACACTGTAATGCTTTATTGTCAATGTTCTATTAAGGTCTCATCTGTTCTCTTTCGTACTAAGATGCAGGAAAATTTAAACACATAAGAATATATTGTGCTAAGGATACAAATGAAGAATATTCATTAAATTTCTAGGAGAAATAAGGGCTTCAAGAGTACACTTTTTTCCATCTTTTATCTCTGGTATAAGTAACAGTAACTGATATATACTAGGTTCTTAATATATTTTCTAAATTGAGTAAGTAACAAAAAGTACAAGACACTTTACAAGATGTGATATATTAATAACTGAACACACTGAAGACTCAATCTTCAAAGAATTTATAGTCTAAGAAAAGATTTCATAGATACTTAGAGCTAATTACACTAATTAATACTGAGAATAAAATACAAATCTATGAAATTTAGATAAACACAAGTCCATATTTTAAAGCATTAAAATGATAGGCCTAAAATATACTACTGAAAAATCAGAACTATTCTTTATAACTTTGAGTAGTCAATGCAGGTCTGAAATTGTACTGTGGAGCTGTGAAGTCATGGAGCAACTACAGTGATCCTGAACTAGACCAGAGCATAAGTAGATATGTCCTGCTATCCAACACTGGGAATAAGGTTTACTCTGAATCATTTACCAAGTTGTTTTCTATTAATGCAATTCAAATGACAATATCAAATTGCTACATGTAGTAGGTCTTTCCTGGTGGCTTAGTTGGTAAAGAATTGCCCTACAATGCAGGAGACCCAGTTTTGATCCCTGGATTGGAAAGATCCCCTGGAGAAAGAAATGGCAACCCACTCCAGTATTCTTGCATGGAAAATCCCATGGACAGAGGAGCCTGATAGTGATAATATCAAATTCCGACATGTAGTGAGAGATTTAATATTCCTTGCTTTAGAATTAGGTTAAGAAGAAGAAAGCATTTCTGAAATGGCAGAGTAAGGATCTCTGAAAAACTGTTCCTTTGTAGAAACCAAGCAGAAGACAAAAAAAAAAAAAAGTTTGTCAAAATCAGCTCTTTCAAAATTCTGGAAATCAAAAGAAGCTTTAAAAATCCATGAAGGGTTTATACCAAAAACCAAAAAAACAATAGCAAAAAAAAAAACACCTAAAAAACAGCTAAATCTCAGTAAGAACAATAAATATGATGTTTTAACTTGCCCTATCATATTTTCCTCTTGCCAGCTCTGTGGTAGCCTTAAAAACCAGCCGTCTAATGGACATGGAGCTGCCATAAAAGACACAGAGAATTGTCACCAGTTTATCTATCTAGTATTGGGTTTTCCCTGGTGGCTCAGGTGGTAAAGAATCAGCTGCAATGCAAGAGACCCAGGTTTGATCCCAGAGTTAGGAATATCCCCTGGAAAAGGGAATTAGCTACCCACTCCAGTATTCTAGCCTGGAGAATTCCATGGACAGAGGAGCCTGGCAGGCTACAGTCCACAGGTCACAAAGAATCAAAATCAACTGAGTCTCTTTCACTTTGCAGTATTTATCTAGTAGATCTCAGGAAAAGTTCCCCTCACAAAGCTTTTCATCTGATCTGAATTGGAGCTTTCTAGTGGGAAAACTCTACCCTAGAGTGTTTGCCAAAAACAACCAGCATCAACTGTTTACTCTTGAAGTTGCCAGACAAAGTGACACTGGTTTAATCAAATAAGAGTGTAGCCAAAGAACTTAAAAGGAAAATATGTATTATGAGATGTCTATATGGGGCTTTGATAGGCTCCAAATTATTCCTGGGTATGTGTTTATGTCCCAGAATACCTAAGTGTTTCCTAACCTCTCACCTCTAGTTGAGGATCTACACAATCTAGAAATGAAGGATAAGGCATAAAATTCAGCAGGAGACTTAAAATCACACCCCATCAAACACAGAAAGCCTCTCTGCAAAGGTTGGGAGACTTACCGGTTCAAGGCATTTAATAAAATCTCTATTCCATCATTAGTTGACAACTAAGTTAGCTGAAACTTCAGTGGCCACACATGACAAAAAATATAAGCTTCATAGAATTAATCTAGGAAAATCACTGACAAATAACAACAACAAACTCTGATGATGAATAGAAATCTCATTTCCAGAGTATCCATATTATTTCAAGTATTCAGTTTCCTATTTAAAAATATGTAATATACAAAGGGGAAAAAAATGTATGGCCCATACAAAGAAAGAAAAAAAATTAATCCAACAACAAAAAAAATTATCTTTTAGGAAAACCAGGTGTTGGACTTACTAGAAAAATTGTATAAATATGCTATTATAAATACTTTCAAAAAGTAAAGGAAGTCATGTCTGAAGAATTAAAGAAAAGTATGAGAACAATATCTGACTGTATACAAAATATCAGGAGGTAAAAACAATTAAATATTGAAATAAAAATCCATTAGAAATACTCAAAAACAGATTTGAGCTGACAGGAGATTAACACTGCTGCTAAGTCACTTCAGTCGTGTCCGACTCTGTGCGACCCCATAGATGGCAGCCCACCAGGCTCCCCCGTCCCTGGGATTCTCCAGGCAAGAACACTGGAGTGGGTTGCCATTTCCTTCTCCAATGCAGGCAAGTGAAAAGTGAAAGGGAAGTCACTCAGTCACGTCCGACTCTAGCGACCCCATGGACTGCAGTGAATCGGGCTCCTCCGTCCATGGGATTTTCCAGGCAAAAGTACTGGAGTGGGGTGCCATTGCCTTCTCCAGATTAACACTGAAGGTAGGTCAATTAAGATTTTTTCAATTATTTCTGAGGAAGAGAAAGAGGAAAGAATACATAAAATTAACCAACTTCAAAGAACTCTTGAACACCTTGAAATGTACCAACATGTGCATAATAGTAGTCAAGAAGTGGAGTCCAGAAAAGAGGAACAGAAAGAACATTAGAAACATGATGTTTCTAATCATGGGAAAGTGAAAATTTTCCCAATTTGATAAAAGATATTCATCTGCATTATCTGAGAACCTCAATCAACTTCAAATAGGTTAAACTCAAGATATCCATACCCAAATACATCCTAGTCAAGTTGTGAAAGGTAAAAAATACAGAAGGGATCTTGAAGTCAGCAAGAGGGGAAAAAATCATATACAAGGTATCTTCAATAAGATTAAGAGTTGACTTTGCATCAGAAAGAGTGGAAGCCAGAAGGCAAAGTCTGAAAGGGGATATTAACCAAGAATTCTATATCTAGCTTCTGGGCACAGAATTTGTGTGTAGTATTGAAATTAAGTTGACATTAAACTAGACTATTATAAATTAAGATGTTACTTGTAATCCTCAGACAACAATTTTAAAAGATATATCAAACTACAATAAATCAACAACAAAGAAATGAATATAGTACCCAAGAAAAATATCTATTTAGCATCAAAGAAGGCAGTAATGAAGGAATAGAGGACTGATGAAGATATAAGGCACATAGAAACAAATTACAAAAGAGCAGATCTAAACTTTATCATATTAGTAATTACACTAAATGTAAGTAGATTAAGCATTCCAAACAAAAGATAAGAATTGGCTGAATTTTTTAAAAAGGATCCAATTTTGACCTGCCTATAAGAGACACCCTTTATATACAAAGACACAGACTGAAGATAAAAGAACGGAAAAAGATATATCATGCAAACAATAAACCAAAGAGAGTTGAAGTGGCTATATTATTGATAATTTCAGATTCAATAAACTTTCAGGCAAAAATTGTTACTAGGAAAAAAAAAAAACATTTTACAGTGAAAAGGGGACCAATCATCAAGAAGACATAACAATTATAAACACATATGTACTTAGTAACAGAACCCACAAAATGCATGAATTGAAAACTGACATAAATGAAGGGATAGATGGACAATTAAACAGTAGTTGGAGAAACTTCAATACTCCACTTTGAATAATAGAGAGCAAGACTCAGCGTAAGATTAACAAGGAAACAGAAGACTTGAACAACACAATGAACGAAGCAGATCTAAGATACAACTATAAAACACTGACCCAACAACAGAAGTAAACATTTTTAAACACATATAGCACATTCCCAAATATAGATCATATATTAGGCCATAAAGGAAGCCTTACTAAATGTAAAGTGCTATTTATTACAAAATTAAGATGGCATAAATCATGAAAAATGTGTTCTCTTATTACAGTGAAATGACATTAGAAAGAACACATACAAACTAGAGAATTTCAGAAATGTGTAGAAACTGAACAATGTAGTCAAATTCCCAGTGGGTTAAAGAAAAATAAAAAATACTTTGAGATGCATGAAGATGAATATACAACATGACAAAAATTAAGGAATTCACTTAAAACTATGTGTGGAGAGAATTATTATTTATGAATACCGAGAGGCCTCCCTGGTGCCTCACTGGTAAAGAATCCACTGGCAATGCAGGAGATGCTGGAGACACGGGTTTAATTTCTGGATTGGGAAGATTCCCTGGAGGAAGAAATGGTAACCCACTCCAGTATTCTTGCCTGGATAATCCCTTGGACAGAGGAACCTGGTGGGCTGTACAGTCCATGGGGTCACAAAGAGTCAGACACAATGGAGCACACACATGAATAAAACAGAAAGATATCTAATCAACTTCACCTTCCACATTAATAAATTAGTAAAAAAGCAATGTAAGCCCAAAGTAAGTACAAGGAAGGAAATAATAGAAATTAGAATGGAAATAAACCAGAAAATAGAAAAAAAAAATTCACTGGAATCAAAAGTTGGTTCACTAATCTTTCATTATTGAACCAAAGAATGAGAGACAGAATGTGGGAGAGAGTAATCAAACTACTAAAATAAGTACTTAGAAAGTAGTTGTTACTACTAACTTTATAGAGGTAAAAATTATAAGAATACTATAATCAACTGTATGTCGACAAAGTAGAAAGGAAATTTTCCTAGAAACAGACTACTGAAAGTGACTCAATATACAATATGAAACCTGAAATAAATTGTAACAAACAAAGAAATTAAATTTGTAATTTAGAAACTTTCCACAGAGAAAAACCCACATCAAGATGGTTCACTGGTGAATCTTACTAAACATTTAAAGAATCAACACCAATTTTTCAAGTAATCTTCACGTTATCATCCAAATAAAAGAAGAGGAAGAACTATTTCCCAACTCATTCTATTAGGTCAATCAGTTCAGTTCAATTCATTCGTTCAGTCATGTCTGACTCTTTGTGACCCCATGAATCGCAGCACGCCAGGCCTCCCTGTCCATCACCAACTCCCGGAGTTCATTCAGACTCACGTCCATCAAGTCAGTGATGCCATCCAGCCATCTCATCCTCTGGCGTCCCCTTCTCCTCCTGCCCCCAATCCCTCCCAGCATCAGAGTCTTTTCCAATGAGTCAACTCTTCGCATGAGGTGGCCAAAGTACTAGAGTTTCAGCTTTAGCATCATTCCTTCCAAAGAAATCCCAGGTCTGATCTCCTTCAGAATGGACTGGTTGGATCTCCTTGCAGTCCAAGGGAGTCTCAAGAGTCTTCTCCAACACCACAGTTCAAAAGCATCAATTCTTCGGCACTCAGCCTTCTTCACAGTCCAACTCTCACATCCATGCATGACCACAGGAAAAACCATAGCCTTGACTAGACGGACCTTTGTTGGCAAAGTAATATCTCTGTGTTTGAATATGCTGTCTAGGTTGGTCATAACTTTCCTTCCAAGGAGTAAGCATCTTTTGATTTCATTGCTGCAGTCACCAACTGCAGTGATTTTGGAGCCCAAAAAAATAAAGTCAGTAAATAATATTAGATCAATATGACCATACTAAAACCAGACCAAGAAATCATAAGAAAAGAAAGCTATACACCAATATTCCTGTGAACATATATGCAGAAATTCTCAAAAAATACTAGCAAACAAAATTTGATAGCATATTAAACTAATTATGACACTGACTGTAAACGATGCTGCTGACATCTTACTTAGTGGTAAGAGGTTTTCTCTTCTAGAGAACAATTCAATAGTCACCTCTCTATCCATTCCTATTCAGTAGTATGTGAGAAGTTGTAGCTATTACAGTAAGACTACAAATGTAATTTTAATATATGCAGATTGAAAAGGAAGAAATAAAACAGTCTTTATTTGCATACAACATGACTGTCTATGTAGAAAATTCCAAAGAATCTTCAAACAAACCTTGAAACTATGTAAGTATAGCAAGGTCCCAGGATGCATGGTCATTCTACAAAGCTCTATTGCTTTTATATATGCCAGCAATGAGGAACTGGAACTTGAAATTCAAAAAAAATCAACCAAAGAATGAAACACTTAAGGGTAAATTTAAAAAGTATGCATGGTATCAGTATGCAGAAAACAACAACACACTGAGCAAAGAAATCAATATATAAATAAATGAGATAATCCATGTTCATGAATTAAATAACCCAACATTGATCATTCTTCATCTATACATTCAAAGCTATCCTTATCAAAATTTCAGTTGCATTTCTGCAAAAATTGGCAAAGTGATCCTAATATTTATATGGAAATTCAAGAGACCCAGAATAGCCCAAATCATTTGGAAAAACAAAACTGAAAGAGTCATTCTATCTGACTTTAAAACTTACTACAAAGGTAGAGTGATCAAGAGAGTGTGGTATATATATAAATGTACATATAAGTGGTCAGTTCAGAAAGGGGAACATATAGATTAATTTGTGGTTAATTGATTTTTGACATAGGTACCGAGACAACCAAACCAGGGAAAGAAAAACCTTCTGAACTATGGAATTGTGTGAGGACAACTGCATAGCAACATGAAAATAATGAATCTGGACTACCCACCTCACACCATAAAAAGTATTAACTACAAATGGCTCACAGGCCTAAATGAAAGAGCTAAAACTATAAAACTCAGAAGAAACCATGATCTTTGTGATTTTAGATTAGACGATGATTTCTGATCATCGTCTAATCTAATATAATCATTAGACAATGATTTCCTAGATTATAATACCAAAAGCACAAGTAACAAAAGAAAATATAAATAAGTTCGTTTCAATCAAAATAAAATTTCTTTTTCATATCATATATCGACTATTTTTTTTAAGATTCTTTTCCCATATAGGACAATAGAGTATTGAGTAGAATTACCTGTGTTATACAGCAGGTTCTTATTAGTGATCTATTTTATATATAGTAGTGTATATATGTCAATCCCAATCTCCCAATTTTTTCCTCCCCACTCCTCATACCCTGGTAACCATAAATTTGTTTTCTGTATTTGTGAGTCTACTTCTGTTTTGTAAACAAATTCATCCATACCCATGTTTTTTGATTCCACATGTGAAATCATACGTTATTTGTCTTTCTGTGTCTGAGTTACTTCACTTAGTGTAACTGATTCACTTTGCTGTATACCTGAAACTAACACAACACTGTATATAAACTATACTCCAATAAAAATTAAAAAAGAAATAAAACTCTTAGAAGAAAATATAGGGCATAAAGTTCATGATATTGGATTTGGCAATGATCTCCTGGGTATGACACAAAGGATGCAGAAAAAAAAAAAGTAGACAAATTGGGCTTCAATAAAATGAAAAACTCCTGTATCAAAGGGCACAATTAACAGAGTAAAAAGGCCATCCATGGAATGGGAGAAAATACTTATTTATGTATATCTGGTAAGGGATTACTATGCAGAATGTATAGAAACTCCAACAAAAAAATCAAGCAATTCAATTCAAAAATTGGCAAAGGACTTGACTAGATTATTCTCCAAAGAAGACATACAAATGGTCAACAAACACATGCAAAAATGCTCAACAATTTTATTCATTAGGAAGATGCAAATCGAAATCACATTGATGTACCACTTCACATCTGTTAGGATAACTGCATCAACAGTGTTGGCAAGGATGCAGACCTATATGAGGTATCTAGAGTAATAATCATGGAGACAAAAAGTAAAATGATGCTTGCCAGGAGTTAGAAGGAGGGGGGAGTGGGGAGTTTATCAATGAATGAATATGGAGTTTTAGTCTTAGCAAGATGAGAAGAGTTCTGAAGAGATGGTGATGGTTGCACAATATGAATGCACTTAATACCACTAAACTGTATACTTTAAAATGGTTAAGGTGGTACATTTTATGTTATGTGTATTTTACCACAATAAAAAAAAACTGAGGAAATGAAATTTCTTTTTCGGATTCAAAGGACACCACCAAGAATGTGATAAGACAAGGCATTTATATCCAGAATATAAAAAGAACTCATACAATCCAATAATACAAAACAAACCAATTAAAAAAATAGGCAAAGATTTTGAACAGGTTCTATTTCAAAGAAGACAGACAAACGGCTAATAACTGCACCAAAGATGTTCAATATCATTAGTCACTGCTGCTGCTGCTGCTACTGCTGCTGCTAAGTTGCTTCAGTCGTGTCCGACTCTGTGCAACCCCATAGACAGCATCCCACCAGGCTCCCCGTCCCTGGGATTCTCCAGGCAAGAATACTGGAGTGGGTTGCCATTTCCTTCTCCAATCATTAGTCGTTAGGGAGTTGCAAATGAAACCAACAATGAGATACCCACTAAGATGGTTAAAATTAAAAAGAGAGGCAATAACAAGTGTAAACAAGAATGTGGAGAAATTATAAACCTCATATATTGATCATGAGAGTGTAAAATGGTTTAGCTGCTTTGGGAGACAGTTTGGCATTTCCTCAAAATATTAGATATAAGTTACAGTATAAACCAGAAAATTCACTCCTAGAAATATATCAAAGACAAATTTAAAAAAATGTATACATTAAAGACCATGTACTTGATTGCTCATAAAGTCCTTGTTTATAATGATTCAAAAGTGGAAACAAACTGTAGTTCATAAAATAATGAATGGGTAAACAAAATGTGGTATACTCATACAATGTAATATTATTTTGCTACAAAAACGAATGAAGTATTGATACATGCTACAATATAAATAAACCTTGAAAACATCCTAAGTGAAATAAGCCAGTCACAACAGAGCACATATTATATGATTCAACATATACGAAATTTCCAGAAAAATAAAATCCATAAGGACAGTAAGTAGATTATATGTCAGAGGCTGGGAAGATAGAAAGCGAATAATATACATGTGATTTATTTTAGGGGTAATTTTAAAAAGTTCTAAAATTAGACAGTAGTGATAACTGCAGAACTCTGTGAATATACCAAAAACCAATGAGTTGTGCACTTTGAAAGGGTAATCTTTATGGTATGTGAATCCTAGCTAGCAAGTTAGCTAACTACCTGTTTAAAAGGAATAGAGAAGATGAGAGGAAGGCAGCTACAGTTCTCTTGTACTTGAGGTTAGATCCTCCTATAATTGCTCGAGTTTCCATAATGACAAAACAACCACTACCATGTTCATTTTCTGATCATGTGCAGCCAAAACATTGCATATTTATAACAAAGCACATACACGATTTGCTATGTTTGAAGAATGTTATGTCAAAAAAAATTAAGTTAACAATAAGTCAAAAGCAACTTCTGAATAAGAAGTACAGGTAACAAATTTAATTACAACAGTACATGAGATGATACTGTCAGCTCCCTGCTTTGATCCACCAGGGAGAAAAGGGAGCCAAAAACAAGGAAGACTAGAAACACTGACCTGTATACTCGAACCTTGGCTGATGATTTTAAACATTTCCAAAGACGAGCTCTCATATCTTTCCAGCATCAGAGCTTCTAAGGTAAGGAGGAGAATTTCTGGATAGGAGATAAGGAGAAGACATGTTTTGCTATGGACACAAAATAACCTCCAGGGCAAGAATCAATAAAAATACATCAAATGAGAAAGGAAAATAAAGTGTTAGGAAAGATTGCTTAAACTGTTTTCATTTGCAATTGCTTTTTCATATAATCTATACCAGAATGATTGCTTTCCCTATCATGTAGCTTATGGTGAATTGCAGACCATTGTTGTTTAGTCACTAAGTCCTTTTTGACTCTTTGCAGTCCCATGGACCACAGCACTCCAGGCTTCCCTGTCTTTCAATATCTCCCAGAGTTTGGTCAAACTCATGTCCATTGAGTTGGTGATGCCAGCAAACTATCTCATCCTCAGTTGCCCCCCTCACCTCCTGCCCTGAATTTTCCCCAGCATCAGGGTCTTTTCCAATGAGCTGGCTCTTTGCATCAAATGGCTGAGGTATTGGAGCTTCAGCTTCAGCATCAGTCCTTCCAATGAATATTCAGGGTAGATTTCCTTTAGGATTGACTGGCTTGAATTCCTTGCTGTCCAAGAGAATCTCAAGAGTCTTCTCCAGCACCACAATTCAAAAGCATCAATTCTTTGGCACTCGGCCTTTTTTATGGTCCAAACACTCACATTCTTACATGACTACTGGAAAAACCATGGGTTTAACTATAAGGACGTTTGACGGCAAAAGAGAAGTCTCTGCTTTGTTAATATACTGTGTAGGTTTGTCATAGCGTTTCTTCCAAGGAGCAAGCATCTTTTAATTTCATGGCTGCAGTTACTGTCCACAGTGATTTTAGAGCCCAAGAAAATAAAATGTGTCACTGTTTCCACTTTTCCCCCTTCTATTTACCACGAAGTGATGGGACCAGATGCCAAGATCTTAGTTTTCTGAATGTTGAGCTTGAAACCAGCTTTTTCACTCTCCTCTTTCACCTTCATGATGAGGCTCTTTAGTTCCTCTTTGCTTTCTGCCATTAGACTGGTAACAATTGGATATCTCATGTTGTGGGTATTTCTCCCAGCAGTCTTGATTCCAGCTTGTGCTTCATCCAGCCCAGTGTTTCTCATGATGTGCTCTGCATATAAGTTAAATAAGCAGGGTGACAACATATAGCCTTGACATACTCCTTTCCCTATTTGGAACCAGTCTATTGTTCCATGTCCAGTTCTAACTATTGTTTCTTGACCTGCATACAGGTTTCTCAGGAAACAGATAAGATGGTCTGGTATTTCCATCTCTTTAAGAATTTTCCAAAGTTGGTTGTGATCCACACAGTCAAAGGCTTTAACATAGTGAATGAAGCAGAAGTTTTAGTATTTTTTTTTTTTTTGGACTTCCTTTTCTTTTTCTATGATCCAGTGGGTATTGGCAATTTGATTTCAGTTTCCTCTGCCTTTTTAAAATATAGCTTGCATCTGGAAGTTCTCCATTCCTATACCATTGAAACCTATCTTGAAGGATTTTGAGCATCACCTTGATAGCATGTGAAATGAGCACAATTGTATGGTAGTTTGAACATTCTTTGACATCACCTTTCTTTGGAATTGGAGAGAAAGCTGACCTTTTCCAGTCCTGTGGGAATTACTGAGTTTTCCAAATTTGCTGCCATATTGAGTGTAGCACTTTCACAGCATCATCTTTTAGGATTTGGAGTAGCTCAGCTAAAATTCTATCACTTCTGCTGGTTTTGTTCATGCTAATGCTTTCTAAGGCCCACTTGACTTCACACTCAATGTTTGGCTCTAGGTGAGTGACCACACCATCATGGTCATCCTGGTCATTAGGACCTTCTTTGTACAGTTCTTTGTATTCTTGCCACCTCTTCTTAATGTCTTCTCCTCTGTTATATCCTTACAATTTCTGTCCTTTATTGTACCCATCTTTGCATGAAATGTTCCCTTGGTATCTAGTTTTCTTGAAATCTCTAGTCTTTCCCATTCTATTGTTTTCCTCTACTTCTTTGCATTGTTCACTTATGAGGACTTTCTTATCTCTCCTCGCTATTCTTTGGAACTCTACATTCTGTTAAATATATCTTTCCCTTTCTCCTTTCACTTTTCTTCCTTTCTCAGTTATTTGTAAGGCCTCCTCAGATAACCATTTTGATTCTTGTATTGCTTTTTCTTTGGGATGGTTTTGGTCACCACCTCCTGTACAAAGAATCTCCATCTATAGCTCTTCAGGCACTGTCTATTAGATCTAATCCCTTGAATCTATTTGTCACCTCCCCTATATAATCACAAGGGATTTGATTTAGATCATACTGGTGACTGCAGCCATGAAATTAAAAGATGCTTACTCCTTGGAAGGAAGGTTATGACCAACCTAGATAGCATATTCAAAAGCAGAGACATTACTTTGCCAACAAAGGTCTGTCTAGTCAAGGCTATGGGTTTTCCTCTGGTCATGTATGGATGTGAGAGTTGGACTGTGAAGAAGGCTGAGCGCCGAAGAATTGATGCTTTTGAACTGTGGTGTTGGAGAAGACTCTTGAGAGTCCCTTGGACTGCAAGGAGATCTAACCAGTCCATTCTGAAGGAGATCAGTCCTGGGATTTCTTTGGAAGAAATGATGCTAAAGCTGAAAGTCCAGTACTTTGGCCACCTCATGCGAAGAGTTGACTCTTTGGAAAAGACTCTGATGCTGGGAGGGATTGGGGACAGGAGGAGAAGGGGACGACAGAGGATGAGAAGGATGGATGGCATCACTGACTCGATGGACGTGAGTCTGAGTGAACTCTGGGAGTTGGTGATGGACAGGGAGGCCTGGCATGCTGCGATTCATGGGGTCGCAAAGAGTAGACACGACTGAGCGACTGATCTGATCTGATCTGAATGGTCTAGTGGTTTTCCCTGTCTTCTTCATTTTAAGCCTGAATTTTATGATAAGGAGCTCATGATCTGTTCCATAGTCAGCTCCAGGTCTTGTTTCTGCTGATTGTATAGAGCTTCTCCAACTTCACAGGATGTAATCAATCTGATTTCAGTATTGACCATCCGGTGACGTCTGTGTGCAAAGCCGTCTGTTGTGTTGTTGGGAGAGTGTGTTTGCTATGACCAGCATGTTCTCTTGGAAAAATTCTGTTAGCCTTCGCTATGCTTCATTTTCTACTTCAAGGCCAAACTTGCCTGTTACTGCAGGTATCTCTTGACTTCCTACTTTTGCATTCCAATCTCCTTTGATGAGAAGGACATCTTTTTTTGGCATTAGTTTTATAAGGTCTTGTAGGTTATAATAGAACCTTAATCTTCGTCAGTATTAGTGGTTGGCACACTGACTTGAATTTCTCTCATATTGAATGGTTTGCCTTGAAAATGAACTGAGACATTCTGTTGTTTCTAAGATTGTACCCAAGGACTGCACTTCAGACTCTTTTGTTGACTATGAGGGCTACTCTGTTTCTTCTAAGGGATTCTTACCCAGAGTAATAGATATAATGGTCATCTGAATTAAATTCACCTATTCCTGTACACTTTAATTCTCTGATTTGATTCCTAAGATGTCGATGTTCAATCTTGCCATCTCCTGCTAGAACATGTCCAGTTTACCTTGATTCATGAACCTTACATTCCAGGTCCCTACACAATACTCTTCTTTACAGCATCATACTTACTTTCATCAGCAGACACATTCATAACTGAACATCATTTGGCTTTGGCTCAGCCTCTTCATTCTTCCTGGAGGTATTTCTCTGTTTTTCCCCACAGCATATTGGACAACTCCTAATCTTGGGGGGGGGTGGCGCTCATCTACTGGTGTCATATCTCTTTGCCTTTTTGTACTGTAACATGGCGTTCTTGAGGCAAGAATACTGGAGTGGTTGGCTATTCCCTTCTCCGGTGGATCACGTTCTGTCAGAACTCTCTAACATGACCTGTCCATCTTGGGTGGCCCTGCATGGCATGGCTCATAGCTTCATGAGTTACACAAGGCTTTGATCCATGTGATAATTTTGGTTAGCTTTCTATGATTGTGGTGTTTGTTCTGGAAGCTGTGGAATTGTACTTTTGCATCTTCTATCTGCCTTCCAATGGATGAGATGATACAGACTATTACAGTATTATATATGTACAAATGAAATATCTAAATTGTTTCCCAATCGAGTTGGTCAGAATAATCTGTAAAGTTATTGCAACACAGATTCCATAACCGCATCCCAAATTTACAGAATCATAATATCCAGAGATGATAACTAGTTGATGATAATGATGAAAATAATAACATCAACAATAATAATAAGAGTAATAATACACATTGAGTATGATTTTTGTGATCAGCCAGGTTTGAAAATCACCAGGTACCATTATGAACGATAAAACACTCACAAATCATAAAGTGCTTATATCTATAAGACATAGCTTGAAATCGGAATTGTGTAAATTAAGGGTATAGAGACAAGAAGTAGCTTCTGTAATATATGGCCAGTGGCAGCAATACTGGATAAGAATCTAACTTTCTTAAAATATTCTTCTACTGACTGGGCTCATTGCTTCCCTTTTTTTTTTTTCAGATCACAGATTGTCCATGAAATTTAAGACATAACATTACAGAGTACAGTAGTTGCTTGCATTAGCTTTCAAATCTGTCTAAAACCAAGGATCAATAAACATTTTCTTTTTGTACATGACAAATATTAGAAAAAAGTTTAAAATAATTTTAAATCTCCATATAGATTTATGAATTTGGAAGACTATTTTACCAGAGGTAAAAATGTGAAGCAGTAAATGGTGACTGCCTCTGGGGAGTGTGATGAAGCTGATATATGTATGTAGAGTGATACATTATATAAAGCTTTGTGATTTTAACAGTTTCTAAAAGTTCATATTCATAAATTTGTTTTCATATGTTTTAAAGAAATACAAAACAAGGAAAAAAATGGAACTTAGACAAGGGAATTTATTAGATCAGTTTTTCTATTGCTGCATAACAAATTAGCATAAATTTAGCAGCTTATAAGACATAAATGTATTATTCCATTGTGTTTGTGATTCTGGAATCTAGTTATATCTTAACTGGGGTCTTGGGAAGAATGCTATTAATATAATGGCCAAGTCTGGATCCTCTGTGGAGGAGAGAATAGGGAAGATTCTGCCTCAGAGTCACTAGAACGGACAGAGAACTTCATTTTCTTGTGATTATAAACTAAGGGCACTGACTTCTTGCTCCCTGTTGGTTTGAAGGTGCCTTCACCTCCGAAAGGCGTCCCTCAGGTCCTTGCCAACTAAGCCCTCTAAAATGGTTATTTACTTCTTCACAACCAGCAAGGGAGTCTTATATAACACAGTCACTGAATGAGCTCATTACTTTTCCCATATTTTATTGATTAAAAGAAAGTCACAGGGTGAATTTTGACTCAGTTTTTCTGGATCTTGTTGACAGAGTACATTTTGAAAGGAAAGAAAAAATTTATTGAGACTCAATTTTGTACTCTGCTAAGCACTAGAAAATATTTACATATAGTATTTCTTACAACATCCCTATAAAATAGGTACTGCCAATGCTATTTTCTGATGATTATTTTTCTCGCATGAAACAAGTAGCAAGTGTTAGAACATGAAATTTAACCAAAGACTTCTTCAAGTCAAGGTTTTTCTCTTTTCATTCTACTACATTATTATATTAGAAGGCTAGAGGCTAATAACTTGTTTCATTTGCTTGTCACTTTTGAACAAGATGGTATATGTTAAAAGGGCAGAAGTGAAAAGAAAGGGAGGTAAACACCACAGAAGCATTATTAAATTAACTCTTAAGATTTCATGTATATGAATCCACTTTGTATTATTTTTAACTACTTAATTGCAAATACACAACTTTGATATTGAAGACATTCCTTAGAAATGATCATTGTGGTTTAAGTAGCTCAATTGCTAAATCTGGGTTTTCTAAAAAACAGCTGAAGAACTTACAGCTTTCTCCAAATGGAGCTTTCTTTGACAATTAAATAGTAATAAAATCCACTTAGAAGTTTCAAATGTTTTCATAATTGGCAACAGTCTACATTTTATTTTTATTTTTTTTTTTTTTTTTATTTTTTTGTTCACAAAAATTTAACTCCAAATGGTCACAGGCTTAAATGTATTACACACGAAACTATACCTAGAAGATAACATAGGAGAAAACCTAGATCTTAGGAAAGATACAACCCTAAAGTCATGATCCATGAAAGGAAGAATGGATAAGTTGGGTTTCATTACAATTTCAATCTTCAGCTCTGTGAAAGATACTGTCAAGAGAATGAGAAGTCAAGCCACAGACTGGGGAAAAAAATATTTGCAAAAGACATACCTGGTAAGGACTGTAATCCAAAGAACAAAACGAACCAATAAACTGTGGTCAGAGATCAGATCAGATCAGTCGCTCAGTCGTGTCTGACTCTTTGCGACCCCATGAATCTCAGCACTCCAGGCCTCCCCGTCCATCACCAACTCCCGGAGTTCACCGAGACTCACGTCCATCGAGTCAGTGATGCCACTCAGCCACCCCATCCTCTGTCGTCCCCTTTTGTCCTCCTGCCCCCAATCCCTCCCAGCATCAGAGTCCCTTCCAATGAGTCAACTCTTTGCATGAGGTGGCCAAAGCACTGGAGTTTCAGCTTTAACACCATTCCCCCCAAAGAAATCCCAGGGCTGATCTCCTTCAGAATGGACTGGTTGGATCTCCTTGCAGTCCAAGGGACTCTCAAGAGTCTTCTCCAACACCACAGTTCAAAAGCATCAATTCTTTGGTGGTCAGCCTTCTTCACAGTCCAACTCCCACATGCATACATGACCACAGGAAAAACCATAGCCTTGACTAGACGAACCTTTGTTGGCAAAGTAATGTCTCTGCTTTTGAATATGCTATCTAGGTTGGTCATAACTTTCCTTCCAAGGAATAAGCGTCTTCATTTCATGGCTGCAGTCACCATCTGCAGTGACCCCGGAGCCCCCCAAAATAAAGTCTGACACTGTTTCCACTGTTTCCCCATCTATTTCCCATGAAGTGGTGGGACCGGATGCCATAATCTTCGTTTTCTGAATGTTGAGCTTAAGCCAACTTTTTCACTCTCCACTTTCACTTTCATCAAGAGGCTTTTTAGTTCCTCTTCACTTTCTGCCATAAGGGTGGTGTCATCTGCATATCTGAGGTTATTGATATTTCTCCCGGCAATCTTGATTCCAGTTTGTGTTTCTTCCAGTCCAGCGTTGCTCATGATGTACTCTGCATATAAGTTAAATAAACAGGGTGACAATATACAGCCTTGACAAACTCCTTTTCCTATTTGGAACCAGTCTGTTGTTCCATGTCCAGTTCTAACTGTTGCCTTTTTAGACTAATTGCTAAGAAGTTTAATTTCCCATGGGTGGCAACACAAACTTCAACAGAATATTTACTATTAGTTATAGTTTTAATCTTCTATCATAATGGCAGCAAAGTACTATTTTGAGGGTTTTCTGATTTCATTGAGTTCATTTTTTGAATCTATTTAAATGCTTAAAGAAGTAAATGAGTAATTTATCTTGTTAAAGTACAATAGTAAGTGAAAGTATAATTCTGTGTCATTTTTTGAGAAAGCTTTTAGCCTTACTATTTAACAATGAATAAATGAAAATAAAAAGCTAAGAAAAAATAAAAAATTAATAATTGTTTTAATTGGTATGTTTGGGAAGTCAATACACCACTGTCATAATGGACAACATAAGGAATGTAAGGTAATACTATAATGATCAATGAATTCTCATCATGTATTGAATTCTCCTCTTTGTATATGTACAAGAATGCATGTATATGTAATATTGCATGCAATATTTTCTGATTGAACCTGCTCTCTCAAACTTTTATTTATTTATTTTTAAAATTTTATTTTATTTTTAAACTTTACATAATTGTATTAGTTTTGCCAAATATCAAAATGAATCCACCACAGGTATACATGTGTTCCCCATCCTGAACCTTCCTCCTTCCTCCCTCCCCATCTCTCAAACTTTTAAAAGTTTGTTCATTTCTTTGAATTTCTGAGTAGTCAGAGAAAGGTTTCACATTTGCATTTTAAGGAATGCCAAAGATTCAATCAACTGTAAGCTGATTTTTACATACCCTTTGAAACAGTGGAAAAAGTTTCACTCTCCCAGGTGTAATATTTAAATTCTACTTAAATTCTAAAAAAAGAAAAAAAATGACTTCAATTGCAGTTAACCTTAGGTTAATGTTCAATTGGAAAGATGTTTTACCTTAAAGTGTCTCTGAATTTGTTTTCAATTTGTTTTTTTTTATTTTTTTAGATCCCCTTTCTTCTCTCTTTTGTATTACATCAGCTCTTGAGACTCCACAGTATTCTGGAGAAATGGAATAATTCCAAGAAAGCATCTTGTATTTTAAGATGGGAATATTTGAATATATTTGCCTTCCTTTAGGTATCCTGCTTTATGTTTCAAATGCATGGTAGCAGTTCAACACTCAAATATCTGCCTTTTATAACCTATCTCCTAGGATATGTTCCAAAACAATGAGGTATATTGTTGACAAAGAATTAAATGTAATAATCAGGCAATTAACCAAGGGTATTTGCAGCACTACATAAAAAGACAAATTAAGAAGACTACCGTGGTATCCAGAAGCCATCTGTTAACCAATGTCAAATTGATGATAAAGAAAATTGAGTTCCCTTGGCAGTTGGTTTTTCTCCAGCTGCATGCAGCTATAAAAGAGCCATCAAACACAAATCTGCATTTGTTGTTAATTCAGAAATGCAGTAGAAAGGCACTGGGAAACCTCTAGTGACAACTTTTTATTCTGAAAGTTGACTCTAAGATTCTCAGAAAAGTTATACATTGGACTTTGGATCAGCATTTAAGACCATCTTGAGAGGATGAAACTAAGATGATCAGAACAATTCTCATATGTGTGTGCAAACACACAAATACACTAAAATATGTTCAAAGCATGAAATAATGAGTGAATTGCTTCTAATCAACCATAACGGTTAGTTAATAAACTTATATACGCACCCTATTTATCCCATTTATTATTGCACATATCCTAATGTCAGCCTCACTTTAAGGAAAGAGTCACAATAGAGCAGTACCAGAAAATAACCATAAATTTGGATAAATTTGGATTATTACTAAGCCCTGATAAAGACCAATTTGAAAGATATACTAAGGTGCCCTTCAGAACAATTATTATACTAATGTTCAATGGAAACTTGAAGAAGTTAACTTAATGCCTTGAAAGTGGTTAGGATCTGGAGTCAGGCAAAAGTGATGCTTCAAATTCATACTTCATTCCTTATTAGTTATATAACCTTGGGCATAATACTTAATCTGTTCTAATGTGTGTATAAAAATGAGAATGATAATAACCTTCAGGGATGTTTAAAGGATAAATGAATTAATGTGTGTCAAAATTTATTTCTGTCAAATAAAGAATTAAATGTCTTATCAATGGATTATTGAACCAATACTAATTGCTAAGGACTTTAAGCTTATTGTGGAAAGGTCACTGGGCTGGAGATCAGGAAATCTAGCTTGTTCTTCCAACTTTGCCATAAATTAGCTATGTGACACTATACAAACGATTTACATTCTCTGGACCACAATTTACTGTTTCCAAAATTAAGCTTGGGATGGCATGGAATTAAAATGCTCCTATTAATCCTAAAATCCTCTAATTCCAAGGACTTGAACTAGATTTCCAAAACGAATGCCAAATAAAAACTCAGAAATTTGTAGGAAATTCAAATCATTAGAATCACTTGTGTTTATTACTGATTTACCTTTAAAAGAAAAAATAGTGGAAAAAATTGAAGTTTAAATTTATTACACATATTTTTATTAAAAGCATGTAGTTTTAAGGGAACACATATTTAAATTAGTCACTAAAGCTGCTGAGTTGAACTAGATTAACCCAAAATTATGGTTGACTTGTACTAGAAGTTTAGAATTTTAAAAGCCGAAGACCAAACACACACACACGCACACACACACAACTACTTATTCACTCTCCAATTTATGTTGAATAAAACAGATACTTTTAAGTGACAGCAACATGGTTCTAGAACCTGTCTGTTGACTCTTATACAACCTTTTCCACATCATATTTCACTATTTTTACTTTTATTTTTAACAGTCTTGTAAATACATTCTCTCTGACACTTTCTCTGTTCCCAACACCATATCTGGAATTGTTAACTTTGACTGAAATTGCCACATTTAGTTTACTAGTGCAGTGTCGAACAAGCATTTCATAGCAAATGATATCAAAATATAATTTATGGTTCCTCTTACACTGCCAGTTTAAAATGCATGCAGAGAAGAGGCTTACCTCCACCCCCACTACCATGGTATGAAAACTCAATGATGCTCATCATTTTTAAGTTCATTCCTCAGTATCAAACATTCAACATTTTCAGGTTTTTTGTAGTTTCAGCTCAGAAATACTAATTGCTTCTTCAAAACAGTGATCAATATTTGCATCTTTACTAAAACAGGAGAACTTTTCTCCTTTTAGGCATAGTAAGCTTCTATTTCCATTAGTTAGATGCTATCAGTTCAGTTCAGTTGCTCAGTCATGTCTGACTGTCTGCGACCCGGTGAAATGCAGCACGCCAGGCCTCCCTATCCATCACCAACTCCCGGACTTCACTCAAACTCATGTCCATCGAGTCAGTGATGCCATTCAGCCATCTCATCCTCTGTCGTCCCCTTCTCCTCCTTCCCCCAATCCGTCCCAGCATCAGAGTCTTTTCCAATGAGTCAGCTCTTCGCATGAGGTGGCCAAAGTACTGGAGTTTCAGCTTTTGCATCAGTCCTTCCAAAGCAATCCCAGGGCTGATCTCTTTTAGAATGGGCTGGTTGGATCTCCTTGCAGTCCAAGGGACTCTCAAGAGTCTTCTCCAACACTACAGTTCAAAAGCATCAATTTTTCGGCACTCAGCTTTCTTCACAGTCCAACTCTCACATCCATACGTGACTACTGGAAAAAACATAGCATTGACTAGATGGACCTTTGTTGGCAAAGTAATGTCTCTGCTTTTGAAATGCTATCTAGGTTGGTCATAACTTTCCTTCCAAGGAGTACTGCTGCTACTGCTAAGTCACTTCAGTCGTGTGTGACTCTGTGCGACCCCATGACGGCAGCCCATCAGGCTCCCCCGTCCCTGGGATTTTCCAGGCAAGAACACTGGAGTGGGTTGCCATTTCCTTCTCCAATGCATGAAAGTGAAAAGGGAAAGTGAAGTCACTCAGTCGTGTCCAACTCTTAGAGACCACATGGACTACAGCCTACCAGGCTCCTCCGTCCATAGGATTTTCCAGGGAGTAAGCATCTTTTAATTTCATGACTGTAATCACCATATGCAGTGACTTTGGAGCCAAAAAATAAAGTCTGACACTGTTTCCCCATCTATTTGCCATGAAGTGATGGGGCCAGATGCCATTATCTTAGTTTTCTGAATGTTGAGCTTTAAGCCAACTTTATCACTTTCACTTTCATCAAGAGGCTTTTCAGTTCCTCTTCCCTTTCTGCCATAAGGGTGGTGTCATCTGCATATCTGAGGTTATTGATATTTCTCCCAGCAATCTTGATTCCAGCTTGTGCTTCTTCCAGACCAGCATTTCTCATGATGTACTCTGCATAGAAGTTAAATAAGCAGGGTGACAATATACAGCCTTGACAAACTCCTTTTCCTATTTGGAACCAGTCTGTTGTTCCATGTCCAGTTCTAACTGTTGCTTCCTGACCTGCATATAGGTTTCTCAAGAGGCAGGTCAGGTGGTCTGGTATTCCCATCTCTTTCAGAATTTTCCACAGTTTATTGTCATCCACATAGTCAAAGGCTTTGGCCTAGTCAATAAAGCAGAAATAGACATTTCTCTGGAACTCTCTTGGTTTTTCGATGATCCAGAGGATGTTGGCAATTTGATCTCAGGTTCCTCTGCTTTTTCTAAAACCCGCTTGAACATCTGGAAGTTCATGGTTCACGTACTGCTGAAGCCTGGCTTGGAGAATTTTGAGCATTATTTTACTAGCATGTGAGATGAGTGCAATTGTGTGGTAGTTTGAGCATTCTTTGACATTGCCTTTCTTTGGGATTGGAATGAAAACTGACCTTTCCCAGTCGTGTGGCCACTGCTGAGTTTTCCAAGTTTGCTGGCATATTGAGTGCAGCACTTTCACAGCATCACCTTTTAGGATTTGAAATAGCTCAGCTGGAATTCCATCACCTCCACTAGCTTCATTTGTAGTGATACTTTCTAAGTCCCACTTGATTTCACATTCTAGGATGTCTGGCTCTAGGTGAGTGATCACACCATCATGATTATCTTGGTCGTGAAGATCTTTTTTGTACAGTTCTTCTTTGTATTCTTGCCACCTCTTCTTAATTTCTTCTACTTCAGTTAGGTCCATACCATTTCTGTCCTTTATCGAGCCCATCTTTGCATAAGATATTCCCTTGGTATCTCTAATTTTCTTGAAGAGATCTCTAGTCTTTCCCATTCTGTTGTTTTCCTCTATTTCTTTGCATTGATCGCTGAGGAAGTCTTTCTTATCTCTCCTTGCTATTCTTTGGAACTCTGCATTCAGATGCTTATATCTTTCTTTTTCTCCTTTGCTTTTCACTTCTCTTCTTTTCACAGCTATTTGTAAGGCCTCCCCAGACAGCCATTTTGCTTTTTGCATTTCTTTTCCATGGGGATGGTCTTGATCCCTGTCTCCTGTACAATTCATGAACCTCCATCCATAGTTCATCAGACACTCTATTTATCATATCTAGTCCCTTAAATCTATTTCTCACTTCCACTGTATGGTGGAGAAGTCTGACAGAATGTGGTACACTGGAGATGGGAATGGCAAACCACTTCATTATTCTTGCCTTGAGAACCCCATGAACAGTATGAAAAGGCAAAATTATAGGATTCTGAAAGAGGAACTCCCCAGTTCATTAGGTGCCCAATATGCTACTGGAGATCAGTGGAGAAATAACTCCAGAAAGAATGAAGGTATGGAGCCAAAGAAAAAACAATACCCAGTTGTGGATGTGACTGGTGATAGAAGCAAGGTCTGATGCTGTAAAGAGCAATATTGCATAGGAACCTGGAATGTTAGGTCCATGAATCAAGGCAAATTGGAAGTAGTCAAACAGGAGACGGCAAGAGGGAACGTTGACATACTAGGAATCAGTGAACTAAAATGGACTGGAATGGGTAAATTTAACTCAGATGACCATTATATCTACTACTGTGGGCAGTAATCCCTTAGAAGAAATGGAGTAGCCATCATGGTCAACAAGAGTCCGAAATGCAGTACTTGGATGCAATCTCAAAAATGACAGAATGATCTCTGTTCATTTCCAAGGCAAACCATTCAATATCACAGTAATTCAAGTCTATGCCCCAACCAGTAATGCTGAAGAAGCTGAAGTTGAGCAGTTCTATGAAGACCTACAAGACGTTTTAGAACTAACACCCCCAAAAGATGTCCTTTTCATTACAGGGGACTGGAATGCAAAAGTAGGAAGTCAAGAAACACCTGAAGTAACAGGCAAATTTGGCCTTGGAATACAGAATGAAGCAGGGAAAAGGCTGATAGAGTTTTGCCAAGAGATCACACTGGTCATAGCAAACACCCTCTTCCAACAAGAGAAGACTCTACACATGGACATCACCAGATGGTCAACACCGAAATCAGATTGATTATATTCTTTGCAGCCAAAGATGGAGAAGCTCTATACAGTCAGCAAAAACAAGACCAGGAGCTGACTGTGGCTCAGACCATGAACTCCTTATTGCCAAATTCAGACTGAAATTGAAGAAAGTAGGGAAAACCACTAGACCATACAGGTATGACCTAAATCAAATCCCTTATGATTATACAGTGGAAGTGAGAAATAGATTTAAGGGACTAGATCTGATAGATAGATGCTATACTGAACCTAAAAGATCCATGAATTTAGAAGGAAATTCTAAAAAGCTAGTAAGCAGAATCGTTTCTTTTTGGTTAGTTACTGTTAATGCAGTAGCAAGTTTAAACTAAGTTTAGACCATTAAAAAAATGCATGCAAGACATAATATTATTTTGAATATAAAAAACAAATAACAAGAAACAATAAAAATTATGTTAACAAACCAGGTTGATTTTGTCCAATGCACAGCAAGTTGAACACAGCAAGTTAAAACACTGAGGTTTACAGCAAAGAGGGTTTATCTCCAAGGTCAAGGAGACCAGAGAACTAGTCTCGAATCTGCTTCCCTAAAAGCAAGGAGTCAGGGCTCTTATAGATAATAAATAAAGAAGCAGGGTGAGCTGAGGTGTGGGAAAAGGTATAGGAATCATTCCACACACAGACATACCTGAGTTACAGGTCTCTGCATTTCAAAAGGTCACCAAGCATGCCCAGTTGAAGGGTCAGTGGTCTGTGGTCCTATCCAGTCTCAATCAACTCATCTTGAACTAGATGCAGCTGACTCCAAGCTTCTGGAAAACAATTTGGGCAAATGGCTTATTGCTTAGGCTAGTTGCTGCTTGGCACACATGCAAGTCTTAAAATGACCTTGATTAGTGAAGGCAGGTGAAATGGACCAATCATTACACTATTTCAAGTAAAACACTGATCTTTGACAAAGGAGGAAACACAATACGATGGAGAAAACATGGTCTTTTTAACAAATGGTGCTGAAAGATGTAAATAGCCACATGGTAAAAAATGAATTTAGACAGACTTTATACCGTTCACAACATAGATCTGAATATAAAACACAAAACTACCAGAAGATAAGATAGTAGGAAATATAGATGACCTTGGGTTGAGTACAGATATTTTAGATACTACATCTAAAGCATGATCAATAAAATAAATGATTGATAAGTTGGACATAATTAAAATAAAAATCTGCCATTCTGTGAGAGACACTACGAAGTGAGAAGATAAGCCACAGACTGGGAGAAAGTATTTACAAGAGATAAGTTTGATAAAGAACTGTTATTCTAAATGCCCTGGGTTGGCTAAAATGTTTGCTTGGGTTTTTCCACAATATTTTATGGAAAAATATCCAAATGAACTTTTGACCAACCCAATACAAAAGGCTCTTAACACTCAACCATAAAAAAAACAAACTGATTTTAAAAAAAGATCAAAAGCCTTAACAGACACCTTACCAAAGAGGATACATAAATGACAGGTAAGTATACGAAAATATGTTCAACATCATATGTCATCAGAGAAATGAAAGTTAAAATACCAATGAGATACCAACAAACACCTATTAGGATGACAACAGTCCAAACATTAACAGCACAGAATGGCAGAGATGATACAGAGCAACAGGAACTCTCATTCACTGATAGTGAGAATGCATATTGCAGAGTCATTTTGGAATATAGATGTGCACTTAATATATGATCCAGCAACTACACACCTTGGTATTTATGCAAATAAGTTGAAAACATGTCCACACAATAATCTGCACACAGATGTTTACATTAGCTTTATTCCTCATTGTCCAAAACTGGAAGCAACCAAAATGTCCTTCAATAGGTGAATGTATAAATAAACTAGGGTACATCTAGACAATGGAATAATATTGAGTGCCAAAAATAAATGAACTATCAAGTCATAAAAATACACGGAGAATCTTAAATGTATATTACTCATGAAAGAAACCAATCTGAAAGGCTACATACTGAGTTTTCTGACAGTTGAGAAAAGCCAAAACTATGGAGATAATAAAAGAATCAGTGGTTTCCTGGAATTAGAGAAGAAGAAGGGATAAATAGGCAGAGCACATAGAATTTTTAGAATGATAAACTATTTTGTATGATACTATGATGGTGGATATGTGTAATTATACATTTGTTAATACCCATAGAATGTACATGGATCATGGATAAAGCAAGGGAATTCCAGAAAAAAACATTAATTTCTGCTTCATTGACTTTATGGTGAAGCTTTTGACTATGTAGATCACAACAAATTGTGGAAAATTCTTAAAGAGATGAGAATACCAGACCACCTTTCCTGTCTCCTGAGAAACCTGAATACAGGTCAAGAAGAACAGTTAGAACCAGACATGGAACCACTAACTGGTTCAAAATTGGGGAAGGGGAGTACAACAAGGCAGTATATTGTCATGCTGCTTATTTAACTTATATGCAGAGTACATCATAAGAAATGTGGGTTGGATGAATCCCATGCTTGAATCAAGATTGCTGGGAGAAATATCAACAACCTCAGAAATGCAGATGATACCACTCTAAAGTAAAAAACCAAAGAGGAACTAGAGCCTCTTGATGAGGGTGAACAAGGAGAGTGAAAAAGCTGGCTTGAAACTCAACATTCAAAAAACTAAGATCATGGGATCTGGTCCCATCATTTCATGGCAAATAGGAGTGGGTGGGGAGTGGAAACAGTGACAGATTTTATTTTCTTGGGCTTCAAAATCACTGTGGATAATGACTCCTGTCATAACATTAAAAGATGCTTGCTCCTTGGAAGGAAAGCTATGACAAATCTTGATAGTGTATTAAAAAAGAAGAGACATCATTTTGCTGACAAAGGTCCATATAGTCAAAGGTAGGATTTTTCCAGTAGTGACATACAGATATGAGAATTGGACCATAAAGAAGGCAGAGTGCTAAAGAATTTATGGTTCTGGCAAAGACTCCTGAGAATTCCTTGGACAGAAAGGAGATCAAACTAATCAATCCTAAAGGAAATCAAACCTGTATATTGATTGGAAGGACTGATGCTGAAGCTGAGGCTCTAATACTTTGGCCACATGATAGGAAGAACTAACTCAGTGAAAAAGGCCCTGCTGCTCAGAAAGATTGAAGGCAGGAGGAAAAGGGGGTGGCAGAGGATGAGATGATTAGATAACATCATTCTTCACTCAGTGGACATGAATTTGAGCAAACTCTGGGAGACAGTTGTGGACAGAGTAGCCTGGTGTGCCACAGTCCATGGGGTCACAAAGAGTCAGATATGACTTCGTGACTGCAAAAAAAAAAAAAAAAAAGTGGAATGAACACCAAGAAAAACCCTAATATAAACTATGAACTTTGGATAGCAATAATGTGTCAATGCAGTTCATCTGTTGTAACAAATGTGCCAATCTAGTGGAGAAAGGTGATAGTGGAGAAGTGGGGCTGGGGTGCTGGGAGGGCAGATAGTGTATGGGAACTCTTTATACTTTCCATTTAATTTTGATGTGAATATAAAAGTGTTCTAAAAATTAAAGTCTATTTGAAAAGGTAAAACAGAAGAATCTAACTTGATCCATTTTAAAAGGGGATTTTTTTCCAGAGAAATTGACATTTTTCCAAGTAATAAGGTAATCATCACATAAACAGTTAGTTTGGGGCATATTCAGTAGGAGGTAAGAGAAAGATTTTAATGAATTTTTAAAATAGATGCATATCCTATTGCAAAATGAATTACATTACGAAACAGAGGGAGAACAAAAACAAAGATAAGGCACTCATTGTAATTCATATAAGGCAACCCATCTCAAATCTATTTTGAAGAACCTCTAAAGATAAAAATTAATATAGATGATATATCCAAATATAGGCAATTCCATCAAGACCACTCAAACAAATTTTTACAGACTATGAACCAAAATATATCTACTTCACATTCATAAGCTAAATTGGATATGACTATATCATATTTATGGCTACCCATTCTAGTATTCTGCCTGGAGAATTCCATGGACAGAGGAGCCTGGTGGCTACATGTGCAAAGTGTAGGACAGGACTGAGTGACTAATACTTTCATTTTTTTCACATATCATAAGTATACTGTACAGGGAAAAGTGTGAAGGTAACATAAATGGTTAGAAGCAAAATGTGTCAAACTGTGAAGATTCAACATTAGGATGTCAACTTTCAGACTAGCTAATAAAGCATATTAGCTTTTATCCTTTAGAAGTCAATACAATGGTCAATTAGTGCGTGTGTGCTCAGTCATTTCAGTTGTGTCTGACTCTTTGCAACCCTATGGACTGTAGTCCACCAGACTCCTCTGCCCATGGAATTCTCCAGGCAAGCATACTGGAGAGGGTCACCATGCCTTTTTCCAGGGGATCTTCCCCACCTAGGGATGAAACCCGCACCTCTTGCATTGCAGGCAGATTCTTTACCACTGAGCCACTGGGGACATCTGGCCAATTAGTAAAGAAGTGCAAAGTAGATTATATACATACCATTGAAAGTTGAACAACATGGGTTTGAATGGCATGGGCCTACTTGTATATGGATTTTTTACAATAGCAATTCCTAGAGTACTACACAGTAAGTAGTTGGTTGAATCCTTAGAACCAAAACTGCACATAAGGAGTAACCATGGATATGGAGGAGAAGGGGGTGGCAGAGGATATGAGATGATTAGATAAGTTATATTTGGATTTTTGATGCACAGAAAGTCAGTGGCTGCAAACCTCTAAGACATATGGGTTTAACAGAGTCAGTTGAAAGGGGAAAAAAGTGACTAGAGCAGAGTAAAAGCAGTGTGCCAAAAATCCTCCAGTAAACAGCTGTAAATAAGTAAGTTGCTATGACAAGATTTATGAAAAAATGTTCCCTGAGAATTCTGGAGCCAAAAAAACTGTGGCTTTGATGTTACTCCTGGGGAAACAGTGAGATTATTATTCCATTGTTCTTAAGGTGTTTGCTGTGTAGGTCATCCCTAACTGAGATAGGCAATGATGATGTGTGGTATAAATATAAACTAGTCACTCTGATATGGGAAGCAGACAGGGTTAAGGGACAATGTTCCATGTTGGTTTATTGCAGAAAATGAAGAGATCCTAATACAATAGACAAGATTACACATGAAAGAATTACACAAAAAAGAATATTCTGATGGAAAAAGAAAGGGAAGTTACAGATTTTACATGATCTGTGCCTTCTGGGTTGCCATTTCCTTCTCCAATGCATGAAAGTGAAAAGTGAAAGTGAAGTTGCTCAGTTGTGTCCGACTCCTAGCGACCCCATGGACTGCAGCCCACCAGGCTCCTCTGTCCATGTGATTTTCCAGGCAAGAGTACTGGAGTGGGTTGCCATTGCCTTCTCCTCTTTGCTCCTTAGCAGACATGATTGAGAAATTTTTATCTGCTTAAACATTAAAGAGTTGTAAACCAAAGTTCAAGCATGGTTATTTTAATCAGTGAAATTGATAAATAATACCAGACTTGAAATTACTTGCAGATGAAGATACAGCCAAGGAAACACTGCTACCTATCAAAAGGAAGGAATGGGGCTGAGGCTCAACTATCTGGTACCTAATATGATTCTCGTGTCTTTGCAGAAAGAAAATATTGAAGAATATTTAGGTGTGGCAATCAGCGGAGGCCAAGAATTTGTCATGGTTCAAAGATAGCATGTGACTGGGTATATCTAGAATAGTGTCTCCTAATGGGATCTCTTCATTTTGCTCTTTCCTAAGGTAATTTCAGCTTTGGCAACTAAGATGTGTGCATAAAATCAAGGCACCAATCTTGCCAAGTTGTAGTTAGCCATATAAAAATAAAGTTTACAATAAAAATGAGTCAAGTTATTGACAAAAACACATGTAATCAAAAAAAGAAAAGTAGCTTGACACAGCTAGTACTAGATTCAGGCCCATCTTTGGAAGAATTTAAAACTTCTGAAGTCATGCCATGTCATCTGAACACAAAATCAGAAGCCAGAATGAGTTTTTATGCTACAGTCAACAAGTATTTGCAAAGTCAGGAGAACAAAAAGGCATATCTTAGCTTTTTTCAGTACAAGAAAAAGAAAGGATCAACTTACTGAATCTTCTCTAAATGAACATTATATTCAAAACAGCAAAACAAACATGAAAAATAGACAATTCCAAGGCAGAGAAGAACACAGTAAAAGATTACCTTGGTGTTTAGTTTACAGTTCTATGCCATGGTTAGTTATAAAACAGAGAACTATAAAATAAAAATAAAAATTGGTATCATTATAGAATGATTCAGAATCATTCTTCACCATGTTTTGGGTCTTATGTAAAATAGAAAATATGCAAGAGAGACAAGTATTACCCTAGCAGTTTAAGTCCTTTTTAATTTAATCATTTTTTTTTTTTGCCCATATAATAATCGTAAAATTTTCCCAATGGGAAGAAATTTTTTTAAGTGATGAGATTTGAGGGCATGCCTTTTGTCTCAATACATATTTAAAACAAGATACTATTCTGTGTCTGCAGATAGTGAGTTCCCATTTACAGAAATGGCCAAGAAAAAAATGCATTCATAGCACCCTTAATGTTTATTCTTGACAACTTGAGTTTTTAGTGCATTACATGTATTTTGATTAATAAAAAGATACATAGGAATCTTTTCTAAGGAAGAACAAATGTTGTAAAAGTATCTCCTCTTAATCTCTCCCAGCTCAGCAAAGAAACACCAACAGCAGCACCTCCACAATAACTGTATCCCTTGCAAATGAGTGGTTATAGTATTATGGTGGGAGGAGAATGGATTTGAAGTCAGAAGACATTTGGCTTATGAAAACTGTGAACAATTCCTTCTGAGATAGGTTTAAACGGGAACTCACATTATCAACAGGATTTTCTAATATTCTGCCTGACAGGTAATCTCCTTAATTTTAAATTAAAAAAAAAAAAAAACACACACACACAGTCAAGACATTTGGTTACTATAACATAAATCCTTTCATAAAGTATATATATATATATATATATATAATATATATCACTGTGTATATTATAAAATTATTTTCTTAAATGTAAAAGATACACAAAAGGCACTTAATAAATATTTTTGAAAGAACAGGTAAGATTATCTCTTAGTTGTTCACTAAAATAATAAATTTCAGTCTCCTCTAACTGACTTTCAGAACTAGTGAACAAATACATGGATATAGAAAACAATACATTGTATAATAACTCCAATACTTTGGCCACCTGATGCAAATAACTGACTCATTGGAAAAGACCCCAATGCTGGGAAAGACTGAAGGCAGAAGAAGAAGGGGACAACAGAGGATGAGATGGTTGGATGGCATCACTGACTCGATGGACACGAATCGAGTAAGCTCAGGGAGTTGGTGATGGAAAGGGAAGGCTGGTGTGCTGCAGTCCATGGGGTGGCAAAGTGTCTGACACGACCGAGCACCTGAACTGAACTTATACCAATTACAATGTGCAGAATCTTAGAAGTGGATTGTAACTTTCAATGGACTGATACTGCTACTGCTAAGTCGCTTCAGTCGTGTCCGACTCTGTGCGACCCCATAGACGGCAGCCCACCAGGCTCCCCCGTCCCTGGGATTCTCCAGGCAAGAACACTGGAGTGGGTTGGCATTTCCTTCTCCAATGCATAAAAGTGAAAAGTGAAAGTGAAGTTTCTCAGTCGTGTCCGACTCTTAGCGATCCCATGGACTGCAGCCCACCAGGCTCCTCCATCCATGGGATTTTCCAGGCAAGAGTACTGGAGTGGGGTGCCATTGCCTTCTCTGGACTTTCATTGGAAGTGGTCTATAATTTCCAGTTTTAGACATATGAACAAGAACAAAACATTAAAATAGGACAATTAATTAGTTGTCAACATGAACTATAAATCAAGAGAATAAACAGGCAAAATTAGTCATACTGTGCTTAGTCACTGAGTAATGTCTGACTCTTTGTGACCCTATGGACTGTAGCACTCCAGGCTCCTCTGTCCATAGGATTCTCCAGGCAAGAATACTGGAGTGGGTTGCCATGCCCTCCTCCAGGGGATCTTCCCAACCCAGGGATTGAACCCAGGTCACCTGCATTGTGGGCAGATTCTTTACTGTCTGAGTCACCAGGGAAGCCCTTACAAATCCCAACCCAGGGATCAAACCCAGGTGTCCCACATTGCAGGCAGATTCTTTACCAGCTGAGCCACAAGAGAAGACCATATAAGCCATAAAGAAATTGTAGGTTGATAAATATGAAGCTAAAAGTACAGTCCTAAGCCATTATACTAGAATTATTTCTCAAAATAAAATTTGAGAGATTATACCTTCAGGAAAAAGCCAACGGCTTCTTCTTCAATACAAGTTTAAGCATAAGTTTTTATACAATATGTTGTTGAATGTGATTAAAATTTTGTGTGCTCTTCATTGTATTAAAACCACAGGCAAAAGTTTTTCTAAGCCTCCAAATGCCACACTTTGAAGCCTGTAGAGTGAGGAGTGTTTCAAGAGATGGTGGGTAGAAAAACAGAAATCAACATCAGCAGAAAAACCTAGGCTAATATTGAATCAAGACAGCAAGCAACTAACTTAAGGAAAATGAAAAAGGAGGGATTTAAAAGAAACTGAACACAAACAAACAAAAAAAAATCACAATTTCATGACAAACAACAGCACTATCTTGTGTTCACCCAGCCCATTTGATATATACCAAAAATCTTGGTAGAAATTATTGCATTAATCCACACACCAATTGGTCTCTGATATGGATTAGACACTTATAGTATTACTCCTGCTTAACAGTTGTTAAAAGTTGTAATTTCAAAAGCAATTCAGCGACTTTCTGAGTAAAATCAAAATCTAAGCAACCACAAATTCTACTTTACAAATCTATTTCCTATTACCTGTATTAAGGATATGAAAGGTTTTAAATTTCTTCCCCTATTCAACTGACTTAACATTTTATTATTTGCTAGTGTCAAGTTTGTTATTTTCAAACAACAACAAAGCTCCCAGTGAAAACCATTATTTCTCTTTAACTTCTGAGGAGTTCAGAGTGAACATACAAAAGAGACATAAGCAAGGATGTATTCATCATAGGCTTGGAACATCCAGTAAACAAAATACATTACTTTTCAGCTCTTTTGAAAGGAAAATATGTATTATACATCTAAACATCAAACTGATGGAATAATATATACTGATTTGTGACGATGATTTTAAATATTCCGCTAACACCATTTTTCATATTAGACCTTCATTGAAAGAGAACACTAGCATAAACCACACTACTATAATAAAAGTCAGTGATTTCCTCTCGAGGCAGCAAGGCAGTGTTATTTTACTTCACTGTGGTCATCACAGGCATATCCAAGGTAGCCATTTCTTAAGAGTCATGCTGTAAAACTAAGTTAAAAAAATAAACAACCAACTTGTGTAATGACTGATGGCCTCAGGGTAGCTCCATGATAGATAGATACAAGACAGATGACAGAGATAGATTAAAAGATGAATGTCTTCTTTTGATTATGTTGAGTAATTGATGCTTATTAGATGAAAAACTATGATTTGTATTATTATTTTTTCAGCATCAGCAGAAGGGAAACAGAAAAATTTTAGCAGGGCAAGTTCAGCCTATATGTTAAGGATTCCCGAGTCTGCAAAGAACAATGCTCTCCAGTAATTATTAGCACAGAGAAGGTGCTTCTAGTTTTCCCAAACTTTATAACAACACAGTTATAATCATCATGCTTCAAATGAAAACATTCTGGAACCATCTTAAACTATTTGGCTTCTAAGCCATCCAGCCTGTTGACATCCAAAAATCAATGTTATCAGTGTCTCTTCTAGTGGGAGGATTACTTTAACAGGGGTATCTCCACAGTCATCCTTGGCAAACCTGGTCACGGGAATGCATGATTTACACAGCTGCACAGTTGGGGTTTGTGTTGAAAGAGATTTTAGCAGATGAGGCATAAAATTTGAAAATATGCAGCCAGGGAGATGGTAGGTATGAAACCCTCTGTTCTGCAAACATTAGTCTTTTTCAGATTTTGTTTGTCAGTCTTTCCAGCTAAATAGAGAAGTGACAACACTCTGAAAGAGTTTATGCAGATGCTGAAAAATAAATAGATTAGCTATTACTAGCTGGCATAAATGCTTAGCATTTAGATATTTCATTATATGTAACAGAATTGACTAAACACATTGGCCAGGATAATATTGGACAACAGATGATACAAATATGAATGCCGCACATGAAAACATATTAGGGACAGATTTAGAAAAGATAAACAAAGGTACAAGAGCTTTATTTGAATTATTTTTTAAATGGCTTACATTTTAACAAGCAGTATTTTTAAATGGATGAATGATGCAGCAGTGATAAGGTATTAGGATATCTGTCAGGGCTACTATTCTCTTCTGGGGCACCATGCTAGCTTATGAGGTTGTGGACAAAATTCAGCTTCTTGTGGGGCACCATGCTAGCTTATGAGGTTGTGGACAAAATTCAGCTTCTTGTGGAGCACCATGCTAGCTTATGAGGTTGTGGACAAAATTCAGCTTCTTGTGGTTGTAGAACTGAAGTCCCTGTTTTCTTGACACATTACTGTCTTCAAATTCAAGCAAAGAATCATTGAATTCTTCTTGTGCTTTGGATTTCTCCAAATTCCCTTTCCGCCTTGCCTTGTGCTTTTAAGGGATCATGTGATTATATTGGGCCTCTGCTTCTGGTCAATCTTCTTCTTTTGAATTCAATTGATTAGGAAATTTAACTACATCTACAAAGTTCTTTTTGACATGTTAAATAATATATTCACTGCCTGATGATCAGAGTGTAGAATTCTATTGGGAGCTAAATTCATGTGCCTGAAATTTCATCGTCTATTACATATTTATTTGAAATGTAAGTAGACTTATATTAGATTATTATTCTTAAACATGACAATATAGTCATTATTCACATTATATTTTAGTGTGAGTTTAGTAAGAATCTTAACTTTTAAGAACTGAAATTTGCCTTAAGGAATAAGTGTAGCCATGAAAAGAAAAATACAGGACAAAAGTCTGATTTTATAGCATGGAGAAGTATTTCCCAGGGGAAAACTAAAGACCGGCCTGAGTGGAATACTGAAATGTGACATTCTTGAAAAGGATGCTAGAAGAAAGTAGAAAGAAGTAGAAGAATGAGTGGGACAGAGACAGTGAAGAACCAGAAAACAGTTTTCCCATGGGCTGTGAAAGATAGTAATGAGCTAAGTAAGTTAACCAGACCCTAGCCCTATATGTCCTTCCTCTTTCATCAGTAACTCAAACACCACACACACACACACATACACACGCACACACACGCCCCTAAATAGAAACAGAGGTACAAGAAAAGATTCCAATAAGTTTCTGCAGTTGAGAAACATATTTCTTTCCCTTGGAGCATCGTATAGAGTTTTCATAAGTTAACAGCAGATTTGGAATTGAGGAAAAGAGGCATTTAGAATAGAAGGAAGAAACAATATACAACTATTTCTATTGGTTTTAAAATGCCCCTTAACTTCCAGGAATAACTTTGTCTATCCAATTATTGTAATGTATATTTAAAGAAAGAAAGCATTTTGTCTTGGAACAAATACTAAGTTCACAATAATCCAATCATAACCTTAACAGGGTGAAAAACCAATCTCTGCTTCACTTCACTGCACTATAGTATTTAATCTTTTTCTATTGATAGTGCATGCAATTTTCATTAGAAGAGCTTTAAACATCAAAAGTAACATTTGGAGGCAGCAGCAGACTCACAGCAGCTTTTTAATATTTGGTCACTTTATAATTAGATTATAACTTTACAAGGAAGCATATACAGGACACTGGGTCACAGTTTTAAAGTCATAAAACCAATAAAATCTTCCAGGGTGTATTATTATTTTGAAATGACTTATAAGCAATTTCATTTTACTGCCAAAACATTTTTATCATTTCTTTCCCAAAGACAAATGTGTTCAGTTCGATTTGTGTCTGTCTCTGCATTTAATCATGTTTGCAGGTTTTTTTTTATTTTTTGAGTTTACAATTAATTCTCTCTACATTTATGTAACACTATTCAAAACTTTTCCTCCCTAAATTTGTCCTAGTGGATGATTGCTTATTATAATTTTGTAATGTTGTAATTATTATATATACATAGTACTCTGAGGATCCTGACAGAAGATATTATTTTATAATTTTATTTTTTTATTGCTCAAACAATTGCAAATAACGTATTCATAAAGTCTAAAACATGTAAACGTAACCCAGATTCAACTGCTGTTCAGAAAACCACTAGATCAGGAATATTTTAGGTAAATGTAAAATTAGTATTTTATATACTAGTGGTCAAACTGCATCTGATGTGCAGCTGAATTTAGTCACCTTCCTTTAAATGATTAATAGATCAGGCATTTGCACATCAACACAGAAAACAGCAATGGATAAGTGAGGTGAAAAAAGGTATGGTATTCTAAGGTAAGTAAAGAAAATAGTTTTAGGAAAACAATGGGTATGCGAATGAGGAACTTGGTAACAGTTCTTGTAATAATTGAATGGATCAACATATCATTTAAGCTCTAGGATTTTTGTTAGCATGTGTGAGAAAGTGAGGCTAAGCTATAGCATTGTGCTTTTCAGTTCTGAAAATATAGGAGTCTGTGGATTGAAGTGTGCTCTCCATGTCTTTAAACTATCATATGATTTTTTAAATTTAATTTTATTTAATTTTACAATATTCTATTGGTTTTGCCATACGGTAACTTGGCAGAAAAATTAACTCTTTTAAAACACTGGAGTGATTTAAAGGAAAACCATACACAATAATGGTTGATAATGCGAACTTCAACTTTATCTTTCTGCCATAAGTTAACTTTCTGCCCTGAGTAGTTTGATTAACATCACTGCTTCATTCTAGCAGTTCAGTCGCTCAGTTGTATCCAACTCTTTTCGACCCCAATGGACTGCAGCATGCCAGGCCTCCCTGTCCATCACCAGCTCCCGGAGTTTACTCAAACTCATGTCCATTGAGTAGGTGATGCTATCCAACCATCTCATCCTTTGTTGTCCCCTTCTCCTCCTGCCCTCAATCTTTCCCAACATCAGGGTCTTTTCAGATGAGTCAGTTCTTCCCATCAAGTGGCCAAAGTATTGGAGCTTCAGCATCAGCATCAGTCCTTCCAATGACTATTTAGGACTAATTTCCTTTACGATGGACAGGTTGGATCTCCTTGCAGTTCAAGGGACTCTCAACAGTCTTCTCCAACACCACAATTCAAAAGCATCAATTCTTAAGCACTCAGCTTTCTTTATAGTCCAACTCTCACATCCATACATGACTACTGGAAAAACCATAGCTTTGACTAGACAGAACTTTGTTGGCAAAGTAATGTCTCTGCTTTTCAATATGCTGTCTAGGCTGGTCATAACTTTTTTTCCAAGAAGCAAGCATCTTTTAATTTCAGGGCTGCAGTTACCATCTGCAGTGATTTTGGAGCCCAAGCTTCATTCTATACCAGTGGAAATATTTTGAGATAATTAACAAGCATATTTGTTATTTAAAATAAGAACATCAAGAAGTGATAACTGGAAAGAATATTAAACATTTATGCAATTAGTTACAGGAATCCTGATAGGAGGAATGAACATAATCAACAAACTAGTTCTGACATGCGAGAAACTTGAAAAATGAGAGACACAGAAAAAAAAAAAAAAAAAAGAGAAGTTTAGGAAAATTCACCCCCTCCTAGAGATAACTCATTTGCCAAACTTGGTCAGGGAGTGAGTATCAATAATTCCTTGTGGCGTACATGCGTGCTGAGTCACTTCAGTCATGTGCAATTCTGTGTGACCCTATGGACTGTAGCCTGTCAGGCTCCTCTGTCCATGGTGATTCTCCAGGCAAGAATACTGGAGTGGGTTGCTAAGTGCTCCTCCAGGGGATCTTCCTGACCCAGGGACTGAACTCATGTCTCTTATGTCTCCTACATTGCTGAGTTCTTTTCCACTAATGCCACCTGGGAAGCTCAATTCCTTATTATGAGTAGTTTTAAGTCCACAGTAGAACTCCTTTATGTGTTTCTGATTCAGACAGTGAACTCTGCATATATGTCTTTTCTTCCCCCTTAACAAAAGCCCACTGAAATGGCAGATATATTAAAAAACAAAACAAAACAAAACATTCATTGTGAACAGGAGAACCAGTAGATATAATCTTCATAACAGATGAAATAGAGTAAAGAAAGCTATAGCCCACAAAAAAAAGCAAATGAAAATAACAGACATGGGAGCAGTGATCTTTAGTGGGCCTGAAAAGATTCAGGGGTACAAGCCTTATGACAGTGGTTACATTGTGCAGAAGTCTGAATGGGACAGAAAAAAATTTAACTAATTTAAAGGCTTTGTAAGTAATTGCAGGACCAGGCTGCTTTATGCAAGCTGTCCACATGCAAGCCCTGCATTGGCAGAGACACTGGTTACTTTCAGACATAACTAAAGAACTCTCAAAAGAAAGTGAACAATGTCTCGGGGAGCACTAGGGATTCTAGCACTGGTGTTAGTATGTCAGATATTTTCTACTTTTTATTTAATTCAATTTTATTTATTTTTGGAAATTATAATAAAAGCTAGCTTTTATATTTGCTACTTATTCACATGTCATTAATGGAAATGCTGAGAATCAGCCCTCCCATCCAAAGGAAAAACAATTTGGGAAACTAACTTACACAAAGGTAGAAGTCAGTGTCAGTCCTGTAAAATGAGAAACTGGTGAAGATGTGCCTCAGCCTATGCGATGGAATGTCAGTGAAAGAGGAAGCATAATCCACAAGTGTAAGAAAAGAATTCTAGGATGACAACAGTGCAGCTTACAAAGAAATTAATAACATTTAGTGTTAGCTTTGTCCAACATTTTTTCCCTTTTTCCAGCATGTAAAATGAAAGTCGCTCAGTCATGTCCAACTCGTTTTGACCCCATGGACTGTAGCCTGCCAGGCTCTTCTGTCCATGGAATTCTCCAGCCAAGAATACTGGAGTGGATAGCCCTTCCCTTCTCCAGGGGATCTTCCCAAACCTGGGATCAAACCTAGATCTCCTGAATTGCTGCTGCTGCTGCAGTGTGTGAAAGTGAAAAGTGAAAGTGAAATCGCTCAGTCGTGTCCGACTCTTAGCGACACCATGGACTGCAGCCTACCAGGCTCCTCCATCCATGGGATTTTCCAGGCAAGAGTACTGGAGTGGAGCACCATCGCTTTCTCTGAATTGCAGAGGGATTCTTTATGGTCTGAGTCACCAGGGATATGAACCTCCTATTTCATTTGGGAAATGTGTTAACATGTTACCCTTGGGGGAACATAGTAACAAATCAACAACTCTACAGGGCATTCCATTGGCAATGATATGGTATCCACTATCCAGAAGCAGTAATGTCATTGTTGCCATGTCTGATGGTATTTGAGTTAGCATCAATGCCCAGTTAATGCTACAGTATCTCTCCAACCATTGCACTGTAGTGACACTGGCTATAGTCCTGGCTTTTAGTGTGGGCTTATACTGTCCATACACGTTTCTCAGGAATTTTCTCCTGTCTCTGTAACAATATGATTATTGTAAATATTGACAAGATGACTCTATACTTTATATAGAAAGGAAAGAGATTAGAACAAAAAGTTGGTTTTTTTAAACAGCAAAGTTGGAAGACTCACACTATCTGATATAAAGCTGCAAAGATCACAACACCATGGTATCAATGAAAAGATGGACATGTCGATCAATGGGAGACAATATTCAGAAATAGAGAAACACAACTATGTTCAGTTGATTTTTGTCAAATATGCAAAGGCAAGCCAATGTCTAAAACAAATTTTTTAAACAAAATTTGGTGAATTATTTCATATCTGCATGCAAAAGAAGGAAAAAGAAGAAGAAGAAGAAGAAGAAGAAAAAAAAAACGCTTTGACCGGATCTCTCAGCTTATATATTGGGTTGGCCAAAAATTTCATTTGTTTTTAAAGTAAAAATAAAACACATATTTTTCATTTTCATCAAGAACTTTATTGAACAATGTATTCACCATTTTGTTCTACTACCTTCTGCCATTTGTCAGGCAAATTCACAATTTCGTCTTCCCCATACTTTTTTTTTTTTTTGAGCAAAGAACTGTTCCAGATGCTTTTTATAGTCTTCTAGAGAATTGACATGTTTTTCCATGAAGAGAGTTTTATAATCGAAGTGAATGGAAAACCCAAAGGTGCAGTGTCTGGTGCCTATGGTGGATGAACCCAAATTTCCCAGGCAAGCGGTAACCACTTTTGCCTGGTCATCAAAGAGACATGTGGTCTTGCATTATCCTGATAGCAATACTTGGAATTAATCATTTGGTTTTCCAGAATGGCTCATAATAGAGGACTCCCTTCCAATCCCACCATACACACACATCATCTTCTTTGGATGAAGATCGGTGTTTGGTGTGGCTGGTGTTGGTTCATTTCACTTGCTCCACAATCTCTTCCATCCATATTATTGTACAGTATCCACTTTCATTACTTGTCATGATTTGTTTTTTAATAGTGGAATGATTTCATTAAGTTTCAGTAGAAAATTACCTATGGAAATACAGTCAGGAAGATTTTTTTCGCTTAACTTATGTGGAACTCAAATATCAGAGTGATTAACCTAATCATGCTGATTTGAATGATTTTCAACAATTAATGTGTATATTTTGAGTATGTCAACTATCTCCTATGTGGTATAACAATGATTCTTCTCAACTTACTGTCTCAATTTGACCGCTATCAACTTCAACTGGTCTACCTGACCACAGACCACCATTCAGTGAGAAACCTCCAGTACCAAACTTCTCAAACCACTTTTGACACAACTGATCAGTTGCAGCACCTTCTCCATACACTGCACAAATCTTTTTGTGTGTGTGTTTCAGTTGCATTTTTACCCTTCTTCAAATCATAAAGTATAATATGCCAAAAATATTTGTTTTCTTTCATCTTCAATATTAAAATGGCCACACAAAATTTCACCAGTTTTGATAAGCGTTTTTAATTCATGCTGATATGACATCTGTCAAAATACAATCTAACAAAATTGTTTTTAATGAAACTAAACACAACTATGCACTACTAGAGTCATCTCATGGGAGAAAAAAAATGAACATTATGGCCAACCCAATAATAGTTAACTCAAAACAGATCATAAACATATAAAATGTAAAACTTTCAAACTTACAAAGAAAAACATAGAAAATCATTTTCATGACCTTTGGAACAGACAAGGAATTCTTATATGGAATATCAAAAGCACGATCCCCCAAAGAAAATATTGATAGATTAGACTTCATCAAAATTAAAAACACTTTTTTTCTGTGAATGATACTGTTAAAAGAATTAAAAAACAAATTACAGATTGGGAAAAAATATTTGTAAATTATTCCTCACAAGGAACTTGGATCCATAGAATACAAAGAATTTCTAAAACTCAAAAACAAGAAAACAACCCAATAAAATAATAAAATATTTGAATAAAAAAAAAACCCACTTTACCATAGAAGATATACCAGTGACAAATGGGTATAGGTAAAAATGTTCACTATCATTAGTCATTACAGGTAATGTGAAGTAAAACCCAAAATAGACACCACTGCACATCTATTGGATCAGCAAACAACAGATATAAAAAGAACCTGATAAAGTCGCATGCCCTGGCAAGTTTGCAGAGCACTCAAATTTCATACATTGCTGCTAGCAATGCAAAAGTGATACAGTCAAGAGTTTAGCAAGTGTTTACTGATGTACAAAAATATAAAGGTTCGGTGATACATATAGTAGAACACTACTTAACCATCAAAAGATTGAAATCTTATTCAACAACATGGATGAATCTTGAGGGTATTATGCTAAGTGAAATAAGTCAGACTAAGAAAGACAAATACTGTTTATTTTCACTTATATGTGGAATTAAACAAAGCCAAGCGATAGAGAGAACAGATTGGTGGTTGACAGAGGTGGTAGCTGAGGGAGTGGATGAAGTAAATGAAGGGATCAAAATGCACAAACTTCCAGTTATAAAATAAATAAGTCATGGGGATAAAATATACACCATAGTGACTAGAGTTAATAATATTTTACTTAGAAAATAGAGAAAATGCATATTGTTATTAAGAGCCATACATAAAACCCCCTGTAAAATTTCACAAAGGTAAAAATCTTTGATGTATATAATACATATTTCTTTGTTGCTTTAGCAATACTAATAAAATTAATGACTCCTGAAGAAAAAGTAAACATACTTATCATATGACCCAACAATCTTCCTCTTAAGTATTTACCCAAGGAACTAATACTTATGTTCAAAAAAATCCTGTACATGAATGTTCACAGTAGTTTTAATCATGCGTTCTAAAAACTGGGAACAACCTAAACACCATTTGACTGATGAAAGGATAAATAAACTTTGGTAAATTAATACAGTACAATAATACATAGCAATGCGAAGGCGTAAATTGTTGATACAAGCAACAATATACACACTGAAAAGTGAACGTGAAAATGCTAGTTGCTCAGTCATGTCCAAATCTTTGTGACCCATGGTTCTGGATTATAAGGGAAAGATGCTGGCTTAAATGGCCATGTGCTTCCTGATTTCATTTGTATGACATAATGGAAAAGGCAAAACTACAGAGAATGAAGTTAAGTGGTAGATGTCAGATTTTAGGGATGAGGAAAGGGGTTGGTTGCTAAGGGCACTGGGGAATATTCCAGATGATGGAATTGCCCTAGATCTTGCTCATTTTGGTAGTTACACAACTCTGTGTATTTGTCAAAACTCAAACAAATATATCAAAACTGAAACCAAGTAGAACCCTTCAGGACCCTCCCAAGTGTAAAGACTCCTCCATGTCCCCTGCTTCTGTTTATAGGAAAGCTAAAGTGTCTCAGACCTCCTCACAAAAGAGTATGCACAAACAGTTAATGATTTGCATGATAGAGTCATAGAATCTTCCTGTGTCTGATGCACAGTCCTGAGTTGTTTCATAAATACTATGACTATCACCAGAGGGAAAAAAGCTAATCTTAGGATGACCAGAATGTAGCCATGGCAAATATAAGCTGCTCCATCTTGAATAGTACTGAATCTATGGCTAGCACAATTCTAAAAACAGGCCTCAAGAGAACAGGAATAATAAACACTATTGCTCATAATAATGTGTATCTTTGTGGGCATCATCAAAATAATTACAGCTTGTTCTACAGGTATATATAAGTAGGTAACTAAAATTGTTAGCAAAGAGACACTACAGACCCATATAAACCCACTCTAAGAATGTGGTACCCTGTGTCAACATGAAGAAGTTACATAGGGAGACTTTTACTCATAATCCAATAGAAATGGGATAATGTCTGAGTATGGGGATTTGTAAGCAGCTCTTTGCAGGCAGCAGCTTTCTCCAGACAGCCCCTTTCATCTCATCACTTTAGCAAAACTATATATTTACCAACCTTTATACCAGATGCCCCATGCTTAACTAACCTTTCAAATCTTTCGATAACAACGTACCTTGCCTAACCTGTTGATTCCTTTTTTTTTTTAATTAAAGAAGTAGAAATGAATAATAAATAATTAACAGACGACTAGATCTCTTTCCCTAGTTTCTTCCCTTGGCAATCTCATGAGCAGATGGTGAGAACAAGATAGCATCTAAAGATCACAAGGAATCAACAAGCTTGTACATAGTGGGAATTGGCAAAAATCCAACCCCCTAACTCAGGGATTAACTGAGATTACTCCCCTTTTTCCTTTACAAATTTCCATGGTAAAATCATTAGAGTTGGTTCTGGACAGGACACAATTCTGCCTTCTCCCTAGTCACCAGCCACCTAAATAAAGCAGTCTTTCTGTTCCTACCAGCACTTGTCTCTTGAGTGTTGACTTTTGAATAGTGAGCAGCCAAACCTGAGTTTGGTAACAGAATGAATGAATTTTACTTTACATAAACTTGAAATGAGTAGGTAAAAATTAACAGGAAAATTTTTTAAATATAGTACTTAAATTTTTAAACATTATCAGTGATAAAACTGGAAAGCAGCAAAACTGTTGAGGAAATACCATAATGTCAATAGATGTTTATGTTTCATTTATAAAGAGAAACAATAATGTACCCATATTATTTAGAGATAGTAAAGTAAACACAAAATTAAAAAGGGAAAATATTAATCCCTGGAAAGGTATTATGGAGATAGTTTTATATAATAAATATATACATATATAAACATATATGCACACACAGTATGTATTGTGTACATTGTATAGGTGTATTCATAAGAATTATATTGAGCTAAGACAACAAATGGATAATAGCAAACTGATCTTATTTAATGATGTGAGTTTAGTAATATTTACACAATCTTCATATTATTTGAGTAAAGAAACCACTTTTTGGGGTTTGTTTAAAGTTTATTTCTGGATCTGTTAGACCCCAAATCACAATTATTTGTGAATCTTATAAGTAAAAAGCAAACAGACAATTTTAGCAACATTCCTTACACAACCATACCTTAGTCTTCTTTCTCTCAGTTTGTGTTGTATGCTTCTTTGCAGTCTGTAAAGCAGTTCATGTGGGTACTTGGGGTGTTCTGAAAATTATAGCAAACAGTAATTATTCCACTAAAAGATGATTGTGTTACAGACTTTAAAATTCTCAGTACAGCAAAAACACTATGGCTCATGCCGCAAAGGACACAGATTGCAAGACCAGGCTGGAAAGACAAGCTGCTGTTTGGAAGTATAGCATGCATCTTTTACATCTTTATCCAACATTTTTTACACATTTTTTTCCTTTAAACTCTCAGGAACCCCTGCCAAATATTATTCGGGCCCTGATAAATATATTATTGTCCTTTCTAAATATATCATGTTTCTCATAGCAAAGATGGTTTCCATCATAAGGTATTATTACATAATATACCACTGTCATGAGAGATGCTTAGAAAGCTGTCCATATTTTATTGTTTTTTGTTTTGCATATTTCAATCCTATTGGAACCAATTTTCTGTCAACTTTCTTCTTGGAAATCAAAGAATACCTATTGAATCTGAAAAAGACTCTCTGACTGCTAAAACAAGCCAAAGTTACAAGAACCAGTAAGTTAAAATCACTGACCTCTTTATAAAACCTTCAGTTCTATTTTGGGGAACGCATTTTTTATTTAACGTGGATTTTCTACATTTAATACAGTTCTTTGCATGTATATACTGAATTCAATTAATTTCATGATAAAACCATAAAACCAGAAAGAAGATCCCAAGTGTGCCATTATGCAAACAAAACATTTGTTGAGAAATAATTCACAGTCCCTTTATCCTTTTCCTTATGATATAAGGCATGCTGATTAATATATCAGAATTCTGAACCTGTCTTTTTATTTGAACAACATTACAGCAATAAACCAGAGATGGAAAGCTTATTGAGGGAGGGGGAATAATTACATTCCAACAAAGAAATAGATTTCATTATAAGTACCCAGGGGGTTATTTTATAAGAAAGTAGAAAAATATGTTTTTAAAAAATATGGCTTGGCAATGGCCTTTATGTCTAGAATATTATTTTCTCAATATAACCCCCATTGAGGCAAAAGTAATATTAACAAATAATAAAGTTTTGCTGTAATTCTTAGTATTTTAATAAACATAGTTATAACATGCCAAGTAAATTAAACTCCTTAATCTTTTCCCTCTATTTTACTACACCATTGCATTGCTGTACTTGGAAAATGATCATTCCACAAGCAAAGTTACTAATCATCTTAGACTGATTAAAAAGAAAATGTCTTCTTGATTCCTCATGACCCCTAAGCTGAAGTCTTTGAATCAGAGATTAAAGCTTAATTATTTTGATGTACCAGTTCAGTGTTACCAACCTGGCCTCTTCACCACTTTGAAAGTATAAATTGCTTGAGTAAAATAGGTGAATGCTCTGTCCTTTGCTTTTATTTTTAAAGAACTCATATTTTCAATTTCTAGATGAAGAATAATACCTTCACTAAATTCTAATCATACTTTCTGCTGACAGAGATAGAATAAACCTGGAGATTATCTAGAATACTAAGGGAAGATACTGTGCATAAATCAATATCGCCTCTACCTGTATTACTAATCTTCTTTTAGACATAAAACACAATGTGTTTTTTTTTTTTTTTAATGTAGACCACTTTGAGATAAGGTTTAAAGTGCTCTCTTACTCTTAAAATACAGTTTTCTTTACTAAACTACTTTCAGTAGAACTGTTTTAAGTATAAAAAATAATCTGAGAACAGTCAGTGCCACCAACCCCATAACTATCGTCTACCCAGTACTTCTATACACAGGTAACCACGTCAGTTTCATGTGTGAACTTTCAGGAATATTCTGTGCTGCACAAATATTGCTTTACAGAAATTCCAACATGAAGCAACATGTTGAATTTTTTTCTTTAAAAATATAGCTTAAAAGAAGATCCATATCAATACATATAGATTTGGTATGCTATTCTGTTATATAAATATTCCATGATTTGTTTAAATCATCACTTAGGATGTGTACAGAAACAGGTAAGTCCTAATGTTGATTGCAGTCCACTTTTTAAAATTTAAGTATAGTTGATTTACCCTGGAGAAGGAAATGGCAACCCACTCCAGTATTCTTGCCTGGAGAATTTCATGGACAGAGGAGCCTGGCAGGCTATTGTCCGTGGGGTCACAAAGACTCAGGCACATAGTTGATTTATAATACTATATTAATTTCAGGTGAACAACATGATGGTTCAATATTTTATAGATTATACTTAAAATAATTATAAAAGATTGGCTGTACCTCCATGTAACTTATCTTTGTAGCTTATTTGTTTTATACATAGCCCATCTATTTTTGTTCTTCCTTATGGTGACTTATCTTCATGGCCTCTTGATTCTTTGTCTGCCAGCCATGCACAAGAAACATGAATCTCATGTAAGCTTGCTTGAGGTCAAATTTTGACACCACCAGTTTTTCACCATGCGAATGTGGGGTAAGTTATTGAGCTTATCTGAGCCTTAGTTTGTACTGGTATAATAATGCCTCCTGAGTTTTATAAATCATAAAAACCATGAAACACAGCCCTGGCACATTCCAAAGTGCCTTATAAATAGAGTGAATACTGATATGATCACTTCCAGAAGCCTTCTGGAACAGGAGGTAAAAGGCTCACTATATATTATAACAAGTTTCAAACATAGTATCCTCCAAAAGTAGCCATAGACCTGGCCCTGACCGACGCCAGTCTAAAGAATGGATTTCTTTTCACTGCTCTCCTCAGGATAGGCACGAGTATTCCTGACATCCAAAACCACAATGAGCAGGTGGGTCTTGTCACAATAGGATCCAGCTCTAAGAATGATTAGGCTCTTCCCATTCAGGGGGAGCAAGTTGCCAATATCTCTTAAATTGCAGATTCAAGCTCCAAGACCTCACTGCTGCTAAGTCACTTCAGTCGTGTCCGACTCTGTGCGACCCCATAGATGGCAGCCCACCAAGCTCCCCCGTCCCTGGGATTCTCCAGGAAAGAACACTGGAGTGGGTTGCCATTTCCTTCTCCAATGCATGAAAGTGAAAAGTGAAAGTGAAGTCGCTCAGTCGTATCTGACTCTTAGCGACCCCATGGACTGCAGCCTACCAGGCTCCTCCATCCATGGGATTTTCCGTGCAAGAGTACTAGAGTGGGGTGCCATTGCCTTCTCCTCAAGACCTCACAGGCCCAAGTAATCTCTATATGAAAATTAATTTACAGATCAAACAGTCCAACTGACCAGTTTACATTCAGATGACTTGTATGCATAACAGTTAATGTCTCTTTCCCCGCACTGTGGATTCAGCTGTGCCCTTCCTATAAAGTGGTATGTCATTCCCTTGTCCCCAGAACTAAACAGACAACCCTCATTGGGCTTGCATTTAATTGCTCTATAAGTAAAGGAGGGTGGCAATAAGGTGAGATTAGTCTCCAGTCCCTTTTGCATGCATATAACTTGGAGTGAGCATGAAGCAGAATCTAATCCTCACATTCTCGCGTAGTCTTGGTTCTTGTGTGGCACTAATGTTTGTGTTTTACATCATCAGCTTCTATGATATCCATGTGTAAAGTGGTTACTATTATTCCCATACTGTAGAAAAAGGATCAGAAGCTTAAAAAGCATGGATAATTTCCTCAAGATCAAAAGAGTATTACATGACAGAGCTAGCACACAAATCTGGGTTTCACTGACTTCCGGGTCTGTGTTTTTCCACCACATTCTTACATTGTCTCTAATGAATAAAGAAAGATATTCTGTGTGCAACTGACTGAATTCTGTAAAGGTCTAAACTAAACATTTTTTTTTTTCTCTTTCACCAGAGAAAAACGCTATGTCCAGGAAATCTAAATGTAATGCTACGTAGGACATTATGCTAAATGTAAGACACAGTAACTGTTGACACATTTCCAAAGGTGTCAGTCAGGAAGATGACCAAGTAGTGGTCACAGGCCAAAGGAAGACTGATAGACACTGGGAGTGAGTAAAGATGACAATACAGGGCAACTCACACAAAACAATGTAGGTGATCAAATTGGCACATTAAATCCACGGAAACTAAAGACTCTCAGACCTCTAATTAGAATACTGTATTCTTTCAAAATGTTTGTATATTTGGCTCCTACACACACGCTTTTAAATGATTACACTTGTTCTGTAATCTAGAGAAAACAGATGAACACTGGCTAGTCCCCAGGAGATAATACCCTGCTAGGCCATTGAACAAAACTTTTGCATAAAGGAGTTAAATGTATAAAGTTGTCTTCATTGCCTGGAAAATCCCATGGATGGAGGAGCCTGGTAGGCTGCAGTCCGTGGGGTCACTAAGAGTCAGACACGACTGAGTGACTTCACTTTCACTTTTCACTTTCATGCATTGGAGAAGGAAATGGCAACCCACTCCAGTGTTCTTGCCTGGAGAATCCCAGGGACGGGGGAGCCTGGTGGGCTACCATCTATGGGGTCGCACAGAGTCGGACACGACTGAAGCGACTTAGCAGCAGCAGCAGCAGCAGTCCTCATTAGAATTTTGCTCTAAATCAGTGTTTCCCAGTTATGGTCCAATCTTAACAATGATAACTTACAATGTTCAAATTGCCTTCACATCCATTCACTCATTTACATCACATTCATTTACTCACAAGAATCCTTTCCTGTTGACAAGGTGAATACCATATGCCATATTTTTGAGATCACAGCATTGAATTTGAAGTTAATGCATTTGCCCAGAGATTCTTTTTTCCATTATTGAAAAAGAATACAATTTCCTTACCCTTAGCCAAATGTTCTTCTAGTGATAATGGCAGTTATGATGACAAAATAAGAACATTACAAAAATACAATAGCCTTGAGTTTCCAAACACATGTGTGAAAATCACTACAGTGTGGGCTTAATGATGACATATTACTTCATCTAATCCTCATAACAAAGCTATGAAATGAATATTATCTTATACCAAGCAAGAAACTGAGGCTGGGAAAGGTTTAAACAACTATCCTAGATCACACAGTAAAAAAAGTACCAGAGTGAAAACACACTATAGATGCTTCTCAAGGTAAAATTTCTTATTAGAGACAAATGTCAAAAACAGTCAGTGTGCTGGTCCCTTCTTGTTTTAGTGTTCAAAATAAGATAATGACTGTGTTCCAGTTAGGACATGAATTATTATCTCATAACTTTCTAATATTAAAGTCCTATATCATTGTTCTTTAAATATCATAAAATATTAGTTTACCTCTATTAAGACAAGAATTTTTGGGGTGTTTGGATATAGCTGCTTTGGAGTATCTTCTTTTCTGACTGTAGTCAGAAGAGATAATACAAATGACAAATGACATAATCTTTTTTTAAGGCAGAAGAACATGTCCTTTTCCACCTCTGTAAGCCCTGTTCTCCCTGTATTTCTCTCCATATTTCCCCAGATGTTGCCTTCTTTCTCTTGTCTCTTGTTCTGTCAGTGCAGATCACCGATATACTCAATTACAAATACTCTTTGACATCACAGGTCAATCAATAGTTAATAACCTAAAACACTAAAGTACTTTATTAAGTGCTATGAATACAGCAATGAATGAAATGAACATGGCATCTTACCTTATAAAGGTATTTACATAAAGACACTGACATTAAACAAATTCATTAATAACTGAATTATGGTCAAAAGACAAGAGGGGAAAAAATAGGATGTAGGATGATTTGTGATCTTTAGTAAGAGAGGTTCATCTAACTAATAAACTCAAGAAACATCTCCCTGATGAAGTAATTTTAGCTGAAATTTGAAATATGAATAGGAATATGCATACAAATATGGAAAGAAACTTGTCCAAAGGCCCTAAGTCATGGAAGTCCTAAATGAGGGTTGCTGGAACTAAAGATTAGCGAAGATGAGAGTCCACTACATCACTGAGGTAATCAAAGTCATGTACACTTTATTCATGATAGTCACTTTATTTATAATTGAAAAAACATTTGAAGGGCTGTAAGCAGGGGAAACAGTGGAAACAGTGGCTGACTTTATTTTTTTGGTGCTCCAAAATCACTGCAGATGGTGATTGCAGCCATGAAATTAAAATATGCTTACTCCTTGGAAGGAAAGTTATGACCAACCTAGACAGCATATTCAAAAGCAGAGACATTACTTTGTCAACAAAAGTCTGTCTAGTCAAGGCTACGGTTTTTCCAGTGGTCACGTATGGATGTGAGAGCTGGACTGTGAAGAAAGCTGAGTGCCGAAGAATTGATGCTTTTGAACTGTGGTGTTGGAGAAGACTTGAGAGTCCCTTGGACTACAAGGAGATCCAACCAGTCCATTCTAAAGGAGATCAGTCCTAGCTGTTCATTGGAGGGACTGATGTTGAAGCTGAAACTCCAATACTTTGGCCACCTGATGTGAAGAACTGACTCATTTGAAAAGACCCTGATGCTGGGAAAGATTGAGGGTGGGAGGAGAAGGGGACAACAGAGGATGAAATGGTTGGATGACATCACTGACTTGATGGACATGGGTTTGGGTAGACTCTGGCAGTTGACGGACAGGGAGGCCTGGCGTGCTGTGGTTCATGGGGTCACAAAGAGTCAGACACAACTGAGCGGCTCAACTGAACTGAACTGAAGCAGGAAAGGATTTTCTGTTTAAAAGCACACATGGGGGAAAATAGTTTAGGGACCCCCTAGACTATGTTTGGAGATTAATTATGCGAAAGTTACAAAATCTTAGGCAAGAAATACTGCTAGATAAATTAGAATGGCATCAGTGATTATGGAGAAATAGAGCACATGGTTAGGACAGAATTAAAGGGTTTAGACTACACACAGTAATAATCAGAAGAGGAAAAGAACAAGAAGAGCTGGGGCTTCCCTGGTGGTCCAATGGTTAAGAATCCACCTTGCAATGCAGGAGACACCAGTTTGATCCCTGCTCTGGCAAGATTCACAAGCCATAGGGGAACTAAACCCATGTACCCAACTAACAAGCACAAGACTTGCAACTCCTGAAGCCCATGCACCCTAGAGCCTGTGCTCTGCAACGAGAGAAGCCACTGCAATGAGAAGCCCATGCACCACATCCAGAGAAAAGCCCATGCAGCAGCGAAGACCCAGAACAACCAAAAATAAAGAAATAAAATTTTTTTTAAGTACAAGAAGAATCAAGAATAATCTCAAATATTTTAGTATAAGAAATTGGATACAGGGCTTTGAAATTTTTGAAAGATTAGAAATAAAGCTTAACACATGTTCACTCTAAAATACCAAAGAGAAATAAGGAAATTGAACTTAAAAACCTGTGAAACAAAAGAGAAGCATGTAAAACCAACTTGTGGTGTATTTATACAGCTCAGCAGTTAAAGCAAAAAACCTTTAGTACATGAAAAAACATGGATGAATCTTCAAAATGTTATGTTAAGCAAAAGTAGTGAGATGCAAATTACAATATTAACATTTAATTTATATAACTATCTAGAATAAATAAAGCTAATTTATAGTGTTAGAAATCAGATGAGTGGTTGTCTAGAGCAGAAAGAAGTGGGTAAAGGAGAACTTAGAGACAGTTCTCAGGGACAGTCTGAAGCCTTTGGGGATGGTGGCAATTATAAGCAACCTGATTAAAAAATGGTCAAAGAAGATACGAAGATGGTAAATAAGCACATGAAGAGATACCCGTCATGTGCCATCGGGAAAAATGCAAAAACAACGGCAAAGCATTATACACTCATTAGAATAGCCAAAATTCAAGACATTGACAGCACTAAATGCTGTTGAGGATGTGAAACAATGGAAACTCTCATTCATTCCTGGTGGGAATGTAAAATAGAACAGCTATTTTTGAAGATAGCCCAGCAACTGAATATTTTGGTGTTTATTTGCCCAAAGGAGTTGAAAATTCACACAAAAACCTACACAAAGATGTCTGTAGTAGTTTTATTAATAGCTGCCCAAAGTTGCACAAACCAATATGTCCTTCAGTAGCTGAACAAATAAGTAAATTGTGATACATTCAGAAAACAGATATTTAGTGTTGAAAAAATGAGATTTCAAGTCATGAAAAGACACAAAGGAATCTTAAATGTTAATTACTGAGTGAAAAAAGTCAACCTTAAAAGGCAATATTCTATATGATTCCATGTATGTGATATTCTGGAAAAGTTAAAACTATATAGATAGTAAAAATCATTGATTGCCAGGGTTTCAGAGGAAAGGAGAGATGAACAGGCAGAACACATAGGATTTTTAAGGCAGAGAAACTATTCTGTATGGCACTAAAATGGTCAATACCTATTATACATTTATCAAAACTCAGAGTGTGCAACATCAGTAGTGTAAAAAACTGAGATTGGTGATTATACTTTAGTTCATTTGGTATAATTGAAGAATCTTGCTTCTAAGACTGCTATAAATGATCTTCACGAAGTATTTTTAAAAGTTGCATGTTATATGTGATTTGTCACTCAAATAATCTGCTTCTATTCCTGGAAATGTTCCATATCTTCACAACTGTTTCAAATTCAGAGGAGATTATTAATCTCCCCTGTGTATCCAGTAGCATTCAGTATTTCATTCGCTACTGGAGCCTGAACTGATTTTCAAGTATAGATATTACAGCAGATTAATTTTATGATATTTCAACAAAATTTAAGTTTACATCATTGTGATTAGTAAACACAAAGAGTGAATGTAATAATATTCAAATGGTTTAGTATTTAAAGCACTTTGGTGAGCTCAAATGGGATAATATTGCTTTTGGAAGAGTTGTGAAGAGGTTTATATATGATCAAATGGCTTGACTTTATATAAACAGTTGCATTGTGTTTACACTTTAGGTAGAAGTCACCATGTGCCCCAATATCTGTCAGTTTTTGAGTGGCTCTTACAAAGAGGACATCACATGCTGAAAACATAACTACACAGTTTGGTTATCTGTCAAAACACAAAGCCATCAGAAAAGGGACAGAGCAAATATATCATACACCGGATATACAGCAGGCTGCTACTATGAGGAAGAAAATTGCTAGAGTTCTTTGCTTGATTAGAGCACAAGATGAATAGAATTTGCCTGATTTTAATCTTTAGACTCTAGGGATATTTTCCCATATTTACCACTAAGAATATTCACAAAATAAAACAATGGAATCATGCCCAGAAAAGAAAATTAAAAGTCCAACTTTAATTATTCATACAATTTAACATGGAAACTGGAAAACGAATGGCAGCTGGAAAACGAAATGAATGGAAAGGGAGAGCTAATAAAGATGTCTATTCTCATTAGAAATGTTTTATGAAAAATGAGAAAAATGAATATTGCTAATGTAAATATAAGTGTGCTTACCGCTTACCATGAAAACCAATTCAGAAGGATCAATAAGTGGAATGGCAACCACCTTAAAATTGACAATAAAGATATAAAGAACACCAGATAATTTTGTGATTGCAAAACTTTCAGACTTCAAGATAACTTTAAGAAAAATAAAGGTGTATTCTATCATTTTCTAAATAAAGGATGATTGGCCCATAATAAAATGATGAAAATTCACACCCACAGAAGAAAATGTTACAGCTAAGGACAAGATAATCAGTATAATCACAAATCTGACAAATCCCCAGAAAAAGAAATTATCCACACATCTTTTCTTCTTTAGTATAAGTAATATCTTCTACTCTATTCACCCCATAGTTATCTAGTATAATTCCATAAGAGAAAAGAGAATGATTTCACTCCTGTCTCAGTGGGTTAAAGTACTTCATCATGAATTGGTTTTACATCCATTAGACTGACCCTGTAAAAGCTGTGTGAATCTATATGTGATTCAGGCAAAAAGAAAGAAAATTTGCAACTTATCTTCAGGTAAAATTCATTTACTTTATTTTTTAGGGTTTATTCTTTCATTTAAAGTATCTAGAAATAATTTTTATGCTCTAATGCTTAACTACCTTAAATTTTATTCTAGACAATAGACATAAAATTTGTAACCCCCTAAGAACAGATGCAAGATCAGTTTTGTTTACATTTTCCACAGCTGTTTGTCTGGCAAAAAAACTCTCAATAATATATAGCTTTTTCCTTTCCTCAAGCTTTATTGAGGCCATCAGGGAAATGCAAATCAAAGCCACAATGAGATATCACTTCACATATGTTAGAATGGCTAGTATCAGAAGACGAGAGATAATAAGTGTTGGTGAGGATGTAGAGAAAAAGGAATCCTGGTACACTGTTGATGGAAAGGCACATTGGTATAGCCAGTATGGAGAACAGTATGGACATTTCTCAAAAAACTAAAAATAAAAATACTATATAGTCTAGCAATCCCACTTCAGGGATTCAAACAAAGAAAATAAAATCACCATTTCAAAGAGATATCTGAACCATCATATTCACTACAGTATTATTCACAATAGCAAAATATGTCCAAGCACAGCCAAGGAAAACACTAATTAAAAAAACACAAAAAAAGACCACCACCAACAACAAAAAACTAAATAATAGTCATTAGAAGATAATAACAGAACTAAGAATCCACAAAATGTAATATTCATAATGTCCAGGATACAGTCCAGAAGGTCATGACATACCAAGAATCAAGACAATGGAATACAGAATTAGAGAAAAAGAAATCACTTGAATGCAAAACCAAGAAAACCTAGATGTTAGTACTAACAGAAACAATATAGAAGTGGCCGCTGCTGCTGCTGCTGCTGCTGCTAAGTCGCTTCAGTCGTGTCCGACTCTGTGCGACCCCATAGACGGCAGCCCACCAGGCTCCCCCGTCCCTGGGATTCTCCAGGCAAGAACACTGGAGTGGGTTGCCATTTCCTTCTCCAATGCAGGAAAGTGAAAAGTGAAAGGGAAGTCGCTCAGTCATGTCAGACTCTTAGCGACCCCATGGACCACAGCCTACCAGGCTCCTCCATCCATGGGATTTTCCAGGCAAGAGTACTGGAGTGGGGTGCCATTGCCTTCTCCAATAGAAGTGGCTACTACATTCTAAATGAAATAAAAGACAATTTATTTAATCAATAAAAATTTTACCCCCCAAAATGGAACATCTCAACAAATAAACAGAAATGATAACAAGTAAGGAATTCTAGGAGTGATAAAGTAAATATACAGTAGGAAACAGGAGGAATTCTTTTTGATACGTAGTAGGATAATATTTTTAAGAGTATACAAATCACAAGAAAATTTATAATTTGGAATTGACTAGAAATGTGCTTTAAAACACACTGAAATCAGGAAAATGCAATTCACAGACTGGGAGAAAATATTTATAATACAAATGCCTGATAAAGGGTGTGTAACCAGAACACATAAAGAATATTTCAATTAAATAATGAAAAACACTGCCCATTATGGCAAGTATGACATTTAAACAGATAATTCATAAAATAATATACCTATATATATATCCAATTGGTAGATATTAAAATCCTCAATATTGCTAGATATCAGAGAAATCAAAATTAAAATAATAAGATTCCTCTATATGCTCATTAGAATATTGAATAAAATTGACTTAAAATAATCAATGTGTATATGAAACAACTGAAACTTTCATACATTGTCAATGAAAATATTAAATATGACAATTTTTAACAGTGTGTTATATTTATCAATGTGTTAGATTATAGGGCTTCCCTGGTGGCTCAGAAGTTAAAGCGTCTGCCTGCAAGGCAGGAGACCCAGGTTCAATCCCTGGGTCGGGAAGACCCCCTGGAGAAGGAAATGGCAACCCACTCCAGTATTCTTGCCCGGAGAATCTCATGGATGGAGGAGCGTGGTAGGTTACACTCCACGGGGTCTCAAAGAGTTGGACATGACTGAGCAGCTTCACTAGATTATCACAATTTTTATATTATTATAAAGTTTAGCATCTACTTAATATTCAAATCACACACAACCTAGAAATTCTATTCCAAAGTATTTCCCCCCAAATAATGAAAATATCTAGCTAAAGACTTGTACATCATTGTACTTAACAATTTCAACAATTATCACCCCTAAATGCAAACAACACAAATATGTCCATCAGTAGGTAAATGATAAACAAACTGTGGTATAATCATATAGTAAAATTATGTTCAGCAACAAGAAATGGACAACAAATAACCAACACATCCCCAAAACGTTATGCAAAGTGGGAAGAAGAAGACACAAAAGAGCATAAATTGTATGGCTTCACTTACATGAATTTGTAGGTCAAGTACAATGAATATATACTAATAAGAATCAGACCAGAGTTTGCATTGCACTGGGCAAGGGTTAACTGTCAGTAGCTACAGAGTTGTGAAGAAAATTTTCAGATCAGATCAGTCGCTCAGTTGCGTCTGACTCTTTGCGACCCCATGAATTGCAGCACATCAGGCCTCCCTGTCCATCACTAACTCCCGGAGTTCACTGAGACTCACATCCATCAAGTCAGTGATGCCATCCAGCCATCTCATCCTCTGTCGTCCTCTTCTCCTCTTGCCCTCAATCCCTCCCAGCATCAGAGTCTTTTCCAAGGAGTCAACTCTTCGCATGAGGTGGCCAAAGTACTGGAGTTTCAGCTTCAGCATCTTTCCCTCCAAAGAAATCCCAGGGCTGATTTCCTTCAGAATGGACTGGTTGGATCTCCTTGCAGTCCAAGGGACTCTCAAGAGTCTTCTCCAACACCATAGTTCAAAAGCATCAATTCTTCGGCACTCAGCCTTCTTCACAGTCCAACTCTCACATTCATACATGACCACAGGAAGAAACCATAGCCTTGATTAGACGAACCTTTGTTGGCAAAGTAATGTCTCTACTTTTGAATATGCTATCTACGTTGGTCATAACTTTCCTTCCAAGGAGTAAGCATCTTTTAATTTCATGGCTGCAGTCACCATCTGCACTAATTTTGGAGCCCACAAAAATAAAGTCTGACACTGTTTCTACTGTTTACCCATCTATTTCCCATGAAGTGATGGGACCGGATGCCATAATCTTCGTTTTCTGAATGTTGAGCTTTTAAGCCAACTTTTTCACTCTCCACTTTCACTTTCATCAAGAGGCTTTTGAGTTCCTCTTCACTTTCTGCCATAAGGGTGGTGTCATCTGCATATCTGAGGTTATTGATATTTCTCCCGGCAATCTTGATTCCAGCTTGTGCTTCTTCCAGTCCAGCGTTTCTCATGATGTACTCTGCATAGAAGTTAAATAAACAGGGTGACAATATACAGCATTCACAAACTCCTTTTCCTATTTGGAACCAGTCTGTTGTTCCATGTCCAGTTCTAACTGTTGCATCCTGACCTGCATACAAATTTCTCAAGAGGCAAATCAAGTGGTCTGGTATTCCCATCTCTTTCAGAATTTTCCACAGTTTATTGTGAGTAACGTAAATAATTCTAACTTTTAATTGGGGTTGTAATTACAAGGAAGTAATACGTTTGCAAGGAGATCCAACCAGTCCATTCTGAAGGAGATCAGCCCTGGGATTTCTTTGGAGGGAATGATGCTGAAGCTGGAACTCCCGTACTTTGGCCACCTCATGCGAAGAGTTGATTCCTTGGAAAAGATTCTGATGCTGGGAGGGATTGGTGGCAGGAGGAGAAGGGGACGACAGAGGATGAGATGGCTGGATGGCATCACTGACTCAATGGATGTGAGTCTGAGTGAACTCCAGGAGTTGGTGATGGACAGGGAGGCCTGGCATGCTGCCATTCATGGGGTTGCAAGGAGTCGGACACGACTGAGTGACTGAACTGAACTGAATACATTTGAAAAGCACATTGAACTGTTTTAAAGTGCATGCATATTTACTGCATGTAACATATATCTCAATAAAGTCAATTAGAATGAAACTTTGATTTCATATACAAAACAATGCAATCCACTATATTAACAAAATAATAAAGGAAAATTCAATATCACAGTAATCCAAGTCTATGCCCCGACCAATAATGCTGAAGTTGAATGGTTCTATGAAGAACTACAAGATCTTCTAGAACTAACACCCAAAAAAGATGTCCTTTTTATTATAAGGGAATGGATGCAAAAGTAAGAAGTCAAGAGATACCTAGAGCAACAGGCAAATTTGGCCTTGGTTTACAAAATTAAGCAGGTCAAAACTAACACAGTTTTGCCAAGAGAACGCACTGGTCATAGCAAACATCCTTTTCCAACAACATAAGAGAAAACTCTACACAAGGACAACACCAGATGGTCAACACTGAAATTAGATTGATTATATTCTTTGCAACTAAGATGGAGAAGCTCTATGCAGTCAGCAAAAACAAGACTTCGAGCTGAGTGTGGCTCATCATGAACTCCTTAATACCAAATTCAGATTAAATTGAAGAAAGTAATGAAAACCACTAGACCATTCATTCATTCAGTCAGTCAGTTCAGTTGCTCAGTCATGTCCAACTCCTTGTGACCCCATGGACTGCAGCACACCAGGCCTCGTGTCCATCACTAACTCCCAGAGTTTAATGAAAAAGCATCATTATTTCAGTGCTCAGCTTTCTTTATAGTCCAAATCTCACATCCATACATAACTACTGGAAAAACCATAGCCTTGGCTAGATGGACTTTTGTTGGCAAAGTAATGTCTCTGCTTGTTAACGTGCTGTCTAGGTTGGTCATAGCTTTTCTTCCAAGAAGCAAGCATCTTTTAATTTCATGGCTGTAGTCACCATTTGCAGTGATTTTGGAGCCTCCCAAAATAAAGTCTGTCACTGTTTCCACTGTTCCCCATCTGTTAGCATGAATTGATGGGACCAGATTCCATGATCTTAGTTTTCTGAATGTTGAGTTTGAAGCCAACTTTTTCACTCTCCTCTTTCGCTTTCATCAAAAGGCTCTTTAGTTCTTCACTTTCTGTCATAAGGGTGGTGTCATCTGCATATCTGAGGTTATTGATATTTCTCCAGGCAATCTTGATTCCAGCTTGTGCTTCATTCAGCCCAGCATTTCTCATGATGTACTCTGCATATAAGTTAAATAAGTAGGGTGACAATATACAGCCTTGCTGTACTCCTTTCCCAATTGGGAACCAGTCTGTTGTTCCATGTCCACTTCTTATTCTTTCTTCCTGACCTGCATACAGATTTCAAGAGTCAGGTCAGGTGGTCTGGTATTCCCATCTCTTTAAGAATTTTCCAGAGTTTGTTGTGATCCACACAGTCAAAGCTCTCGGCACAGTCAATAACGCAAAAGTAGATCTAATAGACAGTGCCTGAAGAACTATGGACAGAGGTTCGTGACATTGTACATGAGGCAGGGATCAAGATCATCCCCAAGAAAAAGAAATGCAAAATGGTTGTCTGAGGAGGCCTTACAAATAGCTGTGAAAAGAAGAGAAACAAAAGGCAAAGGAAAGATATGCCCATTTGAATGCAGATTTCCAAAGAATAGCAAGGAGAGATAAGAAAGGCTTCCTCAGTGGTCAGTACAAAGAAATAGAGGAAAACAATAGAATGGGAAAGACTAGAGATCTCTTCAAGAAAATTAGAGATACCAAGGGAACATTTCAATCAAAGATGGACACAACAAAGGACAGAAATGGAATAAACCTAACGGAAGGGACTATAAAAAACGCTGAGTGCCAAAGAACTGATGCTTTTGAACTGTGGTGTTGGAGAAGACTCTTGAGAGACCCTCAGATGGCAAGGAGATCCAACCAGTCAATCCTAAAGGAAATCAGTCCTGAATATTCATTGGAAGGACTGATGCTGATGCTGAAGCTCCAATACTTTGGCCACTTGATGCAAAGAATTGACTCACTGGAAAAGACCCTGATGCTGGGAAACATTGAAGGTGGGAGAAGGGGATGACAGAGGATGAGATGGTTGGATGGAATCACTGTCATGACGTACATGAGTTTGAGTAGGCTCAGGGAGTCGGTGATGGACAGGGAAGCCTGGGGTGCTGCAGTTCATGGGGTCTCAAGGAGTCGGACAAGACTGAACGACTGAACTGAAGTGAACTGAATAGAGGGAAAAACAGATAACCACCTCAATAGACAAAGAAAAACCATTTAACTATATCCAACACATTGTTTCCTGATAAAACATCTCAGTAAAATAAGGATAGAAGTGAATGTCTTCAACTTGATAAAGGCTGTTTCCAAAAAGTCTAGAGATAAAATTATCCTTAATGGTGAAATACCAAATACTTTTCCTGTAAGACCAGAAAGAGTAAAGCTGAGGAGCTACAAAGCAAAGAAAGGGGACGAAAAAAATACAAGATGTCAGAATAATTACCTCTTGGTACCCTTGGATATCAAAGATAATTATGATGCTTTTTTCCCTTAAATCAATGAGTACTTTTTGAATTATTATTCTTTATGTGTTACATGTATATAACATGTTCTTTTCTGTATGCCATAATATAATAAAAATTTTATTTGGAGTACATCTTAATTGCAAATACATCATATTTATCTTAATTCTAATAAGATAGTATATAATTAGATAAAAGATATCATAGAAGTTTGAGTAATATTAGCTCATTGTGGATTATTGTAGGGAATTGTTTATGAAATCATAAAATAACAATTTGAAATTTTGGATGGTAATTCAAATGCAACAGGAATAGCATCAGTTAGAATTATATACATGTATATATGTTGTGCATTGTTGGTGGCACTGTAAAGTGGTATACAGAAAGTATGGAAGACAGTACAGAATTTTCTCAAAAAGTGCAAACAGAATTACTATATGATTCAGCAAAGCAACTTCTGGGCGTATATATGTTTCCTTAGCTCTTAACTACATGAAGTGGTCCTGTCCTGCTAGAAAGGCTTTTACACAGTTCAAGGTGGAAATTATTCTTTGAATTGCCCAGATGCTTAGTAATAACATCCAGGTAAGTGGCTCCTAATACTACACTTTAAAATACAAAAATAATGACATTATATGGTGATTGGTTTATATAGCTCTTGTCATTTTCCCCTGAGTCTGTGTATGCATGTGTTAGGCATTCAGTCATGTCCCACTCTTTGCAACCTCATGAACTGTAACACACCAAGCTTCACGGTATTCTCCAAGCAAGCATACTAGAGTGCATTGCCATTCCCTTCTCCAGGGGATCTTCCCAACCCAGGGATTGAACCTGGTTCTCCTACATTGCAGCTGGATTCTGTACTTAAAACAGCAGAACTAAGATTACAGAGAATTTTTACTTTTATACACGTTAATCAAAATTTTTATTTCTCTTCTTCACTAAAATCTTACATATTGAATAACAAAACATCAAGATATTTTAAAAATAATTTTTATCATGTTATGGGTCATGGAAGTATATTTTTAGTAAAATTTGATTTACTACAAATCAGTGTTTTACTGACAGAAGAGTATCCTTGACTCCTACCTTCTACTTGTATAAACCTAGAGGATAGAGTTTTGATGGAGTCTTAAATTTGCAACATGATTGTCATGTTTTGGTATTAAGTTTTCACTAGCCTCATAAAATAAATTGGAAAATGTTCGCTTCTCTATTTTCTGAAAAAGTTTGTATAAAACTGCTATTACTTATTCATTAAATGTCTGGCATAATTCCTCAGTGAAAGCATCTAGGCCTGGAGTACTTTGAGAAAACTTTTTGATGATGAATTCAATTTTTATTATAGATATTGAACTCTTCTGATTTTCTATTTCATCTTGTGTCAGTTTTTGTGTTATGAATATAAGAAATATGTACATCGCATATATTTTTCAAAGTTACTGGTATTAAGGCTCCCTTATTATCATTGTAATAATGATATGATATGTAATGATATATCTTTGCAGTTTAAGAGTGAATTCAGATCAATATATGAGATGAAAAGATAAGAAATGATTATTTGATTACCACAATTAATTGATTGATGAATTCAATTTTTTTCAGTTCTAAGCATTTTCATTCCAAGTGAAAAATTAAGAAATAAAAGAAACAAATAAGACTAGTTGATATTACATATACACATAAATGTATGTGTATATATGTGAAACTTTTATATATTTATATTTTATATAGATTCATTTACTGAATGAGAAGTTTAGATATATATATATATAATATTCTTTAATTAGTATATTAATATAATACTTTCAAATGTAAATGGAAGTTCTCAACCTCTTGTTAGAACTTACAATTGGCAATGTGAATATAGAAATATATAGACATTGCCAGTTTGGTGAGTCAATTTCTATTTTTTTTTATATTGACTTAGCAATTAGGAATCATAGAAGGTCATACAAAGTGTTACAAATTCTTAAACAAAACAAAGCAAAATTAAAAAATTAAAAACCTCATACAATTTATCCTATGTGTTTTATAAGAATTCAGTTAATTTTTTGTTTATCATTTACTTTCTTAACTGGAGAAATAGAAAGATACAGGAGATTTTAGCAGGATGCCAGAGAAAAAAAATAAATTATTTAAAAACAAAATAAAAAGATACATAAGATACCGTCTCTCCCATTTTCAACACCAGATGGCCCACAGAGATGACTTCAAAAATAATTTTTTAAGAAAGTCCATTAATATCATGCATTGTTCAGATTAGACCACACCTTCTTAGAAGAGATGGCCATTTTGTTGTTGTTGTTGAAGTTCTTTCTTTCATAGACAATCCTCTAAGTTTTAAGAAGCATGAATTTAAAACTTTAGTTTTGCTTCACACTTTCTCCAAAAATAAAGTCCTCTGGAAAATCTGTGTCCTGATAGATACTTACATTTTCTCCTAATCATCATACAGATGACCTCTTTCCAAGTGCTTTGGGGAATATTAATATTATATCCAATACAAAGTACATGGAATGCACCTAGGAAATATTCTGCAAGAAATATCCATCCAGCGTAAGGGACAATGCCACACTTGACAGGGGGTTGGCACTGACACGTTATTAGTAATTATAGCATGAAAACATGCTTTTGTCTTTATTGCTTTAACACATCTGAATAAACACAGAACTGAATCATAAAACACAGAAAATATTTTCCTTATGCCAGGGCATCCTCTGTCATTAGACCCAGAATAGGCCCATTCTTCAAGCATTTTGTGTGAAGGGCTCCTTTGAGGGATATCTTGAGATCCTTTTTGAGGTTTTTCCTGCATTGCTTAGCATTTCATGTAGATGGTAGGCCCAATGATAATTTTCAATATTTAGAATAAATACTCATCTAATTACTTTGATAAAAACAATGATCATCCTCCTGTTATTGTTCAGTCGGTTGTGTCCGACTCTTTGTGACCCCATGAACTGCAGCACACCAGGCTTCCCTGTCCTTCACCATCCTCCAAAGCTTGCTCAAACTCATGCCAAATGAGTCAGTGTTGCCATCCAACCATCTCATCCTCTGTCTTCCCCTTCTCCTCCTGCTTTCAGTCTTTCCCAGCATCAGGGGCTTTTCTAATGAGTTGGCCCTTTACATCTGGTTTTGGAGTATTGGAAATGCTGCCTAAATATTGGAGCTTCAGCTTCAGCATCAGTCCTTCTAATGAGTATTCAGGGTTGATTTATTTTTGGATGGACTGGTTGGATCTCCTTGCAGTCCAAGCAACTCTCAAGAGTCTTCTCCAACACCACAGTTCAAAAGCATCAGTTCTTCAGTGCTCAGCCTTCTTGATGGTCCAACTCTCACATCCATACATGACTACTGGAAAAACCATCTTCCTGTAGGCAAGAGCAAAGACAGTTCCAAGTATAGTCTTATGAGGCCCTTATTCTTTTATTCCTTTTTTAAGGGGAAATTTTTTATAAAAAATTTTATTTTTGGCTGTGCTGCATCTTCATTACTTTGCATGAGCTTTCTCTAGTTGCACTGAGGGGGCTAGTCTCAAGTTGTGGTGTGCAGGCTTCTCATTGTCGCAGGCTTCTTTACAGAGCATGGGCTTCAGGTGCGAGGGCTTTAGTGGTTACAGCACACGGGCTTATTACCCTGAGGCATGTGGAATCTTCCCAGACCAGGGATCAAACCCATGTTCCCTGCATTGGCAGGTGGATTCTTAACCACCCACGGGACCACCAGGAAAATCCTCCTTTATTCTTTAAATCATGCTAAAATTTTTTTAGATTAACCCATCAATCAGAAAATTAATATAATGCCACCCAAGATAATTTTCAAAGTAACCCACTAAGATTTGTTTTTTAACCACACAATAAAATTCAGCTAGAAATATGGACTTTTATTATTTGAAGTTTTTTGTTTTGCTTTTTAAAGAAAACTTTTTGAAAATTTGGAAAATTAATCTTAACTATCATCAGGAATGTAATCTAATGTTATGCAAATCCCTAGATAAAATTCTAATGTGTCATTTTCATTACTAATACTCTTAAAATAGCATTATATATGCATTGTGAATAATGCAGAGATGATTTTTCAATCACCTTTATACTAGAAAAGTATTTAAACTTAGAGATATTAATAGAATAGCCACTCTTTCCTTTTCCCTATAGATTATTGAGTGCTTATGGGAACAAAGGAAATAAAAATGCCTTTTTCATATACTTATTAATAAAATAGGATGACTTCTTAGGTTCAGTAGTGAAAATATTTCATTTAATGATTAATTTAAATACATTTTTGAGCACTTTTTGGTGTTAGAGTGTAGTTTAGACACTGAAAAGTATAATACTAAAATAACTCTTCAACACTTGCTACATCAGTTAGAACATCAGTTGCAAGATAAAGAAATTCAAATTAAAATGGTTTAAACAATAAGTGGATATATTATCTCAAGAAACCAGAAGTTCAGACATCAGGAATATTACACTGTTGGTGAATTTATACTCACTGTCAGGATCAAGAGTCCATGTTTTTTCCATGTTTTTGTTTTGACATGTTTTTCATGATTGCATGATGGCTACAATTTCGTATAGAGCCAACAACATCAATAAATGAAGAAAGGTTATTTCTCATTGACTACTTTCTACACCAGTGGAAACTCTTAGCTTGAGAAAATTTCAAATGCTTTAACATTGGCCAATAATGGTCACATTTCCTATCGTAATCTAATCCCTGGCAAGAATAATTTCATTATCACAAATGCTTTAAAGTAATAATTTAATAAGTTGCCATCTTGTTATAAAGAGAGAAGGTAAATGTTTCATATGGGGGTGGCTTATAAACATTTTCAAGAAATCAATAATTTATGTCATCCCATTTATATTCTCCACTTTAAAAGTAGCTTTGGAATCAGCATGTTTTAAAATAATTGAACATGCAGGTAATGTTTCTACCTAACCATGAACCAGTTGCTCTATACCCAGGTAACTCAGTAATGGCAGGACACTTCAACAAAGGCTCCTTGGACTGCAGATAGTATGATGTTTTATTAACATGTGGCCAAATAACAGAAATTTTTCCATCAAAAGAATCAGATTGGTAAAAACAGGCTTAAGTACATTGCCCTGAAAGAATTAGTTTCTCAGGTAAACTTGCTCTGACACCTGGTTTTCCTCCTTTCTTACACTTCTCCCAACTCGAATATTATCTATCATTTGAACTCCTTTCCAGCATTCACTATTCAACTGTAAGTTAAAAACTAGATAAAAAATCTAATTATATATTTTTTTAAATCACAAAAACAAATCATGAGAAGCCTGTGCATCATTTTGTTCCGAATGTACCAAGAACTGTTTACTATTTTAGAAAATTTGTCTGCAATGGCAATTTTGCTCATAATTTTTGAGTCATCACCACAATTCAACTGTATTAGTTTAGATTTATAACAGAGTGTTTCTTCTTTTGTTATGTCTTCTAGTACAGTTGTGTCTGAGTATTTACATATTTAAATATCATGCTAGTAAAGTAATGCTCAAAATTCTCCAAGCCAGGCTTCAGCAATATGTGAACCGTGAACTTCCTGATGTTCAAGCTGGTTTTAGAAAAGGCAGAGGAACGAGAGATCAAATTGCCAACATCCGCTGGATCACAGAAAAAGCAAGAGAGTTCCAGAAGAGCATCTATTTCTGCTTTATTGACTATGCCAAAGCCTTTGACTATGTGGATCACAATAAACTGTGGAAAATTCTGAAAGAGATGGGAATACCAGACCACCTGATCTGCCTCTGGAGAAATTTGTATGCAGGTCAGGAAGCAACAGTTAGAACTGGACATGGAACAACAGACTGGTTCCAAATAGGAAAAGGAGTCCATCAAGGCTGTATATTGTCACCCTGTTTATTTAACTAATATGCAGAGTACATCATGAGAAACGCTGGACTGGAAGAAACACAAGTTGGAATCAAGATTGCCAGGAGAAATATCAATAACCTCAGATATGCAGATGACATCACCCTTATGGCAGAAAGTGAAGAGGAACTCAAAAGCCTCTTGATGAAAGTGAAAGAGGAGAGTGAAAAAGTTGGCTTAAAGCTCAACATTCAGAAAATGAAGATCATGGCATCTAGTCCCACCACTTCATGGGAAATAGATGGGGAAACAGTGGAAACAGTGTCAGACTTTATTTTTGTGGGGCTCCAAAATCACTGCAGATGGTGACTTCAGCCATGAAATTAAAAGACGCTTACTCCTTGGAAGGAAAGTTATGACCAACCTAGATAGCATATTCAAAAGCAGAGACATTACTTTGCCAACAAAGGTCCGTCTAGTCAAGGCTATGGTTTTTCCTGTGGTCATGTATGGATGTGAGAGTTGGACTGTGAAGAAGGCTGAGCACTGAAGAATTGATGCTTTTGAACCATGGTGTTGGAGAAGACTCTTGAGAGTCCCTTGGACTGCAAGGAGATCCAACCAGTCCATTCTGAAGGAGATCAGCCCTGGGATTTCTTTGGAAGGAATGATGCTAAAGCTGAAACTCCAGTACTTTGGCCACCTCATGCGAAGAGTTGACTCATTGGAAAAGACTCTGATGCTGGGAGGGATTGGGGGCAGGAGGAGAAGGGAACGACAGAGGATGAGATGGCTGGATGGCATCACTGACTTGATGGACGTGAGTCTGAGTGAACTCTGGGAGTTGGTGATGGACAGGGAGGCCTGGCGTGCTGCGATTCATGGGGTCACAAAGAGTCGGACATGACTGAGTGACTGACCTGATCTGATCTAATTTTATTATAAATTGATTTTTTTGTTTCTTATTTGAAAAATAAGTTATCATGAGCTGATAGCTTTCTGTTCTACCATGATATGAAACTAGGTGTGAATAGGAAGAATCCATTACTATGAGAATACAGTGAAAGTCAGGTCTGCAATGCGGGAGACCCGGGTTCGATCCCTGGGTTGGGAAGATCTCCTGGAGAAGGAAATGGCAACCCAATCCAGAATTCTTGCCTGGAGAATCCCACGGATGGAGGAGCCTGGTGGGCTACAGTCCATGGGGTGGCAAAGAGTCGGACACAACTGAGCAACTTCACTTTCACTTTCAGGATGGCTCTTGGAGGTTAGAGAAAGAGAAGGCTAAGAGTAAATAAATAGAAATGTCAGAATTTCTATAAAAGACAGTTGCAGAAGAGATTAGAATTCTCAGAGAAATGGATATGCTTAAGTAGACACTCTACCTAGGGTCAAAAAAATTCACCAACTAAGTTTTATACTGAGGGCTCAGTAAAAGACACTTGAAAAAAGAAAAAAGGAATGTCCTAGGGAAAGAGGCATTAACTATCACCAAGAAGCTCAATGTGATTTACTGGTATTGAACTTAATAGAAGATGATGTTTCAGAACAGTAAACCCTGATAGCAACGTGGATGATAGGAACCCTAAGTGACAGAGGCCAGATGGCAGTACTAAAATGACTTTGAGCGTCAAAGTGGCAGCCAAAGGGATATAACCCCTTGAGAATTAAGGAGATGGTTAATATATCACTATGTCCCAAGTCACAGCTAATGAGCTTCCAATAAATAAACTCTTCAACCTAAAAATTAAAAAAAAAAAAAAATTAAGGAAAGGTAGCCAAGATGTTGAAGTTGGCTGTCCTTTTAAGAACCAGTCCCTTGCTCAGTTGTTTGACTTAAGCCAGTTTCAACCTTGAATTTCATGACCACAGGAAAGACTGAGTCTCCATGAAGAAGGGCTCTTCAAATCAATAGCAAATCAATAGAATAATGACTTCCCCACTCTTCTCCCCAGAGGGACCTACAATGAGTTTACAGACACAAACAGCCATGGAGAGAGCAATAAAGACTATGTATAAAATCCAACTGTAGGGACATCCAACCTCTGCTGCTGACAAAGTCAGCAATAGAGATTAATTCTGAGTTCCTGATATAATACCATCCTTTGGGCTTCCCTTGTGGCTCAGCTGGTAAAGAATCTGCCTGCGTTGTGGGAGACATATGTTTGATCCCTGAGTTGGGAATATCCCCTGGAGAAGGGAAAGGCTACTCACTCTAGTATTCTGGCCTGGGGAATTCCATGGACTGTATAGTCCATGGGGTCACAAAAAGTTGGACACAACTGAGTGACTTTCACTTCACTTTGAAGAGACAACCTGTTACTTGGCAAGTTAATTACATTAGATCCCTTCCATACTGGAAAGGGCAGAGATTCAGCTTGAGTAGAATTAATACACATTCAGTAGGGTATGCTTTACTCCTTGTGAGGCCTCAGATAGAATCATATCTGGTGTGATCCACTTATCCACTATCCCATATAACATGACTCCTCTTTATAGAAAAGAAAGTATGAAACTTAACCCATATACAGAGGTTCAATTGGTTCTATTATCCATCTCACTGCCTAGAAATTGTTCACCTGATGGAGAGACAGAAATGCCTTTTAAGGGTATAACTGAGACAAGTAAGTTTGGATGTGATAGCTGATAAATATGGGGAGACCTTTGTCAATATTCACTTTTATGCTAAATCAATGATCATTTAATGTTTCTGTGTCTTAAATAGATAGGATAAGACATGGGTTTGGTTACCAAAGATAGAAGTCATTGTAGCCTTGCTTAGCATCAAACTCAATGTCTTTGTTGGAGAATTTAAGCTTCCTGTCCCCATGGTAATATGGGTTTAGATGTCTTGGTTCCCAGAGACAAATATTTCCCCACAGGGAATAGAAAGAGTACCACTAAACTTTAAGTTATGGTAATCACTCGGTCACTTAAGTTTCCTTACATCAAGAAACAAGCAGGCAAGGAAAGGGATTATCAGCTTGGAAAAGATAATTGACCATAATCATCATGAGGAGGTAGGGCTGTTCTTAGATTGAGGGATAGTAAGGATTATGTTTGATACTCAGGGCGTCCATGTGTATGTGCTTTGACATATGTTTGCCCACTTTTGAAAACAAATGGACAAATGCAATAGCTATGATTTGAGAAGATGTTAAGAATTCTAAAGGATAAGCGGCTTGGTAGGTACCCTATACTGGCAGAAGTGCTATCCAAAAGAGGGCATCTCAAATAGACAGAAGTGATGAAGACAAGGCATATCATTTTCACTCCTAAGACCAGCTACAGCAGGGGTTGTAATCTTATCCTACTCATCTTCTTATCTCTCAAGAAAAAAAGACCAAACAAAATCATAGCAGAGCTTCTCATTGAACTTTTGATATAAAATAAGAGGCTGAGAGCAGCATAAGAGTAGGACAGTAGTAGATGGGGGGTCCGGAACCCAGACTACTCCTTCTGGACTGAAGCACTCATGCCCTCACTTGTTGGGAGTGCTGGTGGCTAAAGGCTCCCAGCTGAGTCTCTTTCTATACTGAATGGAGAATACCAAGAGGAACTTGGGTTGCCACTACACCATATAGGAAGGGAGGAATGTGTTTGGAACACATTTTCTGAGGGGTCTTCTAGTACTTTGATGTCATGTGGTAAATTGAATGCAAAACCGCAACAACCAACACAAACAGGCCCCAAAAGAACTGTTAATAACTCAGATTCTATAAAAATGTAACTTTGGTTTGGGGTCACTTTACCAAAGAACGCTTACCAGCTATAGTACTATTGAGACCAAAACAAAATGTGGCAGAAACCATTATTTTTTGAAGACTGTCATACAAGCTTCACTATACCTTCATAGCAATATTCACAGACCTCCCTACTTGCTTCTCTAAATCAATAAGCCAAATGTGAAGACTTTTCTAAAACTTTCTTTAAGCTTCAGTTTCTCCAATACATCTAGATATTCCAATGGAAGCCATTTGGTTACTATTTCTTTTATACCCCAATTGGAGCCCCTCTGTGCTTTCATTACCCCATCTCTTCCCCATCCTTGTGACTTCTAAAACCTATATTAAATCCCTAATTACTATAATACTTAAATTGGAATAATATGACATGGAATGAATGATAATGGAAACTAAATTGTATCCAAAACTGTGAAAAGCTAGAGCAGGACTTAGATGTATATATTAGAAAAGAATAGTTTATTACAGAAGAAAATCTTTGACTTTGAAGTAGTCAAAGATTTCTTAAAAAGACAATGAGAGCAAAGGTAAAAGGAAAAAAGGTTAAAATGTTGTTTAATTGAACTTCAAATTAATCTAGATTAAAAATATCAAGAGATATAATTAAGAAAGTAAAAAAGGACTTTACAAACTGGAAAATACTTCCAATACCTGTACCCTACAATAGATCTATACACATATATATATTTAAAACTATATAAAGTTAATTGGAAAAATACAGACAACACATTTTAAAAAACAGGAAAAGGACTTAGACAATTCTCAAAAGAGGGTATCCGAACCACAGACAGACTTTAAATATATAAATTACAATCAAAATGCCAAATTACTGCAAACCAATTATAATAATCAATTATTTTAGTTGACAAAACCAAGTGTTGTTGAGAATGTAAGTAAGTGAAACTCATGGACTGTTAGTGAGAGTGTGAGATAATAAACCAGTTTTTGAAAATTGGCATGATCACTAAAGCTGAACATACCTAGAGCATGGTGTTTAAGTTATTTTTTTAAACTGAGATGATACATACAATCAGATCAGTTCAGTCGCTCAGTCGTGTCCGACTCTGGACCCCATGAATCGCAGCATGCCAGGCTTCCGGGTCCCTCACCAACTCCCGGAGTTCACCCAGACTCACGTCCATCGAGTCAGTGATGCCATCCAGCCATCTCATCCTCTGTCATCCCCTTCTCCTCCTGCCCCCAATCCCTCCCAGCATCAGAGTCTTTTCCAGTGAGTCAATTCTTTGCATGAGGTGGCCAGAGATATGACTCAGTATCAAAACATACCAATGATTCAAAGGTTAGAGGTAACTGCATAAGGCAACCAAAATGAACTCCCAAACATCTTAAACATAATGACTCACTTGTTGGTGCCTGATTCCAAAGGGCTGGGAATGTGCCTAGAAAAAGAGAGAACCAGACATAGATGATTTTTAGAATTAGTTATGGGGTCTGACAGAAAGCAACATATACAGTTCTTTGCAAAATCTGAGTAAACTGTTGAAAGGTTGTTGTTGAATCACGCAAAGACGCCGGGATTCTTGGCCCCCGGATGAGAAGAATTCAATCTGGGGCCAGAGACGAGGCTTGATCGCTCAGAGCTTTTGTGTAATAAAGTTTTATTAAAGTATAAAGGAGATAGAGAAAGCTTCTGACATAGGCATCAGAAGGGGGCAGAAAGAGTGCCCCCTTGCTAGTCTTCAGCTGGATGTTATATAGTCACTAGCAGTCAGGCTCCTCCGTCCATGGGATTTTTCAGGCAAGAGTACTGGAGTAGGGTGCCATTGCCTTCTCCGTAATGAAAGAAAGGAATGTCTTAAAACTCAGAATGGCACCAGGCCCCTCACCCATAAGATGCATTTTGGGATAATCTTGGCACCAAATGGTTCCTCTTGGGCCATAAAGTGATTAACTTGAATCTTGAAGAAGGGCAGATCACCATACAAATAGTTTTGTTTATATAGATTAGGGGAACAATATCTGAGTATAACATACTGGTTTCTCAAGTAGGTTCTGAGCCAAGAGGTGGAACCAACTTGAAGACAGAGTTTGGGGTAAATGAATAGTACATTAGTATAGCTTAAGCTAAACATTCCCATAAGAAAAATGCATTGGTTATCTCTAGGTTTGAGAATAGTTAACTTCGGGTGAAACCAGGTGTCATTATGGCAACACAGTATTTTTGAGAAACCTCCTTTTAAATTTGTATAGAGAAGGAAAAAATATCGCTAGCTTTTTCCTCCTGCCGCTTCAGTTCAGTTCAGTCACTCAGTCGTGTCCAACTCTTTGCGACCCCATGAATCACAGCACGCCAGGCCTCCCTGTCTGTCCATCACCAACTCCCGGAGTTCACTCAGACTCACATCCATCGAGTCAGTGATGCCATTCAGCCATCTCATCCTCTGTCGTCCCCTTCTCCTCCTGACCCCAATCCCTCCCAGCACCAGAGTCTTTTCCAATGAGTCAACTCTTCGCACGAGGTGGCCAAAGTACTGGAGTTTCAGTTTTAGCATCATTCCTTCCAAAGATATCCCAGGGCTGATCTCCTTCAGAATGGACTGGTTGGATCTCCTTGCAGTCCAAGGGATTCTCAAGAGTCTTCTCCAACACCACAGTTCAAAAGCATCAATTCTTTGGCGCTCAGCCTTCTTCACAGTCCAACTCTCACATCCATACATGACCACTGGAAAAACCGTAGCCTTGACTAGACAAACCTTTGTTGGCAAAGTAATGTCTCTGCTTTTGAATATGCTATCTAGGTTGGTCATAACTTTCCTTCCAAGGAGTAAGTGTCTTTTAATTTCATGGCTGCAGTCACCATCTGCAGTGATTTTGGAGCCCAGAAAAATAAAGTCTGACACTGTTTCCACTGTTTCCCCATCTATTTCCCATGAAGTGATGGGACCGGTTGCCATGATCTTCGTTTTCTGAATGTTGAGCTTTAAGCCAACTTTTTCACTCTCCACTTTCACTTTCATCAAGAGGCTTTTGAGTTCCTCTTCACTTTCTGCCATAAGGGTGGTGTCATCTGCATATCTGAGGTTATTGATATTTCTCTCGGCAATCTTGATTCCAGCTTGTGCTTTTTCCAGTCCAGCGTTTCTCATGATGTACTCTGCATATAAGTTAAATAAACAGGGTGACAATATACAGCCTTGACGGACTCCTTTTCCTATTTGGAACCAGTCTGTTGTTCCATGTCCAGTTCTAACTGTTGCTTCCTGACCTGCATACAATTTCTCAAGAGGCAGATCAAGGGTCTGGTATACCCATCTCTTTCAGAATTTTTCACAATTTATTGTGATCCACACAGTCAAAGGCTTTGGCATAGTCAATAAAGCAGAAATAGATGTTTTTCTGGAACTCTCTTGCTTTTTCCATGATCCAGCAGATGTTGGGAATTTGATCTCTGGTTCCTCTGCCTTTTCTAAAACCAGCTTGAACATCAGGAAGTTCATGGTTCACATATTGCTGAAGCCTGGCTTGGAGAATTTTGAGCATTACTTTACTAGCGTGTAAGATGACTGCAACTGTGTGGTAGTTTGAGCATTCTTTGGCATTGCCTTTCTTTGGGATTGGAATGAAAACTGACCTTTTCCAGTCCTGTGGCCACTGCTGAATTTTCCAAATTTGCTGGCATATTGAGTTCAGCACTTTCACAGCATCATCTTTCAGGATTTGAAATAGCTCAACTGGAATTCCATCACCTCCATTAGCTTTGTTCATAGTGATGCTTTCTAAGGCCCACTTGACTTCACATCCCAGGGTGTCTGGCTCTAGGTCAGTGATCACACCATCGTGATTATCTGGTGTCGTGAAGATCTTTTTGTACAGTTCTTCTGTGTACTCTTGCCACCTCTTCTTAAAATCTTGTGCTTCTGTTAGGTCCATACCATTTCTGTCCTTTATCGAGCCCATCTTTGCATGAAATGTTCCCTTGGTGTCTCTAATTTTCTTGAAGAGATCTCTAGTCTTTCCCATTCTGTTGTTTTCCTCTATTTTTTTGCATTGATCACTGAAGAAGGCTTTCTTATCTCTTCTTGCTATTCTTTGGAACTCTGCCTTCAGATGCTTATATCTTTCCTTTTCTCCTTTGCTTTTCACTTTTCTTCTTTTCACAGCTATTTGTAAGGCCTCCCCAGACAGCCATTTTGCTTTTTTGCATTTCTTTTCCATGGGGATAGTCTTGATCCCTGTCTCCTGTACAATGTCACGAACCTCATTCCATAGTTCATCAGGCACTCTCTCTATCAGATCTAGGCCCTTAAATCTATTTCTCACTTCCACTGTATAATAATAAGGGATTTGATTTAGGTCATACCTGAATGATCTAGTGGTTTTCCCTACTTTCTTCAATTTCAGTCTGAATTTGGCAATAAGGAGTTCATGGTTTGAGCCACAGTCAGCTCCTGGTCTTGTTTTTGCTGACTGTATAGAGCTTCTCCATCTTTGGCTGCAAAGAATATAATCCCTCTGATTTCGGTGTTGACCATCTGGTGATATCTATGTATAGAGTCTTCTTTTGTATTGTTGGAAGTGGGTGTTTGTTATGACCAGTGCATTAAGAGAGACAAAAATGTCTGACACTTGCAGGCTATTTCCTCCATTTGGAGACCCCTGGCCTTCGTGCCTGTTACCCTCTCACTGTGTTGGATTAATTTATAGATTTTAAAGAGAAGAAATAATCATAGGGGAAGGGGGTCAATGTAACCTACTTAGACTTTTAAAATTATTTATAAAAATTATTTCAAAAGTCTTTTAAAGGACTACTGAATTATTGTGAAAAATCAAAATAAATTTGAGCATTGACAAAGCTGTTTAATATGTTTCTACTGCTTTTAAAAAATGCTATTGCTAACATAGACAGCATATTGAAAAGCAGAGACACTACTCTGGTGACAAAGGTCTATATGATTAAAGCCATGTTTTTTTCCAGTTGTCATGTATGGATGTGAGAGTTGGACCATAAATAAAGTTGAGCACCAAAGAACTGATGTTTTTGAACTGTGGTGTTGGAGAACACTCTTGAGAGTCCCTTGGACTGCAGGAGATCCAATCAGTCCATCGTAAAGGAAATCAATCCCAAGTCTTCATTGGAAGGACTGATGCTGAAGCTGAAACTACAATACTTTGGCCACCTGATGCAAAGAACTGACTCACTGGAAAAGACCCTGATGCTGGAAAAGATTGAAGGCAGGAGGAGAAGGGGATGACAGAGGATGAGATGTTTTGATGGCATCACCAACTCAATGGACATGAATTTGAGCATGCTCCAGGAGTTGGTGATGGACAGGGAAGCCTGGTGTGCTTCAGTCCATGGGGTTGCAAAGAGTTGGACATGAGTGAGTGACTGAACTGAACTGAACTGTTAGAGATTAAGGTGTATTATAATCTTTTCAACCCACAAAGTCTATAAGATTTGAAATCTTGAAGTTGCTGGATAAAGTCAAACTTCTTGGTTAAGTGAAGACAGTTGATGAAACAACTATAAGGTCTCACAGTTCGGTACAAATAAGCAGAAGAGTGGAAGATACAATCTAGAGTAAGGAAGTTCAAAGAAAGATTATACAGGCACAAAATTCAAATTATGTATAATGACCTATAACTCAGAATAAAGAGAGATAATAAAAGGAGTTTAAGTGTTATTGCTATTTGTTTTTGTTTGCTATCCTTCTCCTACCACTAGTATATTAACCCTGTGCTGGTAATCAAAACATTTAGGAAATTCTTATGCATTAAAAAATGACTGTGGTAGACATAAAGTCAAGTGTACTGAATCAATGTTAAACAACGTGCTTCTAGAATCTGATGTAGACTCATGTAATATATTCACATGATGGCAATCTTTTAATTCACAAAGATAAAATTATAGAATAAATAGGATCAGAATCGTGTAGACATGAACATAATAGATAAATTATCAATGGATTTTTTTTTTTGGCTAACTCTGATATGGTGGTGGTAAAACATTGAAATTGGGCAAAGTTTTCTTACAATAAGTATCAGGAAGCCCTTATTCAAAGTGGATAATAAACTTAAAGAACTATTTGTTCCAAGAAGTGGCAGTGGCAGGAAATTAAACTGGATTCAAAATGACTTTCATCAAATTGATGGATGATAGAACTATAAAAAGTTACTAAGAAAAAATGGTGCATGATTCAACTTTCAGGTTAAAGTAAGGAAGATTAATCCATACCACTAATAATAGGTAACTTGTGGTAATTATCCACAACAGAATTGCTTTGAACTGAGGTGTCTAATAAAAAGTCACCAGTTACATATGCCTATTTAAATTTAAATCAATTAAAATTGAATGAGAAAAAGTCAGTTCTTCAGTTGCAATGCACACACTTCAAGTTCTTAATAGCTGCATGATGCTAGCAGCATCAGTACTGGACAGAGCGAACAGTTTATAGATCATTTTCATTATCACAGAAAGATATACTGTGTAGTGCTAGGAAAATGACCAGGAATATTACCCAAACTTTTTTTGTTTGTATACTACTCATATACTATTGCATTTTATATCTAACTGAAAGATAAATTATGGGGTTAAATATAACTTTCCAAACTCAATCTTAATGATTGAGTCACAGAAAAATAATGTTCTGTTAAATGTGAAAAGAAGTTCCATGAAAAATGGTGGTGGTTTATTTGCTGAGTCGCATCCTACTTTTGAGACCTCATGGACAGTAGCCTGGCAGGCTTTACTGTCCATGGGATCCTCCAGGCAAGAATATTGGAGTGGGTTGACATTTCCTTCTTCACTGGATCTTCCCAACCCAGGAATCAAGCCTGTGTCTCCATTACAGGAAGATTCTTTACTGACTGAGCTATGAGGGAAGCCTGGAAAAAATTCTAAAGTAACATCTCTGGAAAAATACTTCATTATTACATTTTAACTGGTATTGAAAAAATATAGCAAGCATACTGTTCACATTTGCTTACCCAAATATTCAAAGAGAAAAATGTTTTTCTTAGACTTCTCCATTGAAAAAAATACTGGGAAACCCTATGGCATTATTCTTCATACCTATAAATGCAGATCTCTTATATGTAAATTTATTCATCCAACTTGTAATTTGGCTCTGTTTTGAAGTATCATTTAATACAAGAATGATTAAGCTATAAAACTATGAGTTTATGATAAAAATATTATCTTCATTTTACTTTTCACAACAATTATGCAGTATATAGATTGTAAGTCTTATTTTAAAGACTAAATATTCAGTAATTTGCCCAAGGATAAATAATTACTAGTCATGCTAGAGAGGACTTATACTAAAATTTGTTTCACTCCAAATTTTGTTCCTTTTGTACTATTTTAAAATTTTAAACACTTTTTTCTCCAAAATATTGTGCTATAGATCAATATGCAAAACAGATAAACAGACACTTTCTCAAGCTGAATCTGTATGGGTGAATCAGAGCCTACCACCAAAGTGAACATAACCAACTCCACTCTGGCCCCCAGAGAGACTGGTTATCATTGCATTAGGTTCTGTCACAGGCTAAGCACTATGCTAACTGGTGCATATATAACAAAATATGATCTTTTGCTTAAAGACAGCTTAAATCTAGAGAAAGAAAAACTGAGATATCGAACCTTAAGTTGGTCGTTGCTCTAGGGCAATTAATGGCACCCTTGGTGAGAGGAAAGGGGCATATGTCTACCATGAGTTGTCAGAGATGACTTCTCTAATGAGTTTCGACTGAGATGTAAAACGTATTTATTGAATTTCTTGTCAGAAAAGCATTAGAGAACTTTTCAGGCATGGATAAAGACATGTACAAAACCGAAGTGGAATGAGAAAACTGGCAAGTTTAGAACAGAACAACTATTTTGGTAAAGTGGGAGGACAGAATGCCAGTTGAGATAGTTCTCTATATAATATGTCATGAGTTTCTAATGTGTAAAATTGAGCTAAGGGGCCACTTAAGCAATTAAAGCACATAATGGCAAAGCACAAAATGGCACAGTTTTATTTGTGTGTTGGAAACATAACTAAGTATAGATATTAAACTGATCAAAGGGTAAGAAGTAGGGCAATCGGTAAAGAGACATTTGCAACAATCCCAGAGAGAGACTTTGGGTAATGGATAATGAGAAGTGTCCAGACTGTGGCAGAGACAATGACAGTAGAAAGCAATTTGAAGGAAATCAAAAAATAAAGATGCTGAGGTTTAGATGTACTATTATTGAAGATGCTTGTGGAATATTCTAGTGAAGACATGCAATAGAAAATTTGACTCAGAAGTCTGAAGTTCACAAGAAAGTTCAAGTCTGGAGATTAACTCTAAAATCAATAATATTTAGGTGGAGATAGTATATTTAGTAATGGATAAAGAGACCCCTGTAAAGCATGGATGATAAGAAAAAAATCTATGACTGAGTCCTGGAAAACACTAATACTGTAATGGTTGGTTAGGGGAAATAATCGACCAATTGCTTTTTTCACTGAAGATGCCCCTACTCTAGTACTATGAAGATCATCATGGTCACTGAGGTCACTTGCCAGTTTTTATATATTAGTATTAACATTTTTATTAGCATCAAGGTGGGTAAAATACAAATACAGCATTCTAAAAATGCATTTTCCCTATCATAATGTTATAGCTTTATCTTCTGGATGAGTGATCATTATGTAAGATTACCCAAGCTAAAAAGCAAGAAATTATTGATTTATGATAAATTTCCAATCTGTACCTTCCTAAGGTCACTTTTCATATCTTTAGTTCTATTTATATGTTTGAGCAGGTAATTAATTGGTAATTAACTTCATTACTTTAAAAATTAGTATCTTTTAGAGGTTGCTGTCAAATCACTAAATTACATAAGATAATTCTATATCCACAAGAAAAAGAATCACATTCTATTTTATTTCAGTTTTCAAACTGTGCTCAAGTATATTTTTAAATTAAATTTGGCATGAGAGGCAGACTGTAAACATGTAAAAGTGAATTTATTTGAATAAGAACAAAGTTTCTTCTAAGATTGCAGCATATGTTTTGAACACAAAGCAAAAACAAGGATCAAGATACGCTCAAAATGCAAATCAAAACTAAAATGAGACATCATGTTGCATCTGTAAGGATGACTTTTACTGGAAACCCAAAAAATAACAAGTTTTGGTGAGATGTGAAGAAAATGGAACCCTTGTACACTGTTGATAAGAACAGTGCAACTGCTATGAAAAACATTATGATGTTTCCCCCCAAAAGTGAAAAACTGAACTATAATATAATTCACCAATACTACTTCTGGGTATATTCAAAGAAATTGAAATCAGAATCTCAAAAAGATATTTGGCTCTTATGCTCAAAGCAGTATTATTCATGTAGCAAAACTATGGATGGATAAAGAAAATGTGATATATGTATGTGTGTGTGTGTGTGTGTGTGTGTTTATGTCTGTGTGTATGCATTAATGAAGAACTACTCAACCTTAAAAAAGAAGAAAACCCTTCCATTCCTGACAACATGAATAAACCCGAGGCACATTATATTAAGTGAAATAAGCCAGACACAGAAAGACAAATACTGCATGATCTCACTTATATGTGGCGTCTAAAACAGTCAGAGTCATAAAAACAGAGAGTAGAATGGAGGGTGCCAGAGGCAGGGAATTGCAGAGAATAGGAAGATATTGGTCGAAGGGGTTCAAAGTTTCTGTTACACAAGAAAAATAAATTTCTGGATATTTAATTACAACATGGTGAACGTTAACAATACTACATTGTGTTCCTGAAATTTGCTAAGGGTATCTATATGAAGTGATGGATATACTAATTAGCTTGATTGTGGTGGTCTTTCACAAAACGTACAAATACCAAGTCATCAAGTTGCACACCTCAAAAATTTTAAATTCCGATTTTTCAATTATATCACCAAAAAAGCCGAAGAAAGGCTAGTCAATCAAGATATTTATGTTTAAATTTTGAGGAATCTGAAAGATTATATTTGATAGAAATTAACAAAGTGCATGTGAATGTCCAATGACAGAACTTTTCATCAAAAAACCGTTTGTTCATGTGGCATCTTTTTCACAATAGCATTTGACCAACATTCGTACAACGAAGCGCAACTACTTGGCTCCAACGTTCTGTGATGTACAAAATCAAAATATAACTGCAAATAACAAGTTATTCAAAAGAGTATTTTAGAGCAAGTAAAGATAGTTCCAAAGCAGACAATTTTTAAAGGTTTTAAATAGTGGTAGTATTATTACAGTCAGCATAGGAACTTTCAGAATTAAGCACTGAAGAAAATAACACTTACTTGGATGTGCTCCATCATATTTGCTGTTTTTTAAAAAAAGTATAATTGATTTAGAAATACAATCAATAACATACACCAAACCAGTGGCTAACAGTGTTGCTGAATAGGCTTCTTTTGTCAGACTTGCTTATGAAACAGACAAGAAATAGCTGAAGTTAGCATATAAAATATTTGCATGTAAATTGTGCTTCTAAAACTATTAAAAATAGTTTATTTTAGTAGATTAAGTATTACCCTCTTTAAAATTTACAAAATCAATTTGCATATCCAGACCTTTAAAACTGGTAATGAAATTTTAAATGGTACATCCTGTAGATGAGTAATTATCCACACTCTAGTTTATTAAGGTCTAACATCGATTATTTTTATTTTATTAAACCAGACATATTTTTAGTGAGGAAAACCATTTCTGATGGTACTTTCTTACACACCATTATATGTTACAGAAAAAGACAATTTTAATTTCTATATGTTATTATTTAAAAGTTTACTTTGAGACAATGAAATGGCAGAACAAAACAACTAAAAGAAAAATAGGTAACATAAGTAAGTTATTTCCCTTTTGCTCTTCAGTTAAAGGCTATGTTTAAGATCCTATGATTTTAGTCAATATCACAGTTCATACTTAAACAGAGCAGTTCCATAAAAAATTTAGAAACAAAAGGAAAAATGCCCAGTATAAATTCTATGTCTAGACATTATTCTAGTTTATACCATTAATGTAAAAATATGTTTTAAATCAGAAATACAAATGACAAACATCTAAGTATATATTGACTATAACCTATGAGTTAAATATTCAATTAAATAGCAATTAGGTACAGTTTGGCTGATGAAGTATCATACCTTTTAATAATGAGATTAATAATGTTGCCTAGAGTATAGTGAATATGTCCTCCTAGGTATTCATAGGTTGGAATTAAATTAGTACCTCTAGTTTGAAATCATCTTGGCAGTGTTTATCTCCCCTCTCTCAGCTTCCTCCACCATGCCTCCAAAGATCAGTACAGTTCCTAGTATACAGCAAGACTTTAAAAAGAGGTTGCTATTCTGTGATTAAAAAAATTTCATCTCTAAGAATCAATAATTATAAGGAGTAAAAACTGGGCCACACAGTTGTGAAAAAAGATATTTAAAGAAAAAATATTAGAAAGAGGCAAAACAGGAAACAGTAGATGTTTGACTACAGGTGAATACATGACTACACAGTATTTCTATGTAAAAAAATCTGATTCAAATGTATTCTTTTTAATGGCTGAGTAATACTCCATTGTGTATATGTACCACAGCTTTCTTATCCATTCATCTGCTGATGGACATCTAGGTTGCTTCCATGTCCTGGCTATTATAAACAGTGCTGTGATGAACATTGGGGTACACGTGTCTCTTTCCCTTCTGGTTTCCTCAGTGTGTATGCCCAGCAGTGGGACTGCTGGATCATAAGGCAGTTCTATTTCCAGTTTTGTAAGGAATCTCCACACTGTTCTCCATAGTGGCTGTACTAGTTTGCATTCCCACCAACAGTGTAAGAGGGTTCCCCTTTTTCCACACCGTCTCCAGCATTTATTGCTTGTAGACTTTTGGATCGCAGCCATTCTGACTGGTGTGAAATGGTACCTCATTGTGGTTTTGATTTGCATTTCTCTGATAATGAGTGATGTTGAGCATCTTTTCATGTGTGTGTTAGCCATCTGTATGTCTTCTTTGGAGAAATGTCTATTTAGTTCTTTGGCCCATTTTTTGATTGGGTCATTTATTTTTCTGGAGTTGAGCTGTAGGAGTTGCATTAAAAAGAATACATTTGAATCAGTTCTATTGAGGTGGATGAAACTGGAACCTATTATACAGAGTGAAGTAAGCCAGAAAGAAAAACACCAATACAGTATACTAACGCATATATATGGAATTTAGAAAGATGCTAACAATAACCCTGTGTGTGAGACAGCAAAAGAGACACTGATGTATAGAACAGTCTTATGGACTCTGTTGCAGAGGGAGAGGGTGGGAAGATTTGGGAGAATGGCATTGAAACATGTATAATATCATGTATGAAACGAGTTGCCAGTCCAGGTTTGATGCACGATACTGGATGCTTGGGGCTAGTGCACTGGGACGACCCAGAGGGATAGTATGGGGAGGGAGGAGGGAGGAGGGTTCAGGATGGGGAACACATGTATACCTGTGGCGGATTCATTTTGATATTTGGCAAAACTAATACAATTTGTAAAGTTTAAAAATAAAATAAAAGTTTAAAAAATTCTGTGAAGCTATCTAAAATTATATCTTATGAGAATATTTAATGATATGAAAAAATACAGTATATGTGAAGTGTGCAATAGAGAAAATAAAATTGTATAATCCAATTTGCTAAAAATTAAGAAGCATACACAAAGCTTAGAAAGTTTGAAAGCACACATGAGACAGAGGATATAGATAGATGATGATCGATGGCTAGATAGGTAGAAGTGAGCCAGACAGAAAATTGACTATTCCTTAGCAGAATTACAGGTAAATTTTATTTTCTTCTTTTTTGCTCTCCTAGGATGAATATGTATCAGTTTTATTGTGTTGTTTTTTTTTTTTTTTAAGAACGTGCTGTAAACTCAAAGACATGCATTTTATTACATAATTTATCACATTTTAATTGTTTAGAATAGTAACAGCTGTAGTTGTGACATTTAATAAATATTTTATTTTGGTGAAATCTGGCCCCTTCTCCATTTGGCCCTTCTTTCAATCCTATATGTACCTTTAGATCATGATTTACACAGAAATTAGCAGAGTATAGTTTTTAAATAATGATACTGCTCTTGAATACAACAATTCAAAAGTAAAATGTAAGTTAATAAATTCTTCATAAAAATGACACTGTTTCACAGAAGGGCACTACCAGAGATTGCTGGTTGATTAAACTTTCAGTAAGATGCATTTGTTTTCTAGTTTCATACTTATTGATTCTGTAGTAATAACTGCAATGCAGAATTACTGCTTGTACTACCTCAGCACAACAAGCCTGTTGTTTTCTTATCAGAACATTATGTTTCCTGTTTTACTTCTTAATTTCCTAGATATATCAAGAAAAAGAAAATGAGGTTAAAAAAAAAAAAGAAAACAAAAAACTGGCACCTGAGGCTCCAACTTATATCACCTAAAAATAAAATGGGAGATGTAAGAGTTTATATGAAAACAAAGAAAATTTTAACACATCAGAAATTGAAATTACAAAATTATATGATACTGAAATAAAAGTATTCACTTTAAGTATTTTTATTTCTGTATTAGAAAAATATCTAATATTTGGGTACAACTATCTCCTTTCTGTGTTACTGATTTTCTATAATGACTCTTGTAATGGAAAACCTGGAACAAATATGAATGCTAAACTGTGTATTGCTTTATTTTCTTCTTTGGTTTGCAAAATTTTCTGCTAATATGCATTCGGAATCATGGTAACATATTCAGCTTCCAGGGATATGAAGATTCAATAGGAAAAAATAGTTTATTTTCAAATGACATCACAATAGACTTCTTTCTAACACTTCAGTATCTTAAAATACAACAGCAAAGGGAACAAGCAGTAATCGTGCTCTCTGTTCATTCTACATATAGTCATACATTAATTTGGGGGTTATTTCAGCTTTTCTTTTTTAAAATTAGGACATAGAAAACTCAAGATGACTGTTAAACATTATCAGTATAGTGTTAGGAAATATAGGCAACCTATAATTTTTAAGGTGTTTTAGCCTGTTTATCTCTCATTCACTATATACAATTTGAAACATTTTGCAGGTAAATAGAGAGTTTTAATTATCCCCTACATTAGTTTAAAGTAAGATTAATCCATTTCTTAGATCTGGACAGTCTCAATTAGATGTTATAGATTTTAACCTTTGTATTAATTAGCGTAGGATAGACTAAACAAAACAAAACAAAACAAAACTGAACCCAAATACGCAAGAGATCAGCATAAGAAAAGTTATTTCCCATAGTTTTTTTTTTTTTTTTGAAAGTCGCTCAGTCATGTACAGCTCTTTGCTACCCCATGGACTATATGGTCCATGGAATTCTCTAGGCATGAATACTGGAGTGGGTAGCCTTTCCCTTCTCTAGGGGATCTTCCCACTCAGGGATTGAACCCAGGTCTCCCTCATTGCAGGTGGATTCTTTACCAGCTGAGCCACAAGGGAAGCTCAAGAATACTGGAGTAGCCTGTTGCTTCTCCAGCAGATCTTCCCAACAGAGGAAACAAACCACGGTCTCCTGCCTTGCAAACACATTCTTTACCAACTGAGCTATTTCCCACAGTAGCCCATGGAATTTCCAAGTATACAGAGTATGGGAAGTGTCTCCACCCCAAAGTCATTAGAATTAAAACCGAGGACAACTTCTCTAATATCAGTTTGCAGTTTCCAACACTGCCCTGGGGGTCATATTCCAAGTCAAGCAGCTCTCAGAACGCTGACCTTTTGGATTTTTATAGAGGCTTAATTACACAGGCATGGCCTGTGTTGGCCATTGGTGATTGAACTCAATCTCCAGCTCCTCATCCTTCCCTGGAAGTCAGAAGTTGTAGTGAAAGTTCGAATCCAATATCTTCTGCTTCTGTTCCAATCCTAACAGAAGCAGAAGATAAAAGAAGAAATGGCAAGGATACACAGAATAACTATACAAAAAAAGATCTTCATGACCCAGATATCCATGATGGTGTGATCACTCACCTAGATCCAGACACCTGGAATATGAAGTCAAGTGGGCCTTAGGAAGCATCACTACAAACAAAGCTAGTGGAGGTGGTGGAATTCCAGCTGAGCTATTTCATCATCCTAAAAGATGATGTTGTATAAGTGCTACACTCAATATGCCAGCAAATATGGAAAACTCAGTAGTGGAACAGAACTGGAAAAGGTCAGTTTTCATTCCAATCCCAAAGAAAGGCAATGCCAAAGAATGCTCAAACTACCACACAATTGCACTCATCTCACATGCTAGTAAAGTAATGCTCAAAATTCTCCAAGCCAGGCTTCAACAGGACATGAACCATGAACTTCCAGATGTTTAAGCTGGTTTTAGAAAAGGCAGAGGAATCAGAGATCAAATTGCCAACATCTGTTGGATCATTGAAAAAGCAAGATAATTCCAGAAAAATGTCTACTTCTGCTTTATTGATTACGCCAAAGCCTTTGAGTGTATAGATCACAACAAACTGGGGAGAATTCTTCAAGAGATAGGAATACCAGACCACCTTATCTGCCTCTTAAGAAATCTATATGCAGGTCAAGAAGCAATAGGAGAACTGGACACAGATCAACTGATTGGTTCCAAACTGGGAAAGGAGTACGTCAGGGCTGTATATAGTCACTCTGCTTATTTAACTTATATGCAGAATACCTCATGCAAAATGCCAGGCTGGATGAAGCACAAGCTGGAATCAAGATTGCCAGGAGAAGTATCAATAACTTCAGATATGTAGATGATATCACCCTTATGGCAGAAAGGGAGGAAGAACCTCAAGAGCCTCTTGATGAAAGTGAAAGAGGACAGGTAAAAAGCTGCTTTAAAACTCAACATTCAAAAAACAAAGATCATGGCATCCTGTCCTATCACTTCATGGCAAAAAGATGGGGAAACAATGGAAACAGTGACAAGCTTTATTTTCTTGGGCTCCAACATCACTGCAGATGGTGACTGCAGCCATGAAATTAAAAGATACTTGCTCCTTGGAAGAAAAGTTATGACCAACCTAGACAGCATATTAAGAAGCAGAGACATTACTTAGCCGAAAAAAGTCCATCTAGTCAAAGCTATGGTTTTCCAGTAGTCATACATGGGTGTGAGAGTTGGACTATAAAGAAAACTGAGTGCCAAAAAAATTGATGCTTTTGAACTGTGGTGTTGAGTACAAATGAGATACTTTACTACTTGCTTGTATGGAACACATTTTTATTCTGGTGTTCTGAGTTTTTCAATGAGAGGAAGGCATATAATAGAATTCATTTCTGAGTATATTGATGCCTAGTTAGCTCCATCAGCTAATACTAAAGTTTATTTCTCTTGTCAGAGAGTACTCCTTTCCTTTGCTTTCAGGAATAATGTCTGTAGTTCATTGGAACCCTATATGTGCTCTCGTTGGTTCACACCTTTAACTCTTTCTTTGAGTCCCAAACCTGTTACAGCACTAAAGAAAGACTGATCCATAAATAAATCTAAGTATGCTGCTGCTGTTGTTCAGTTGCTCAGTCGTGTCTAATTCCTAGCAACCCCATGGACTGCCAGTCTTCCCTGTCCTTCAACATCTTGCTTGCTCAAACTCATGTCCCTTCACATCAAGTGGCCAAAGTATTGAAGTTTCAGCTTCAGCACCAGTCCTTCTAATGAATATTCAGGATTGATTGCCTTTAGGATTGACTAGTTTGATCTCCTTGCAGCCCAAGGGACTCTCAAGAGTCTTCTCCAACACCACAACTCAAAAGCATCAAGTCTTCAGCATTCAGCCTCCTTAATCCATACATGACTACTGGAAAAACCATAGTTTTGACTAGACAGACCTTTGTTGGCAAAGTAATGTCTCTGTTTTTTAATACCCTTTCTAGGTTTGTCATAGCTTTCCTTCCAAGGAGCAACCATCTTTTAATTTCATGGCTACAGTCATCTGCAGTGGTTTTGGAGCCCCCAAAATAAAGTCTGTCACTGTTTCCTTTGTTTCCCCATCTATTTGCTATGAAGTGATGGGACCAGATGCCATGATCTTTGTTTTTTGAATGTTGAATTTTAAGCCAACTTTTTCACTCTCCTCTTTCACCTTCATCAGGAGGCTCTTTAGTTCCTCTTCACTTTCTTCCATAAGAGTGGTGTCATTTGCATATGTGAGGTTACTGATGTTTCTCCTGACAATCTTTATTTCAGCTTGTGCTTCATCCAGCACAGCATTTCACATGATGTACTCTGTATATAAGTTAAATAGGCAGGGTGACAGTACACAACCTTGAGGTACTCCTTTCCCAAATTTGAAGCAATCTGATGTTCTATGTCTGGTTCTAACTGTTGCTTCTTGACCTGCATATAGGTTTCTCAGGAGGTAGATAAGGTAGTCTGGTATTCCTATCTCTTAAAGAATGTTCCAGTTTGTTATGATCTACACAGTCAACAGCTTTAACTTAGTCAATGAAGCAGAAGTTGATGTTTCTGGAATTCTCTTGCTTTTTCAATGATCCAACAGATGTTGGCAATTTGATCTCTCCGGTCCTCTGCCTTCTCTAAATCCTGCTTGAACATATGGAGGTTCTCAGTTCACGTCCTGTTGAAGCCTGGCTTGGAGAATTTTGAGCATTTCTTTGCTAGCATGTGAGATGAGTGCACTCATATGGTAGTTTGAACATCCTTTAGCATTGCCCTTCTTTGGGACTGAAATGAAAACTGACCTTCTTCAGTCCTGTGGCCATTGCTGAGTTTTCCATATTTGCTGGCATATTGAGTGTAGCACTTTAACAGTATCATCTTTTAGGATGATGAAATAGCTCAGCTGAATTCCATCACCTCCACTAGCTGCCAAGCAGAGGCGGTACTGACTGCCTCAATATGGAATGTCTTATCTTCTCAGAAGGATCTTGGTGAGAAATGAATCTAAATCTAAGGATAAACTGGTTCAATGATGGGTAATCATCAGAATTCAGGCCTGAGATTGTAGTTCCTTTAGAGGATGTGCCCCAAGCCTCAGATTCTTGCAGGTGGCTGTGCAGAAAGGGCAATTTACTCAACCCTTAGAGCCAGTATTCCACTTGGTAGTCATACTTGAATTTGTTCCATGTGATGTAGAAAAATGGAAAATAACCTTCTGAAACAAACTAGTGGAAGATCAAGTTACCCAGGGAATGAAAAATTAGTTTAAGCCCTACCAACTGCAGTGTGTATATATTCATTGTCATCATTTTAATCTTCTATTTGGTTTATTTTTTATATTAAAGTCATGATAACTAGATAGGATGAACCGGGATAAAATATTTTTTAGAATCAAATTACTCTGTCAGTTTCTTCTTCTTAACAATAAAATTTCACTCTCATTGTGGAAAACAACTTATGTTCAATTTTTCACCAAAGTGTACATGTTCCTGCTGTCATTAAATTTGAAGTCATAAGACTGTTATATTTATAATACTGCAATGTTGGTTGAGTGAGAGAAATAGATGAGTACCATAGATCTGAGGATATGAGATATGATTCTGTCATTCATAACTAAAGTCATGCTGTGTGTATAACACAATCTTTGTGTCCTGCCTGTTTTGAAATACAGAATAAAATGTGTATAGAAAGGGATGCCATATTTATATAATTGATTAATTGTGATTATTTTTAGAGAAATAGATTTCAGGGCCTGAATATGTATATTGTATACCAGATTGACAGATTAAAAACAGTATGATAAACGATACCGTGTTTAGTCAGTAACCAACAGTTAACCAAAAGGAAATTGGATATAATCATTTTAACAGACATGTCAATACTTTGCCATGGTCGATGCCAAATGGTCACCTCCGCTAACAAACTTTCTTCCTGGTAGGAATTTAGTGTTTTGTGAAACAGAGCCATAAAGTAGTTAAACAGACAGATCCTGGAGTCAAACGGCCTGGGTGTGAATCCTAGCCCACCTCCCAACTAGCTGTGTGAACATGAGCTATCTTTAACATTTTCATGTTTCATTATTCTCTTCCTTAACTAAAGTAATGCCTGCCACATTTGGTTGTTATGAACATTAAATATATTAATAGATACAAAACTCCTATAAGCATGTTGTATATTGAGTTGCTCAGTCATGTCTGACTCTGTGATGCTATGGACTGGAGCCTACCTAGCTTCTCTTGTTCATGGGATTTCCCAAGCAAGAATACTGGAGTGGATTGCCATCTCCTTCTCCAGGGGATCTTCCCAACCCAGGGATCAAACCAGGGTCTCCTGCATTGCAGGCAGATTCTTAACTGTCTGAGCCACCAAGGAAACATGGAAAAACTCTTGCTTAACGAGAATGTGAAAATGACTGGAACATGGAACTTGTCAGAAGCGAATTCATTCTCAATGGAATTGCATTACCTCAGAAACAACAAGCCCATAAAATCATTAACAATTTAGAAATTTCAGTGATATGGATATGAACATTCAATTGGTATTCTCGAAATTTTTCTGTAAGTCTGATATATATTAAAATGAAAAGTGGAAACGAAGCACTCGTGTGCCAACAAGAGAAGAGTATGTGCTCATAAACCAATGAATGCCAGGAATTTCACCATCATGAAGATAGGTGAACTGTGAAACTTCCAAGTTGGTCATTCTCCAACCTAATCACTTCAGATGTGGCCACTGAAGATGCGATATGATGATTTATAATAAGAAATATATATATATATATTCATTTATATTCAAAATCTCCAGAAAAACAGCCATGAATGAATACTGTCTCCTCATTCTGTAGTTAAGAAAACGAAGAAGCTGATGAATGAGTTAAACAGATGATACCACCAGTTGAAAAAGAATTTTTTCAAGACCAGAGATATACCACAAAATATAACTACTTTTTACTTTAGGTGAACTGATGAGAAAATTAAAATAATTAATTATTACTGCTCCTCCAAGATGTCAGTTACCAAAAGCAGATAAGATGGATGATTATGAGTGCCGTACTCAGGTCTTCTACTTAGAGCCTTTAGACATGGCTTAGCAGCCCCTCATTAATGGAGACTCAGATCAGATCAGATCAGTTGCTCAGTCATGTCCGACTCTTTGCGACCCCATGAATCGCAGCACGCCAGGCCTCCCTGTCCATCACCAACTCCTGGATTCACTCAGACTCACGTCCATCAAGTCAGTGATGCCATCCAGCCATCTCATCCTCTGTCGTCCCCTTCTCCTCTTGCCCCCAATCCCTCCCAGCATCAGAGTCTTTTCCATTGAGTCAACTCTTCGCATGAGGTGGCCAAAGTACTGGAGTTTCAGCTTTAGCATCATTCCTTCCAAAGAAATCCCAGGGCTGATCTCCTTCAGAATGGACTGGTTGGATCTCCTTGCAGTCCAAGGGACTCTCAAGAGTCTTCTCCAACACCACAGCTCAAAAGCATTCATTCTTCGGTGCTCAGCCTTCTTCACAGTCCAACTCTCACATCCATACATGACCACTGGAAAAACCGTAGCCTTGACTAGACGGACCTTTGTTGGCAAAGTAACGTCTCTGCTTTTGAATATGCTATCTAGGTTGGTCATAACTTTCCTTCCAAGGAGTAAGCGTCTTTTTATTACATGGCTGAAGTCACCATCTGTAGTGATTTTGGAGCCCAGAAAAATAAAGTCTGACACTGTTTCCACTGTTTCCCCATCTATTTCCCATTAAGTGGTGGGACCAGATGCCATGATCTTCGTTTTCTGAATGTTGAGCTTTAAGCCAACTTTTTCACTCTCCACTTTCACTTTCATCAAGAGGCTTTTGAGTTCCTCTTCACTTTCTGCCATAAGGATGGTGTCATCTGCATATCTGAGGTTATTGGTATTTCCCCCGGCAATCTTGATTCCAGCTTGTGCTTCTTCCAGTCCAGCGTTTCTCATGATGTACTCTGCATATAAGTTAAATAAACAGGGTGACAATATACAGCCTTGATGAACTCCTTTTCCTATTTGGAACCAGTCTGTTGTTCCATGTCCAGTTCTAACTGTTGCTTCCTGACCTGCATACAAATTTCTCCAGAGGCAGATCAGGTGGTCTGGTATTCCCATCTCTTTCAGAATTTTCCACAGTTTATTGTGATCCACACAGTCAAAGGCTTTGGCATAGTCAATAAAGCAGAAATAGATGTTTTTCTGGAACTCTCTTGCTTTTTCCATGATCCAGTGGATGTTGGCAATTTGATCTCTGGTTCTTCTGCCTTTTCTAAAACCAGCTTGAACATCAGGAAGTTCACGGTTCACATATTGCTGAAGCCTGGCTTGGAGAATTTTGAGCATTACTTTACTAGTGTGTGAGATGAGTGCAATTGTGTGGTAGTTTGAGCATTCTTTGGCATTGCCTTTCTTTGGGATTGGAATGAAATCTGACCTTTTCCAGTCCTGTGGCCACTGCTGAATTTTCCAAATTTGCTGGCATATTGAGTGCAGCACTTTCACAGCATCATCTTTCAGGATTTGGAATAGCTCAACTGGAATTCCATCACCTCCACTAGCTTTGTTCGCAGTAATGCTTTCTAAGGCCTATTTGACTACCTAACCTTAAAGTAAGGTATACCTTAATCAGTGAATTAGATCACGGTACAAAACTGATCCATAGCAAAAGCCTCATCTTTAGTGCTGAGGAGCAAAACCATGAAGAAATATAAAAACGCTTGTTTTTTAAACCTACTCTAGAGGCTGTATTTGGTTATGCTTTATTCTTTTTACATTTTTGTCATCTTTAAGTGGATCCAAATCTAAGTAATATCTGCAAACAAATTAGTAATGAGTTTCCCCAGTGGCTCGGATGGTAAAGTATCTGTCTATAATACAGGAGATCTGGGTCTGATCCCTGAGTTGGGACAATCCCTTGGAGAAGGGAATGGCTACCCACTCCAGTATTCTTGCCTGGAGAATTCCATGGACAGAGAAACCTGATGGGCTACATACAGTCCATGGGGTCGAAAAGAATCGGACAGGACTGAGTGACTAACTATTTCACTTTCACTTTTTTCAAAGAGAATAAAGCATTTAAATCAGTACTCTTTTGGTCTCAGAATATTTCCAGTGTGTGGGGGTGGCGTGGGGGTGGGGCTTTCCTCTAAACACTTAATTTGAATAGTAGGGTGGAAATGGTTAATGATGTATTTCTGGAACTGCTTATCTAATCTAATGACAATGCCAAAGGCCTACTTTAGAAAGTTCAACATATTCTTTTGATTAATTTTTTACTATATCATTAATAATTACAAATGAATTCTGAATGAAAAATGGTGTGTATCTTTCTGTTAGCACATTTTCTTGACCTGTATTTCCAGAGATAACATTTTCCAGTTCATTCCAAGTTTTGATAGTCACCTCTCTTAAGGTCAAGATAAAGATACAATAATGAGAAAATAGAACAAACAGCAGCTAATGGAAGAAGCAGTCCATAAAAAGCTGTAATGGTAATTCCACCCAGACAGCAAAGGAATGCAGCATTTTCACTGAGCGCTACCTGACAGATTCAATAATCAAGGGAAAGCCTTAATTGATGACACTTCATTAGCATAATGAGTCGAGGCTGGGAAAAGAGAGTCCCTTATTAATTAATCAAGCAAAGCACGAACTGTTTCAGTCTCCTACACTCTGCCATTTTCCATTAATCAAGAAAATGTGTATTAAACTCATTTGAAATCCTGGCATGTGGAGTATCATTCCAAGGAAGAGCAATGGCAAAATGGTTTGCCCAGCTGCACACATCTGCTCTGGACTTATGTATGCCTCCATAAGCCTTCAGATCTGCAAGGCTGAAACCATGCACAGAGGGCCAAGAGTAAGTGGTTCTCTAAAACATGTAAATCACCATCTCATTAGGAAAATACACAAAACCCCATCATCTTCACTAGGAAAAAAAGAAAGAGAATTAACTTCATTTGCTGTTCCTTCACCTATTGTCCAAAACCTCTATTGCATGAAATATTATCAAATATGCATATAAATGAAATCTTTATAATAACCTGTTCAATGTCCATACAAGATTCTGGATTCAGTATTTCTGGCTGTTCATACTCTATTTGGTCATGGGAGAAATGATTATTGGTGGTGGGCTCTGGTACAAAGAAGTCATACGCACCCTAGCGTCCCAACTAACCACAGGCACAGGTGTTGAGAATCAATGCTAATGAGGTTAACAAGCCAAGATCAAAACTATGGAATCCCTATAGCAGAATGGACTTCAAGGGAGGTTAAAACCACAACTCTATTATTGTAAGGTCACTTCCCAGTGATGTCTCTTATAATCAGGGGAGAGGTGACTGTCAACATATTAATAAGATAATGAGAGTTAGCATAGAGTTTTGAAAACAGAGCACTGGAAAAGAAATCTATAGACTGGAATTTACTAGCTTTGACAGCTACTAGCTACCTACAGGACTTAGTTCAACCCTTTGGTGAGTAGGAACTTAAGTTTACCTAACTTATACTGTAATGAGTTTGAACTAGATGAACTCTTAAGTCAATTCTGACTTGTAGTCTCAGATCAGATGCTATTAAGTAGGTCATTCAAAGCAGGTAAGGCTCTGATTTACTCATTGACCTACCATGCAATTTCAGAATGATGATTTAATCAAACTCCTTACTTGCTTCATATCTATCTATGGTAGTGCTTCCATGTACTATTGTTCCAATTGTACACCATCCAGATACAGGGGACATTCTTTGCAAAGATTAAAAGTGACCAGTGCTCTGTCAAGTTATGCTATGCCTGAGCTTAATGGCCATATATGGTGGCCATGAAAAGCCAGCCTTGTAATCAAGGTCAATTTCATATTTATTTATGTTTGTTCCAGTCCAAAAAGGACTTGAAGAATTATACAAATCTTAGTGGTCCCAGAATAAGTGGAAAAATAAAAAATCTGATCAAGCAGAACATAATTTTATCCATTGCCTATTTATCAGCATTATTTTTAAGTGCTTGATATTCAAAAGAGAAATTTGTTTGACAGAAGAGTGATTCATCTAAATATTCAAGTGGGTGCATTAAGCCCAGTAACAAAATAAATTCATATCTGAAGCACTCCTGGCATTCTAGAACTTAAGTGCAGTGATATACAGATCACCAGAAAAGAGCCATTACCACTCCAGGGGCTCTTTCATGTCAGCCAAATTGGTCCCAAGTGCTGAGCATTAACTGTTTGAGCTCTGAGTGGAGACGAACACTACCTCCTTGCAGCGCAATAACCTGTATCAATTTGGAAAGAGCATGGCTTTATGGTGAGAAAGATTTTATAGTAATAATTGCATTTTGCAATTCAAAAATGGCTGAAGCCATCACCTAATAACATGGAATGATCACCAGGGATTGCATGCTCTTCCTTGCCATTTTTTTTCTTATAAATATTTTACTGATTTTTGTTTTTAGGCCCATGAAGATTCCCTGTTGTCATAAAGCTGGTTTAATGTATACAATAGACTTTGCTTTATGCATATAAAATGAAACCTTCTCTCTGGTATAGTAGAAGTAGAAAAGAAAATGCTTGTTATGAGCAGGATCTATTTTTGAGTTCCAACTATTAACTTTTCAGAAAGACTTTCAGATCTTTTCACTATTGCCTGAATATGCTTGCAATGTGCTGTTTCTGTGTACAAGTATTATCAGTAAATAAACATCAAAACTAATTTTAAAATGAGAAAGCATTATACATCAACTGCAAAAGTTAGCATAATTAAACACAAAGGAAAGAGCCAAGACATAGAGTGATCACAACTCTTTTTCTTAGATACTGAGAAACAGTATCAGATATAGATGTTTATTTCAATAAATAGCAGATAGCTGCATTTTGGTAAAGAATGATTCTCCCCTACTGCTGTGAAAATAATAAATTCCTATCAAAAGGTAAGAATTGAGATAAATTAAAAAGATGGAACCCATTATCTTGAGAGTATAAACTAAGGCTGAAAGAATTGTTTCACATAAAATAGAGCAAAATACAGGGCTATTTAAAAAATTCTATAGATGATTAATTTAATAGAGATTTCAGTGTTTTCAAATTTTAAGTATGTTTATTTTAAAATAAGGGTTGAATTTCAGAGAGGTGCTAAGTTTAAGGGATTGCCCTGCAACCTATGAAATTATTTTACTTATTTTGAAAAAGCCAACCACATTCACCAAATATGAACTTAGTTCTTACTTTTGGAAGATGCATTATCCTTTTCAGGCCAATTAGAATATTAGAATATAAAATTCTAATAAAATTAGAATTTTATGTGCCATAAGAGCAATGCCAAAACAAGCAAAACCACTCATAAAATATGTGTAACATCTAAAGTACATCTGTAGAGGAATGAAATAAAAATTATATAAAAATCCAAAGAATATTATTACAGAGAAAGACAACTTTAGAATAACCTTACAGCATGGGAGCGGATTCCCTGGTGGCTCAGGTGGTAAGGAATCTGCCCATAGTGTGGGAGACCCAGGTTCGGTCCCTGAGTTGGGAAGATCCCCTGGAGAAGAAAATAGCTGCCTATTCCAGTATTCTTGCCTGGAAAATTCCATGGACAAAGGAGCCTGGCAGGCTACAGTCCACAGGTTCCCAGAGAGTCAGACACAACCTAGTGACTAGCACTACCACTACAGCATAGGAAAGGTAATAATATATTTAACTTTGTATTTGCTATTCTCCATAAACCCCTAGGAACAACAGGAAACACAGCAGAAGAAAACGAGAAAACGAACTATTTTAGATAGAAAGCACACTGAGAAAGATGTAGATATTTACTGTCTCTGTGAGTATTTTCCAACTCAAAATTAAACAGAAAATAACGCACTGAATACTGCTAGAAAAAGGAGGAAAAAAAAGGCCCCATCTATAATTTCAAAGTCTTTTGTTTATTTAATCACACAGCACATTCTGTAGTCAACAGGTAAGAGGTAAATTACCTTTGAAAAAGTGAATGTGTGAGTTGCTCAGTCGTGTCCCACTCTTTGTGACCCATGGACTGTAGCCCAGAAGGCTCCATTTACCATTTTTAATGTTTCCTGAGGAGCCCCTGGATGGGGCTTCGCAGGTGGTGCTAGTGATAAAGAACTTGCCTGCCAATGCAGGAGACATAAGAGACGTAAGGGTTTGATCCCTGGGTCTGGAAGACCCCCTGGTGGAGGGCATGGAAACCAACTTCAGTATTCTTACCTATGAACAGAGGAGCCTGGTGGGCTACAGGCCATTGGTTGGCAAAGAGTGGAATATAACACAAAGGGGTCCCCTGGATACATTGAACTAAACATGATACTTTGTGGACAGAAAGGCTCAAGCCCATAGAGAAGGAGTAATGCTGAAGTGACAAAATGAACAAGTGATGAAGGCAGAAACAAAATCCCCGTTTTCTAAATGTCAGATCACTTCATGCTAACTCCTTTTGTTGCTTTGCTGAGACCAACAAGTGTACCTGATAATGTGCTTGGAAAACTGTAAGGGCAATTCACATCATGTTAACGGGATGACTGAAAGAATGAAAATGGATAGATCTTTTCTTGACACGTTTTATATGTGGATTTGGGGGTGCAAGAAAGACTCTAATAACAATTAATGCTAAGAACCACAGCTTCTTAGTGGTTATGAAAGAATACTGGAGTGGGTAGCCTTTCCTTTCTCCAGGGGATCTTCCCAACCCAGGGATTGAACCCAGGTCTCCCACATTGCAGGCAAATTCTTTACCAGTTGGACCTCAAGGGATGCCCAAGAATACTGGAGTGAGTAGCCTATCCCTTCTCCAGGGGATCGTCCCAACCCAGGAATCAAATTGAGGTCTCCTGCATTGCAGGCAGATTCTTTACCAACTGAGCTATGAGAGAAGCTATGAAAGAAATACAAAAATTATATTTTGATCCATCTTTACAAATAAATTTTTAAAGGATGTAATTATTCTACCATATTATTATATCAGAATCTTATGTGGTTATAACTACTATGTATATCTTATTCCTGGAAAAATGTGGGGTTGTGACATAATTAAAAATTATGGTTTCAACTGTATTTAAGGAAACTACCAAGAGATTAATGTTTTACAGAGCACTTATTTCAGAAAAGTTTTTGTGCCAAACCAAGAGCCAAAATTGAAGATAAAACATAGTTTTACAAAGATGCAGATAATTGCTTGGCTATTGTGACTCTTCAGGACTACATATATATATATATATATATATATATATATATATATACACACACACACACACAAATATAAAATTTCCTGAGTATACAAGTGAGGGAGAAATGAAAATATTGGAGAAGAATTAAGCAGTTTAAGGCCTAAAAATCTTTGTGAGTTATGATGTGATCATCTTTACTCTAGACAAGTCTAAAGGGTAATTATATTCCTTTAATAATTTTGGTAATCTCAAGTCATCTCACTTTCTCTATAGTACTTACAAAGGAAATTATTCACATTTTTATATCCAGGTTTCATACTGAGAACAGTATATAGGGATGTTACAGTGTAAGAAAATTCACCACAACTTGGGGTCTTTATTAAAGTGTTTAATTACATGAATTGTTCTAGAATGTAAATTCAGAATATTTCTGATTATAGAAACTTTTAAAAGATAAGTTCATTTGATACAAAATAGCAATACATTCTAGATTCGGTCTTCAACCAATAACTTGATCCAAGTGAGCTCATGGAGAAAACAGTACACAATTTGAAACCAATGTTATACCAAGAAATTCATATGCTCATTCAACCAGAGACTGGTCAAATAGGAATGGGTACTGATTTTTAATTGTTTTTTCCCTCCACTAACTTATTACTGTATTAATTATTGGCTTTCGTCCACTGGTACCTTTCATTGGTCTTTTTTCAGTGCCCTCTTCCAAACCCATGAAGTACAGCTGATATAAAAACAAGTGTGTAAACACAAGTCATTATATGTATGAAGATGTGATATCTTGGGATTAACCTTGTAAATCCTATCCGACCCAGGGATCGAACCCAGGTCTCCTGCATTGCAAGCAGACGCTTTAACCTCTGAGCCACCATGGAAGCCCTTTCATTTTGTGACAGTCGGTTTATAAAAATTTGAAATCAGTGTGTGTATGTGTGTGTTAGCATTTGTTTGTGTAGAAGCAATGCTGTATCTTCAAGCTTGTTAAGTCAATAGATATTGACAACTGGTAGAAATTAATAGATTTAAATTCTGTTTCAAATTGAAATTGAGATCATGGCCATCTATCAGTTTCATAGAACCTAGTAGATTAAATCAGTTATAGCACTTTAAATTTCTTGAATAAAATTACGTACTAGTAAGTGAATTCTGTACAAAATAAAAAAACTCTAGGAAAATGGAAAACAAGTCTAATATTTTGATATAATAACTCAATGGGGAGGGAATAAATATTATCAATTATACATTGAAAGAACTAATAATTCCTAGAATATGTGAAACAATCACAGCCATAATGTTTCATTTTATTTTTTTTATTTTTATTTTTATTGAAATGAATCCGCCACAGGTATACATGTGTTCCCCATCCTGACCCCTCCTCCCTCCTCCCTCCCCATACCATCCCTCTGGGTCGTCCCAGTGCACCAGCCCCAAGCATCCAGCATGGTGCATGGACCCTGGACTGGCGACTCATTTCATACATGATATTATATATGTTTCAATGTCATTCTCCCAAATCTTCCCACCCTCTCCCTCTCCCACAGAGTCCATAAGACTGTTCTATACCTTTTAGATTTTTAAAAAATATTTCTTCCCCCAAGGTCCTTACTATTAATATGATAACATAGTATAAGAAAATAGAACCACCATCATCATAAAGAGATTCTACTATCAAGGTGAATATATGAACCACTCTTAGGCACAGAGCACAATTTTAAATAAGATGAAAAAGGTTCTGCCTAAAGTATGAGTGGTAAAGGATTCTTTCAGAAACAACATTATTGGAGAATTCATGGACATATTAGGAAGCTTGTAAGTGCAGAAAAAGACACAAGGACTTTCTCCACCTGGGAAAGATAGAAAGTGATTTTCTGTGTGTGTGAATCAACCCTAAGCCATAAGATTAATGCTCTACCTCTTATTTGTTCAGTTCCCATCCATGGTATCTCTCTATTTATTTAGAAAATGTGCTGCAATCTTCACTGTTTTCTCCTTTATTTTTCAAGTCGGATTAACAATTCTTACTGATGTTGCCCTACCTCATCTCTCAACTATTTATTCTTTGTAATTCCACAGATAATCTTAGTTTAGGCTGTCTTTGCCTCCCTAGAGGAACAGGAGAGAAGTGGCTAATTACAGAGGTCACATTTTGAGAAGGTGGAATCCAGGCCATACCTGACAAGTTTAATTGGAAAAGAGACACTTCATCCAAAGTAACTGAGGGAAAATCAGACAGTGTAGGTGATTACAGATGCAGGTGAGTTGACAGTTTTGTAATGGGAAGGTGGAAAGAGTAGATGTTTGATTGGATCTTATTTATTGAGTACAAAGTTTGGTCACTGAAGAGTAGAGAAGGAGATAGGAACAGAACATACAGGGAAAATAAGATGATATCAATGGCTGTTTTGAAGCCTACTGGATGTTTTACACAAATCAAACAACTATCAACCCAATTAAAGATGTGAAACAAACCTCTTCATGCACCTATTCTCTTTCAAATTAAGTAAATATCCACTTATATCAGCAGGTATTCCAGAAGATGTAGATTCAGTGCACAAAAGAAATAATCGCAGATAATATTGTTAGGGTTTCCCTTGTGGCTCAGCTGGTAAAGAATCCACCTGCAATGCGGGAGACCTGAGTTCAATCCTTGGCTGGGAAGATCCCCTGGAGGAGGGAAAAGCTATCCACTCCAGTATTCTGGCCTGGAGAATTGGACTGTATAGTCCATGGGGTCTCAGAGAGTCAGACATGACTGAGCAACTTTCATTTCCCTTCAGTCAATATTGTTAAGAGCTTATTGCAATAGCATATAAATTGTTCTCCACTAGTCTTTCTAACAAGACGCTCTAGAGTTACCACAAGAAGTTTGTATGACAAATTACTTCCCATACATTATCTTAATAAATTTGCTCAATAATTTTATTTTAATTTCCAAAAGGGAGCATTTGCAACCTAAGGCTAAGTCTGCCGTTAGTGTATTATGACTTTGCCTTGGTCAGGGAAATGCAGGTGTTCTCTTGCTTCACTTGGTTCTTGACAATAACTCTCACTATTTTTCTCACTGAAAAAGCATGAAACTCTACTCAGTCATGCTGTGAAACATATGTCCTATTTTGGATTTTAGGTAAAGAAGATAGCAGCATCATTTAAATTCTATAAATGATTCAATAAATCTTGAATATCTAAATGACAACTATTAAACTGGAGTACAAAGGTGGGGGAAAGCTACTATATTCTTGGAAAGAAAGCAGAATAACACCTGATAAGAGTAAGGGAGTGGTTTCTTTACCAGAATGGTGGCATAGTTTTCAGATTAGCAGTGTAGAGACATAGGGAAAGAGAAGTCCATTAAGAAAAAAAAAAAAAAAGGATAGGCTGGAAGCTGATTTTCATGAAGTTGAACACAGGCTCAAGAGTAGCCTATGAGGAAGCAAGAATGATGCTAAAACCAATAATGATAATATACAGTCCCTCAAGCTTTTCTGTCTTAGGTATGGTTGTGTTTGAGGCAAAGTCAAACTGAAAGTCTTAGTTACTCAGTCATGTCGGACTCTTTGCGACCCCATGGACTGTAGCCATCCAGGCTCTTCTGGCAGGATTCTCCAGCCAAGAATACTGGAGTGCATTGCCATGCAGTACTCTAGGGGATCTTCCTGACCCAGGGCCTAAACCTGTGTCTCCTTCACTGCAGGTGGATTCTTTACTCTCTAAGCCACCAGGGAAGCATGTTTGAGGCAGATAGAGACCAAATCTATAGTCATGTATGGATGTGAGAGCCTCAAAGAAGGCTGAGTGCCAAAGAATTGATGTTTTTGAGCTGTGGTGTTGGAGTAGACTCTTGAGAGTCCCTTGGACTGCAAGGAGATCAAACCATTCAATCCTAAAGGAAATCAGTCCTGAATATTCATTGGAAGGATTGATGCTGAAGCTGACACTCCAATACTTTAGCCACCTAATGTGAAGAACTGACTCATTGGAAGAGACCATGATGCTGGGAAAGATTGAAGGCAGAAGAAGGGGATGACAGAGGATAAGATGGTTAGATGGCATCACCAATTTACTGACCATGAGCAAACTCTGGGAGATAGAGGACAGAGAAGGCCAGTATGCTGCAGTCCATGGGGTCACAAAGAATTGGACATGACTGAGCAACTGAACAATAACAACAGGAATTACAACTGTCCTGCGAGGACAGTTAGCAATGTCTGCAGACATTTTTTGTTGTCATAACTAGAAAGTGTACTCCTGTCATGTAGGGAGTAGACATTATTGATGCTCCTAAACATCCAACAATGCACAAGACACCCCCGATGAGAAGGAATTATCTGACCCAAAATGTTAATACCACCAAGTATTCTTATCTGGGAAATCCCATGGACAGAGCAGCCTGGCAGGTTATATCCATGGGTGGCAAAAGAGTTGGATATGACTTAGCCACTAAACAACAACAGTTGGTCTCTCTCTGGAATTCAATCTGTTCTCTCTTTACAAAATTGTCCCTACTTTACAGCCTGCTTTCTACTTCTAACACAGTCCCACTTTCGTCTGTTTTTATCTAACTTCACACTTTGTCCCAACTGTTGCACTTTCAGACACAAGTAAACGATTGTGATCTGTACACACGCTTGTACTGTATTCTTGCCACGTCCTAAGATGTGATGTGACAGTCACAAACTTGTGCCTCATTGTACAGGTGCAGTATTTTACAACGTATTATTGAGATAACATATCAATATTTTACAAAGAACTAATCTGAAGTAATGCACATTGACCCGTATCTTCCCACCCCCTCACACTTCAGAGTGTGAGACCATTTGTCAAATGCAGTTTTCATTCATCAGAGAACAAAAATACCCTGCCACAGATGCCCACCAGCCCTGGAGGGCTGCCAAAGGGCTGCAACTCTACAGCCACTTTCCTGGAAACACAAAGGACAATGTGTTTATTTAATTATGTTGTGCTAGAAGCTCATAATGTTTAGCTGCTTCCAACTCATCTGCATAATAATGATTGCATGGAATCAGTTATAGTGATAAAAACACATCCACACAAGAGGTATTGTTCTTTCCTCTTGAATCATATATCTCTTTATCCATACACATGCTTTAAATTCAGCACATGTTTGGCTAATCCTCTTTGTGACAGCTCCTGCAGCATCTCTGAACAGAAATAAAAATAAGGAGAGAGCCTGAAACATTTTATTCCTTTTAGTATATAAAGAATTGAAAATGCAAAGCACTGAAAATTTAAGGATTTAGAACTCCTGATAAGTATAAAATCTTTTCCACCACACTATTTTGAAGTCTAGAGGGAAATAATAATGTAATAATAAATTAGCCTGTAGCCTGTGGAGTAGCTTTAAAAAACAAGTTTGTTTTTCTCTACAATATGCCACCTCTTCCTGATGAACTGTCCTCATTTTTTTTAATGCACGATGTTAGGTTATTTATCGCTCTATCAAAATGGACCAGCTCTCATCATATGTTTTCTGCATATTTTATTATGAATGATAAAATTTGTTTATGTGAGTAAAGTTAAAAAAAAAAACTAGTTCATTTTTCATGATGAACTAGTTTTAGGACAGAGGCATGATTCTCTTTGCCTTAAAAATATTAAGTTTGATTGCTGATTTAAATTATATCTCTGCTCAGCTCTAAATTTGTATTATCTTTTGACATAAGGTATTACATCACTTAGCACATGTACATGTGAGAAATACTACAGGAAATAACATTGTATCTATCTGTGGATAAGCTCCCCAAACATCAAAATAACTAGGGCAATCCTTCCAAAAAGCTGGAGATGGATGAGGGATGTCTCTAACTAGGAACATTTTTAAGCTATCAGTCAGTGTCTGCAAAGGAAAAAAAAAATATTCTCAAAAACCCTACTGCCATTTTTACGACTTTAAGACAACAATATTCTCTGGTTTGTTTTGACCTAAATCAATCTGCGGAGAAGGCAATGGCACCCCACTCCAGTACTCTTGCCTGGAAAATCCCATGGGCCTGGTAGGCTGCAGGTCATGGGGTCACTAAGAGTCAGACACAACTGAGCGACTTCACTTTCACTTTCATGCATTGGAGAAGGAAATGGCAACCCACTCCAGTGTTCTTGCCTGGAGAATCCCAGGGACAGGAGAGCCTGGTGGGCTGCCGTCTCTGGGGTCACACAGAGTTGGACACGACTGAAGTGACTTAGCAGCAGCAGCAGCAGCAAATCAATCTGACCTTTCTTCCCTTATTTTTGCTCATTTTTTAGGTTAAATAATGACAATAAAGTGGTAGTGTGATGGGAGTACTTGGATTCTTCTGGCTGGAATTAAAAATAAGGCAAAATATGCATATAAGAGTTATAAGATGGTATGAGATGTCCCAACACCAGTGCCAATAATTGTAAATAAACTACATTTCCATGAAAGAGTACCCAAAATGCTTGCACACATGGAAGTCAGTTTCACATGTGGAGACCAAAATACTTCCCGAAGCAAGAATGCAGATGTTTTGTACTCTGTGTCAGCCCTCTCTAGGCAAGAAGTTCTTGGAGAAGATTTTTGCAGCTGATTCAAAAGTTGTCCTTTTTAAAGAGGAGGTACAACCTCTTTTATTCCACAAAGTATAATCTCTTTTATTCCCAAGCATACCATTCTTCTGATTAAGAAAAGACAGTTTTCAAATTTAGTGACGATTTATCTCTTAACATCCAGAGAGCTATGAAAGCAAACCATCTGTTTACTTTAAGGGATTACCATCAGCAATTCTGGAAATGACTACCACCTTGTCCTTAAATTCCTTCTACAGACAGGCAAGCTGTGTTACTACTATTTTGAGTATCAAATCAGTATAGGAGAGCAACAAATACACTTAAGAACTGTAGATTAATACTTAAAATTATGTAGAGATTAGTGACAGCTAACTTCCCTGGAGGCTCAGATGGTAAAGAATCCCCTGGAGAAAAGAATGGCTACCCACTCCAGTATTCTTGCCTGGAGAATTCCATGGACAGAGAAGCCTGGTGGGCTATAGTCCATGAAGTTGCGAGGAGTTGAACATGACTGAACGACTTTCACTTTCACAGTGATAACTAAAGTTAAAGCAAGCAAACAAATGGCAACAAAGTCAATAGTGTAAAGGATTCAGTGTATATCTTAGGTTCGGTGTGGTTTAGCTGAATCTCTGAAATACAGACCATGAACTCTTCAGATAGGGAACAGACAAAGAAAGCTTCACTCCATAGTCATAGTGAAACGTAGCAAGACCCTGCAGTCCTTGTCTCCTGTGTCCCCTGCCTGCCTTTTGTCTCTGGAAAAACTTTAGCCAAAGAGTAAGTTTAATCAGAGAAGTGAGAACAGGCAGAAACAAAGGAAAACAGTCCAACAACACTAAATAATAACAATTTAGTCACTAGGCATAGTTAAAGACCTTCAATTCCTTCTCAAGGGCTATAGACATTATTCTGAGGCATATCCTGAGAGTTGTCATAGATACTGAAACTCCCACCAGGTGGAAGAAGTTAACTACATGATGACCAGACTGAAGCCATGAAATAAACTGCCATAATTCTAAGAACTGATTTCAAGGAAATGGAAACAAACTGACCCTGGACCTAAAGATAAACTGTACATGAAACAATCAAGATGATGTGGTCAGGGCACCAATGACCAATTTAAAGATGACTGTTAGAGCTGACCTGTGCTGGTTCTGCATTTAGCCCCCTCCCTCTGTCTATAAAAGCTCTTGCCTAATGGTTTTGTCAGTTGGGCGGCGGGGGGGGGGGGGCCTGTGGGGCTGTCGGCCTTTGCACAGGTGTTTGACCCCCTCCCCCATTGCTGGCACCCCAAATAGCAAACTTTCCTTTCCACCAACCTGAATTCTTTATTGGCTTTTGAGCAGCAAGCAGCCAGACCCCACTTTCAGTTACAATAGCCTTCTTATCCTGTATAGATTGAACCAGAAGAACTGGTAGAAAAAAAGCAAATCATTTGTAATAAGCTTTTAAACAAAAATAGTGGATTTTGGTGGGGGAGGAATGTGGGTTATTTAGGGATGCAAGAAGAGCCAGGAATTCCAACAATTAAAATGATTTCCTTTAAATACTCTGGTTAACTGTGTTTTACTGCATGTGGCCTGTATCTTTCAAAGCATAAAATATTCCTTAAAATTACTGAAGTAGTAGTTAGAGGGAATGGCGTTTGAGTCTTTCATCGTGTTTTAGACATGGACAAGTTGTGATCTGTCTGGTACAGAACATGAGAAGGAGGAACATTGCTGGCAGTATTCTCATGCTCAGGCTATTCTTTCTTTCACAGTGAACAAACTTCTTAAAAAACTTATGGTTTAAAGAGGAAAGAGAAATATGTCTTATAAAAAGATGGGGATAAAGAAAATGGCATCTTGCTGTGTCCTAAAAAATAAGACAAAACTATTTGGAGTAATTAAGCACATAGGGAAAGAGGAGATGAAAACAAATGGGCCAGGCACAGTGGACACCTTAGGTCTTGAGAGGAAATGCAGACTTGTAAGGAATTCAATAGGCTGAGGTGAATTTACAGACTGTTTTTGTTTTGTTTTGTTTTGTGGAAGTTGTTTCTAGCTTCTAAACACTGTCTTCAAATATAATTTCTATTATTTGAGGTATCTATTGATGTTTCAGCAATTAACTCTACAAGGATCTTGGGATTTCCTAGGTGGCACATGTGATAAAGAACATGCCTACCAACGCAGGAGGCATAAGAGACACAAGTTCGATTCCTGGGTTGGGAAGATCCCCTGAAGGAGGGCATGGCAATCCACTTCAGTATTCTTGCCTGGAAAATCCCATTGACAGAGGAGCCTGGTGGGCTACAGTCCATAGGGTCACAAAGAGTTGGACACGACTGAAGTGACTTAGCATGCACAAAGATCTTGTCACAAATACAGTGATCAAAAATTTTTATTCAGAATACGAAAGCAATATTTGCAAAACCCTTGTCATTGTCGATCACTAACTCCAAGGATGCTCACCTAATAGGTAGAAGGAGTAGGTTTTATTTGTGCACCTAACAACATCCCCAGCTGAAAGGTTATCAATATTCTACATCTATCTCAGTAAACAAGTCGACCCTCAGATCTGAGATGTGTACTTACGACTACTAGCTAACCTAGTCATTGTCATGTTAACCTTACTGCTTTAGATGGATAAATTGCTTATGAATTCACAAAATTTTCATATGGAATTATAAGTTTTTCTGTCAGTGAGATGGCCTAGGAAAAAGGATTGATAATTTAAAGTATAACTTTTTCTATCACATTCCATCACTTTCTGTGGTCACAGTACCAATATATATGAAGACCTTGGTTTCCAACTTTATATTATATCTTCATTCATTCAGTTCAGTTCAGTTCAGTCACTCAGTCGTGTCTGACTCTTTGTGACCCCATGAATCGCAGCACGCCAGGCCTCCCTGTCCATCACCAACTCCCGGAGTTCACCCAGACTCACGTCCATCGAGTCAGTGATGCCATCCAGACATCTCATCCTCTGTTGTCTCCTTCTCCTCCTGCCCCCAATCCCTCCCAGCATCAGAGTCTTTTCCAATGAGTCAACTCTTCGCATGAGGTGGCCAAAGTACTGGAGTTTGAGCTTTAGCATCATTCCTTCCAAAGAAATCCCAGGGCTGATCTCCTTCAGAATGGACTGGTTGGATCTCCTTGCAGTCCAAGGGACCCTCAAGAGTCTTCTCCAACACCACAGGTCAAAAGCATCAATTCTTTGGTGCTCAGCTTTCTTCACAGTCCAACTCTCACATCCACACATGACCACTGGAAAAACCGTAGCCTTGACTAGACGGACCTTTGTTGGCAAAGTAATGTCTCTGCTTTTGAATATGCTATCTAGGTTGGTCATAACTTTTCTTCCAAGGAGTAAGCGTCTTTTAATTTCAAAGCATAGGTAGTACCAAAATACAGATTTCAACACCTCTATTTACTATTAGTCTTATTCTAAATAAGACACACATGCAACATTTGGCAAATCCTCATATCAATTATACCAAGGTTGTGACCAGTGCTGTATCTTAGACCCTTGAATGCCTTACTCTCCACCACCTGCACAGTCCCTAGAAAGGCACACTTCACGATCTATGGACACTTTCAGACTCATCTCTTGCTAGAGGTTCATCCTATGCTTTAGAAACTGAATTATATCAAATCTGCATTACAAGCGAGCCCAAGTTCTCACCTTCCCTCTGTGCGCTCATTTTTCTGCTTGGTGCTCATATCGCTTCATCTGACTAATGCATTCTTCGCTTTCACAGCTTGATACAGATGTCAACCTTTCCAACAATCTTTCTCCAGACCTCCCAATCTTGATCAGGTACCTCTTAAAATTGTTTTCTATACATCTTTCTCTTTAACAAAATCTTTATCACATTGTATTTGTGATAAATATACATCGTAAATATACTTCTAGTAAAACAGAGGCTGCGTTTTAGAGGCAGCTTTGAATTTCAAATGCCCAGTGCTATTTCTAGTCATTAGTAGTTGCTTAATGAATGTCAGTTGAATAGATAAGTAAAAACATGCAGATGAACACTGTTCTTCCCTTTTTATTGTCATTTTTAGGTTGGTTTAGAAATGCTGGGTTATTTTTCCTCTGTCTTCATATTGAATTTTTATTCATTAAATTCATGTATTAGAGAAAATTGATTTTCTTGCCTGACTTCTTAACTCAGCAGTACAATTTTGACAATGCTGGAGCCTGGTGTTTTGTTTATTAGTTTTTTTTTTTTTTTTTTCTGTGCTCTGAATGTATTTCATTGGTTTATTCTGTACTGTTTACTATTTTAACTTGAATTTCAATGAGAGTTTTAAAGCGCCACAAGCTGTGTGTGTCTGGCATGTTGCATTTGAGGGGAGATAGCCCAAGGTTATCAGGTTTACTGTGTATTATTCCTTAGTTTATTTTACTGGACTAGTTTTTGTACATTATTAGAGTTATATTTTGTACAACAATATCTGAAATTATTATAGGATAATCCCATAACTATGGGGAGTTTTATTTATACATTTGGCCTCTTGAAATAAGAACACAAACCCACCAAATTTCTGTTAAGTTATTCTGAACAATCTAGAACTGTCTCTCTTCAATAATATATTATTACTTTTTATGTTATTAAAAATTCCATCATAAATGTTGGTTTTCTAAAATTCAAAAGATATTTTAGCAGTCATTATCTATACCTTACCATTATATCAGAGAAGGCAATGGCACCCCACTCCAGTACTTTGCCTGGAAAATCCCATGGATGGAGGAGCCTGGTAGGTTGCAGTCCATGGGGTTGCTAAGAGTCAGACACGACTGAGTGACTTCACTTTCACTTTTTACTTTCATGCATTGGAGAAGGAAATGGCAACCCACTCCAGTGTTCTTGCCTGGAGAATCCCAAGGATGGGGGAGCCTGGTGGGCTGCCGTCTATGGGGTCACACAGAGTTGGACACGACTGAGGTGACTTAGCAGCAGCAGCAGTACCATTATATAACTGCATCAAAAAGTGTTAAAATAAATTTTCAGAGGTCAAATTGATAGTGATATAACACATTCCTTCTGAATCTCTGCCATGATCTCTATTCAACTGAACAACAAGATAGAATGAATAACTGAAATTTAGTAAGTTAATGTTTCCAGTAATAGTTTCACAGACATTAATTTATCTTTTCACAGAAAGTCTTGCCTTTTAAAATGTTAGATTTTATCCTGAGTGATTTAGTTTATCCAAAGGGACAGTGATGTGATAGAACGACATCAAAAGACATAGTTAAGTAATATACATTCTTTTAATGAAAAGAATAAAGAATTTTAGTGAGATCCTAAAAATAACAAATACTGGATAGGATGTGAAGAAAAGGGAACCCTCATACACTGTTTGTAGGGATGTGAATTGGTGCAGCCACTAAAGAAAATAGTACAGTGAGTCCTAAAAAAATTAAAGATAGAATTGCCATATAATCCTACAATCCCACACCTGAGCATATATTCAGACAAAATATAATTCAAAAAGAAAAATGCATCCCAATGTTCAAAGCAACACTACTTACGATAGACAATGCATTGGAAGCAATTTAAACATCCATCAACAGATGACTAGATAAAGAAGATTTGGTATATATATGCAATGGAATATTACTCAGCCACAGAAAGAACAACATGATGACATTTGCAACAACATGGACAGACCAAGAGATTATCATACTAACTGAAAGAGGTCAGAAAGAGAAAGACAGATGCCATATGCTATCACTTATGTGTGAAATCTAAATTATGACACCAATGACCTTATCTAAAAAACAGAGACTCATGGACATAGAGACCAGACTGTGATTACCAAGGGGAAGGGGAAGTGTGGGACAGATAGACTAGGAGTTGGGGATTAGCAGATGCAAAATATTATATATAGAAGGGATAAACCACAACAACCTACTATACTGTACAGGGGCTATATTCAATATCCTGTGATAAATCATAATAGAAAAGCATATGAAAAAGACAGAATTGCCTTGCTGTACAGTAGAAACTAACACAATATTGTAAATCAATTATACTTCAATAAAATAAATTAGAAAAAATAATTTTTGAGACGCCATTGAATGGAAAAGGAGTTGATGCAGCATATTACCTGTGGAAGTACACATTTCCAACTCCTCTCAAAGTTCCTCAAGGAAGCACAAAGCTACTGACAAAGCTATTCACCAGAAGGAAACTTACCACTGGATGTGAAGAAGCTCAAATTTGATATTGGCAAACGATATTTATATAGTTTTGCCCCTGAGTCTTCCCCACCCTCACCAAATCTGTCCTGGGAATGGGCTTGCTTGCTTATCAGTATGCATAACTGAAGCTAAAGTAGACAATATTACTGTTTCTAAATGGCTAAATGAATCAGAAGTCAGTTCCTGAGGTAGGATATCTTCTACAATGTTTCTTAATGAATTGAATGGCATTATTAGTATTTGGAGCAGGATATTTAGCACCGCTGACCCCTACCCAGCTGGGAAAGATTGAAGGTGGGAGGAGAAGGGGACAACAGAGGATGAGATGGTTGGATGGCATCACTGACTCAATGGACATGAGTTTGAGTAAACTCTGGGAGTTGGTGATGGACAGGGAGGCCTGGCATGCTGCAGTCCATGGGGTCACAAATAGTTGGAGACGACTGAGTGACTGAACTGAACTGAACTGAACTGACCCCTACCCTGCTGACTCAGATGGTAAAGAATCTGCCTGCAGTGCGGGAAACTTGGGTTTGATTTCTGGATTGGAAAGATCCCCTGGAGGAGGGCATGGCAACCTACTTTAGTATTCTTGCCTGGAGAACCCCCACAGACAGAGGAGAGCCTGGTGGGCTACAGTCCATGGGATAGCAAAGAGTCAGATGCGACTGTGTGAATAGGCACAGCACAGATATCTACCCAATACATTCTAGTGGTATTATTTGTTCATTGTGCCACCAAAAAAATTCTTCCTCATATTTACAAATGCCCTTGTTGAGACCTATGTAATGGGCTGCTTCAGAATTTTTCCCATATCAAATGGTTATGGGGGAAGAAAAAGAAAATTCTGCTTTCAGGTATTCAGATTTTGTTAGAAAAATGCTGCAGTATATTCTGTTATCTTTCTTGTCCATTATTGCCTTTCACAAAATTATCCAAAATACAATTATCTAGAGGGCTAATGTTCTACTATATGCTATATATGTATAAATAGCATTGTTTCATGATAACAGTGAACAATGATTGGTAACATAAAAATGGAATGAGATAAAAATACTTTGCACAATTTAAAGTTAAAAGGGCACATATCTACTACCATCCCCAACTCTCTGTAAATTTGGATACACTTTAGAGATGAATCTATTCTGTTTGAATTCTTTTCTTGACAAGAAGTAGGTAACACTACACTTTTGAACAACCATACTTGTTAAAGTTTTTAGAAGTGCTTTCCTTGCATGAGTCGTTATCTGCTTACCTATAAATCAATGGTTTTAATTTAGACATATGAATGACATAGTATACAAATAATATGCTCTATATTTCCCAGTACAATCCTTCAAAATTTTAAGATGGCAAACATTTAACATATTAAATATCCCCAGTCCTTACATATAGCACAATTTCTAAATATTTCTCCATTCTGATGTCTTTAGTCCAGACACCCTGCAGACAGTTAATGTCTCTCAATATGCAGACTCTCAGAATGAACACAATAGGCACAGACTACATGACTAACAGCATATTATGAAGATATTACCTCCTATGTGCCAGACAGGATTAGAGTTTCTACTGATAAAAGCTGCAATAGCTTTTTGTTGGCAACAACTCACTGTTAACTGAATTATCAGCTGATTTTAAACTTTACACTCTTGTTTACACAATAAATATCTCAAAAACCTATTTGCAGTATTTTCTCACATAAGCATTTTTATATAAATGTAGTATCTTATGATGACAAAGGTCGGTCTAGTCAAAGCTGTGGTTTTTCCAGTAGCTGTGTACCGATGTGAGAATTGGATTATAAAGAAAACTAGGTACCAAAGAATTGATTCTTTTGAACTGTGGCGCTGGAGAAGACTCTTGATAGTCACATGGACTGCAAGGAAATCAATCCAGTCAATCCTAAAGGAAATCAGTCCTGAATATTCATTGGAAGGACTGATGCTCAAGCTAAAGCTCCAATGTTCTGGCCACCCAATGGGAAGAACTGACTCATTGGAAAAGACCCTGATGCTGGGAAAGATTGAAGGCAGGAGAAGGGGACGACAGAGGATGAGATGGCTGGATGGCATCACTGACTCAATGGACATGAGTTTGAGCAAGTTCCAGGAGATAGTGATGAACAGGGAAGCCTGGTGTGCTACAGTCCACGGGGTCACAAAGAGTCAGACACAACTGAGTGAATGAACAACCATAATTGTTAAAGTTCTTAAAAGTGTTTTCCTTACGTGAGTCATTACCTGCTTACCTGTAAATCAACGGTTTTAATTTAGTAATTCTCTACCAATATATAATTCTTATGTAATTCTCTACCTATATTCATATGTTTCTTTCAGTTCATAATTCTGATTTTGCATGCAATATTCTATCTTTAACCTTTTCTTGCAAACATTCAATAAACATATTTAATGCCAGTGATATAATCACTTTTATCTGCAAATTGTGATAATAATGTCTATCTTTAATAAAGTCTAATAAATTAAATTATACATTTAAAGTTCAGCATTGCCTACACTGTGCTGTATCTTCAGGTGTGTTTGACTCTATGCAACCCTATGGACTATAGCCAGACAGACTTCTCTGTCCATGAGTTTCTCCAGGCAAGAATACTGGACTGTATTGCCATTCTCTTCTCCAGGGGATCTTCCCAACCCAAGGATTGAACTGGCCTCTCTTAACACCTAAACTGGCAGGCCTTAGTAGCTACCAGTTCCCTTTCTTTTCCCCACCTCATGCAACATTTATTGCATAATTCAAGATGAAACTCTGTAAGATACTATCAATAATTTCCTTCTAGAATCACCATCTATTAACAATATATGTAGGAATGGTGATTGGGTTTCCGTGGTTGCTCAGATGGTAAAGAATCTACTTGCAATTGAGGAGACCCAGGTTCAATCCCTGGGTCAGGAAAATCCCCTGGAGAAGAGAATGGCAACCTACTCCAGTATTCTTGCTTGGAGAATTTCATGGACAGAGAAGAAATCCATTTCGGAGAATTGCAAGGACATATAGGCAGGCTACATTCCATGGGGTCACAAAGAGTCAGACATAACTGAATGACTAATACTTTCACTTTCAAGAATGGTGATTAATTCTTAATATGTCAACCAAGAATCCAATCAGTCTACAGACTCCTATATTTTAAAAAAATATACTACAGTAGAATTTGTTTAATGTCTTACAGAAACTGAGACATATCAATGCTATGTCTGTATTGTTCACCCCTTCTATTACTTTATGTGCTTCCTGGGTAGCTCAGCTGGTAAAGAATCCACCTGCAATGTAGGAGACCCCGATTGGATTCCTGGGTCAGGAAGATCCGCTGGAGAAGGGAGAGGCTACACACATCAGTATTCTTGGGCTTCCCTGGTAGCTCAGATGGTAAAGAATCCACCTGCAATGTGGGAGACCTGGGTTTGATCCCTGGGTTCGAAAGGTTCCCTGGAGAAGGAAACAGCTACCCACTGTAGTATTCAGGCCTGGAGAATTCCATGGACAGAGGATCCTGGCAGGCTACAGTCCATGGGGTCACAAAGAGTTGGACGTGAGTGTTCACTTCACTTCTATTACTTAACTGATGAAAAAGAAACCACTACGAAGTATATTAGATGGCAAAATTTGTTCTTACTAAATTAATTAACTCCCTAAGTGTTTAACAAATTATTTTTCTTTTGAATTTCAAACATAGGGAAAATAGAGGGAAATGAATAACACATAATGTAAGGGACATGCATTTTGGCAGAAACTAATATCCCCTTAAATTTCATTCTGACCTTTTCCCATTTTGTAATAGAAATGAACGCCTGTTCTCAGAGCTTTAGCGGTGCACATAGCTACCCAGTTAAAGATCGTATTTCAGCGTCTCCGTGTACTGCGTGTGGACAAGGACTTACACAAATGGAATGTGAGTAGAGGTGATGTGTGCAAGCTCCACATCATCTCCAGAAAAGAAACTTGCCTGCTTTCCACCGCCTCTGTGATTCCCTTCTCACAGGCTAGAGATGGAGGGATTGTGAGGTGCCAGCTCCAACTATGTGATGCAGGCAAACACCCAGCTGAATGGTAGAGCCTGAAATAGAAGGAAGGAAGATTCCTTTTTGACCTTGTGAAACAGAACTGTCTACTTCCACACTATCATGTAGTGTAATGAATGTCACTTGCATCTTTATTTAACTTCTATATTTGCAATCCATTTGTCATATAATTAACATACCCTAATTTTTTACTTACATATGCCCCCAAATAAAATTTTTAAACATTAACTTTGTCCATATTTGTTTCAGATTTTTTAACCAATATAAATACTATGGGTACTATTAAATCATTCTTCTCCCAGCCATCATATTTTCTTCTTTCCTTCTCCAGAGGTATCATCATTCTAAAGACTAGTATGCAAGACTTATTTCTTTTACTCTGAATTTTTTATTGAACCAGCAAACATTCAGTGGGAAAAAATACACTAGAAAAGGCTATAAATGAGTAAATAAATACAGCTTCTCAATGCCTGTCTAGTTTCTTATGGAGGTGTATTAATAGTTTCGTGAGGAACGCTCAATCTCGACAGAATGGGATATTTTTCATAGTGGACAATCCCGGAGTGTTTTATACCATCAAGCTTGAGAGTGGAAATACGTAGGTCCTTGAGGTCTACCTGACATATTAATTTTTTTCTGCACCCTAAGTGATATCCTCTTGTTATTATATTATTAGATTTTAAGAAAATTGGTCTTTGATCTGTTAGAGTTTTATGCTTTTCCTACATTCAGTGGCATGTTAAAAATCAGATGTTTGGACTTCACAAACTAGCTGAGTTTAGGGATAAAGAATTTTGAGGATTAAGCTTTCAGTTACACTGCACTCTCACTCTGTAAATATCTGCTAAATTACATTGAATGTAATCCAGTCAAATCTAGCAAAAATGAGGTATAAATTCTGAGAAAAGTAATTTTTATTATGGGATTTTTTTTCCTGTGATTTAGAGTGTTCTGCTTTTTAGTGTATATAAAAATTCGTACAGTAATGGAAAATGTTTGCCACATAATAAATGCAACCATATAAAACTGGTTTGATATAGCCATAAATTAGATATTTCCAAATGAAACAGCCATATTCATATCAATAAAATTAAACATAACATCCAAGATGAAAGTATTCCACCACTTACTGTAGTTACCCACTGAGTTTTATATCTTTACTTCCTTTGCCTTTCGTATGAAGTCAATATCACTATATAGAGACTCACACAGTTTTTATTTTCTTCTGGTCCCAAAAGCTGGTGATAAATGTCTATAAAATTTTGGTGATAAAAGTTTAAGGAATAAGAAATGCTTTTCTGTAGAAGAGTTTAAAATATTAGAGTTAGCAATTCTCAGACATTTTATACTAGTGACTAGAACTTGATCTTTAACTTATAACCAAAAAAATGTTTTGACCACAATACCCCAAATTAATCCCAGCAGCTTTTTGTTAATTTAATATTTCTTTGTGAAAAGAATCTGAAATAAGGGTTCAGATATAAAGTGTTTGTGGAAGGGATCTAGTATAGAGTGGGAGGACAGAATAGAGAAACAGGCAAAAAGGAAAAGCCAATTTATAGGTCCTCTATTGAGCTGGTTTTCCTCATAAGCAACTGTGGCTCAGTTCTATTGGAAAAGCTCTGAGTATCTGTGAGGAAGGTATTATAAAATATTCTTCCTGTTGCATGGAAAAGGAGAATAGGTGTTGCCTTTCCTCTTCCTCTGACATGTCTTTAATTTCAAGTTTAAGGGTTCCAGTTTTATTTTATAAATAATAGCAAGTTATACATTAAGCATTATATATGCCACAATGACTTTTGTAGGCACGATTACTCTTCACAGTTCAGATGACCAAAATAAGACATGACAACTTTAAATAAATTTTTCAAATTTATCCAGTAGCAAGTTGCAAAGTCAGGACTTAAAGACAATTTTCAAGCCAGGAGAAAGATGGTACAATAAAATCAGTATAATGCAAGAGAGTTTAATAAAAAGATTATCTATAAAGATATCATGTAGGAAAACCAGTAAGGATAGTGTAATGCCCCAGTGATTGGATGAAGAAGAGGGCGTGCAAAATTCTATCCCTATATCTGAAGGAGTGCAGCAAAGAAACTTATCAGGAACTGGAAGGAGAACATTATATGGAGATCATGTTGATGGCAATTGTGGTTTTGGCAGTATAACATAATCAATCAGTCCAAGATTGTACAAGAACAAGGCAGGGGAAATTAAGAAATCTACAAGAAACTGAACAGCAAGAAGGATATAATGTAATTTGTGACTCTTCAGCCCCTTGCTGCAAGTTAATAAAAAGGTGGAAATGATATAAAGTGGATCTGGAGAGAATACAAAACAAAGAACATATGCAGTACAAGAAGTCCATCAAGTTCCAAAACCATATTTTTAATGTTTATGTTGTTAAACAGTTTTTAAAAGAGACATTATATATGAATATTTGTTCAGAAAGTTGCATCTGCAAGCTAATGTATGAAAAAGATGGTACTGAATTGATAACGGAATTGAGGCAATCAGGTTGATTTGCAATAATCAAACGGAGTATTGAGGACCTTCAACTGTTGCTGCAGTGTGTGGAGACTGATGATGATCAAACTGCAGAGGTAGACTCTATGGTACTTGATAACTAAATTGCATATTCAAATGTATGACAAGGGAGAGTGCAAAAGTCACTTTTAAGCATGATGTCTTATATGAAATGGCACTATAAAAGAAACAGACGAAAGAGAAGCATGTTTAAGAAAGACACGATTATGTAATTTGGGGGCTGTCTCTATTTGAAATTCTAATGGAGTGTACTGGTGAAAACATTGAGCAAGTTGTTGGAAATGTAGCAGTATATCCCTGGGGGCAGGGGGAGACGGTCAGAATTTAGAATACAGATGACAGAAAGTAAAAGTGAAGTAGCTCAGTCCTGTCCGACTCTTTGCCACCCCATGAACTGTAGCCTACCAGGCTCCTCCGTCCATGGGATTCTACAGGCAAGAATACTGGAGTGGGTTGCCATTTCCTTCTCCAGGAGATCTTCCCAACCCAGGGATTGAACCTGGATCATCCACATTGTAGGCAGACACTTTACCATCTAAGCCACCAGGGAGAGGTGATATTTATAGTCATGAATTAGGCTAAGGGGAAAAAAAAGATATTATCTATAGAAACAAATGCTTTCCATCAGATCAGATCAGATCAGATCAGATCAGTCGCTCAGTCGTGTCCGACTCTTTGCGACCCCATGAATTGCAGCATGCCAGGCCTCCCTGTCCATCACCAACTCCATAGCATGTACAATTTAAATGAAAGGTTAAAATTCATTTGAGAGGTATGACAAATTTATTTTGTATCTAAATAACCCAATTTGAAAACACATAAAGTAAAAAGTAACCAAACTAAAACCACAAAATGAGAAATTGATCTTTAGAGAGAGATATTATTTTTAATAAGGCAAGTAATCCATAAATTTATAGATGATTTTAATCATAAAAATTGACAAATGTAATCTAATGAATTTATAGAAAAATACTGTACTCAAAGCTGTTCTACAAATTCATTTGAGAAAACTGAATATGCTTTCTATATGAGTCAGGGTTCTTCTGAGAAACAAAACCAGTAGTGTATGTCAAGCTCACACAGAGATGAGGAGGGATTTATTACAGAAACTGTGTTATGCAGTTGCCCTCTGCAAGCTGGAAAACCAGGAAAGCTGGTGATATAATTCAATCCAAGTCCAAAGGCCTGAGAACCAGGGGGTTGCTGGTGTAAGTCTCAGAGTCCAAGGACCGTAGAACCAGTAGCACCAATGTCCAATGGCAGGGAAAGATGAATGTTCAAGCTCAAGAAGAGAGAGGAAATTTGCCCTTCATTCATTTTTTCTTTTTTTCCCAATCTGGGCCCTCAAAAGGTTGAATGATGCCCACTGGTGAGAGTCTATCTCTTTACATGGTCTACTGAATCAAATGCTAATATCTTCCAGAAACCCTCAAAGATACATTCAGAAATAATGTTTTACCAGCTATCCAGGCATATTTTAGCACAATCAAGTTGACACATAGAGCTAACTACCATATTTTCCTAACATAATCTTTTTTTTTTTTTTTTTTTTTAATCAATCCCCATCAGAAAAGTTGGTAAATGTGAGAGCTTCGCTGATAACTCATTTGGTAAAGAATCAGCATGCAATGCAGCAGACCCCAGTTCGATTCCTGTGTTGGGAAGATCCCCTGGAGAAGGGATAGGCTACCCACTCCAGTACTCTTGGGCTTCCTTTGTGGCTCAGCTAGTAAAGAATCTGCCTGCAATATGGGAGACCTGGGTTTGATCCCTAGGTTGGGAAGATCCCCTGGAGAAGGGAAAAGCCACCCATTCTAGTATTCTGGCCTGGAGAATTCCATGGACTGTATGGTCCATGGGACTGTATGGTCCATGGGGCCACAGAGAGTCAGACTCGACTGAGGGACTCTTTCAAGGAATAAGGGGCTTCCCAGGTGAGCTAGTGATAAAGAACCTGCTTGCCAATGCGGGAGATGTAAGAGATGCTGGTTCGGACATGACTGAAGCGACTTAGCATGTACACATGTGAGGAATATGATTTGAGTAGATCAGTCTTATGGACTCTATGGGAGAGGGAGAGGGTGGGGAGATTTGGGAGAATGGCATTGAAACATGTATAATATCATGTATGAAACGAGTCGCCAGTCCAGGTTCGATGCAGGATACTGGATGCTTGGGGCTGGTGCACTGGGACGACTCAGAGGGAGGGTATGGGGAGGGAGGAGGGAGGAGGGTTCAGGATGGGGAACACAGGCATACCTGTGGCGGATTCATTTCGATATTTGGCAAAACTAATACAATTATGTAAAGTTTAAAAATAAAATAAAATTAAAAAAATTAAATTAAATTAAATTAAAAAAAAAAAAGAAAACTTTGAGAAGCTACAACGTAATCAGTCATGTCTGATCTTTGCAACCCCATGGACTGTAGCCAGCCAGGCTCCTCTGTCCATGGAAATCTGCAGACAAGAACACTGGAGTGGGTAGCCTTTACCTTCTCCAGGGGGATAATATAATTAAGAAGTTGATACAGGGAATTCTTTTTAAACCAACACAAAAACAAATGATAAAAAAGTGATTAATTGTTAAATTGTAATCAGAATTATGTAATTCTATGTATCAAGAAATGAAATGAAAGTAAAGAAATGAAAAGATAGCTCACTAACTAGATGATATGTGTTACACTGACACTGACAAAATTAATATACAAAGTATATACTTAAAATCCTAGTCTATCAGCTACAAAAAAATAAACAATACATTAGAAACAAATGTAGGAGACAGGAATACACACACTATAAGAAAAAGTATGTAGAAAGATCTTCAAAATCATCATTACACAGAGAATACAACTCCTATACTTTGTGATACCTCTCACTTCTACCAGATAGGGAAGCATGGATCTAAAGGAAGACTCTTACACTATTGGTAGTTACATAAATTGATACTACCTCCAAGGAAAACAATTTGTGACCAGCTAATAAATTTGAGTATGTAAATACAACCCAAGTTCACTCATAAATATATACCCTAAAAAAATACTTGCGTGTGTACCTAGGAGATATGTAAAAGAATATGCATATGGGTATTATTCATAAAAGCAAAAATTCTAAATTACCTAAATGTTCATCAATAACACAATAGGTAAATTGTGTTACTGGCTTAAATAAACACCTTAGAGCTGTAAAAATAGAGAAATTACAGCTGCACCATCAACTTGGAATGTTCTCAAAATAAAAAATATTCAATTGCTAAAGTAAATGTCAGAATATATCAAGCATAATTTAACACATATAAAATTTAATACCTTGAACAAGTAACTAACATATATACAGGGAGAGTCCCTATATATGGCAAACTAACCAGAAAGAAACAAGAGTACAAAAATAAAAACCAAGAAAGTCACAGTGGTTACCATTTACAGAGAAGGGATGTGATAAGGAATGGGCACAATGAGAATACAGCAAATTGTATCTCCCTCAAATGACTACAGCAATATTTCCAAGCTCACATACTTTTCCAGAAATGTGCCATCTTTCTCATCAATAGATGGAGGTGATAACCCTTTCCTGAACTCTGTGACTAGAATAATCCTGAACATCGCTGGCTCATAGAGAAAGCTAGGGAATTCCAAAAAAAACATCTACCTCTGTGTCATCAACTATGCCAAAGCCTTTGACTGTGTGGATCATATAATTAGTGGGAATACCAAACCATCTTAAATGTCTCCTGAGAAACCTGTATGCAGGTCAAGAAGCAACAGTCAGAACCCTGTATGGAACAACTGATTGGTTCGAGATTGAGAAAGGAGTATGACAGGGTTGTCTGTTGTCACCCTGTTTCTTTATACACTGAGTTCAGTTCAGTTCAGTCGCTCAGTCATGTCAAACTCTTTGCGTCCCCATGGAATGCAGCACACCAGGCCTCCCTGTTCATCACCAACTCGTGGAGTTGACTCAAACTCATGTCCATTGAGTTGGTGATGCCATACAGCCATCTCAGCCTCTGTCATCCCCTTTTCCTTTCTCCTTCAATCTTTCCCAGCATCAGGATCTTTTCAAATGAGTCAGATCTTCACATCAGGTGGACAAAGTATTGGAGTTTCAGCCTCAGCATCAGTGCTTCCAGTGAATATTCAGGACCAATTTCCTTTAGGATTGACTGATTTGATCTCCTTGCAGTTCAAGGGACTCTCAAGAGTCTTCTCCAACACCATAGCATTAATTCTTCAGTGCTCAGCTTTCTTTATAGTCCAACTCTCACATCCTTACATGACTACTGGAAAAACCATAGCCTTGACTAGATGGACATTTGTCAGCAAAGTAATGTCTCTGCTTTTTAATATGCTGTCTAGGTTGGTCATAACTTTTCTTCCAAGGAGTAAGTGTCTTTAAATTTCATGGTCACTGAAATGATGCAGTCACTACCTGCAGCGATTTGGGAGTCCCCCAAAATAAAATCTGTCACTGTTTCCACTATTTTCCCTTCTATTTGCCATGATGTGATGGGACCAGATGCCATTATCTTAGTTTTCTGAATATTAAGCTTTAAGCCAACTTTTTCACTTTCCTCTTTCACTTTCATCAGGAGGCTCTTTAGTTCTTTGCTTTCTGCCATAATGGTGGTATCATCTGCATATCTGAGGTTATGATATTTCTCCTGGCAATCTTGATTCCAGCTTGTGCTTCATCCAGTCCAGTGTTTCTTATATGCTCTGCATATAAGTTAAATAAGCAGGGTGACGATATACAGCCTTGATGTACTCCTTCCCTGATTTGGAACCAGTCTGTTCCATGTCCAGTTCTAACTGTTGCTTCTTGACCTGCATATAGATTTCTCAAGAGGCAGATAAGGTGGTCTGGTATTTCCATCACTTTCAGAATTTTCCACAGTTTGCTATGAGCCACACAGTCAAAGGCTTTGGCATAGTCAATAAAGCAGAAATAGATGTTTTTCTGGAACTCTCTTGCTTTTTACATGATCCAGTTGATGTTGGCAATTTGATCTTTGGTTCCTCTGCCTTTTCTAAAACCAGCTTGAACATCTGGAAGTTCACGGTTCACGTATTGCTGAAGCCTGGCTTTGAGAATTTTGATCATTACTTTACTAGCGTGTGAGATGAGTGCAGTTGTGTGGTAGTTTGAGCATTCTTTGGCATTGCCTTTCTTTGGGACTGGAATGAAAACTGACCTTTTCCAGTCCTGTGGTCACTACTGGGTTTTCCAAATTTGCTGGCATATTGAATGCAGCACTTTCACAGCATCATTTTCCAGGATTTGAAATAGCTCAGTTGGAATTCCATCACTTCCATTAGCTTTGTTTGCAGTGATGCTTCCTAAGGCCCACTTGACTTTGCATTCCAGGAAGGATGTCTGGCTCTAGGTGAGTGATCATACCATCATGATTATCTGGGTCATGAAGATCTTTTTTGTATAGTTCTTCTGTGTATTCTTGCTATGTCATCTTAATATCTTCTGCTCCTGTTAGGTCCATACTGTTTCTGTCCACTGAGTACATCATGAGAAATGCTGGGCTGGATAAGTTACAAACTGGAATCAAGATAGGCAGGAGAAACATCTACAACCTCAAATATGTGGATGATACCACTCTAACAGCAGAGAGTGAAGAGGAACTAAAGAGTCTCTTGATGAGAGTGAAGTATAAGAGTGAAAGAACTGGCTTAAAACTAGATATTAAAAAAACTAATGTCATGGCATCCTGCCCCAATACTTCATGGCACATAGAAGGCAAAAAGGTGGAAGTAGTCACAGATTTCTTTTGGGCTCTAAAATCACTGTGGATGGTGACTGCAGCCATGAAATCCAAAGACATTTGCTTCTTGGCAGGAAAGCCATGACTAACCTATACAGTGTGCTGAAAAGCAGAGACATTACTCTGCTGACAAAAGTCCGTATGGTCAAGGCTATTGTCTTCCAAGTGGTCACGTATGGTTGTGAGAGCTGGACCATAAAGAAGCAGAATGCCAAAAAATTGATGCCTTCAAACTGTAGTGCTGGAGAAAACTGAGAGCCCCTTGGACAGCAAGGAGATCAAACCAGTCAATCTTAAGGGAAATCAACCCTGAATACTCAGTGGAAGGATTCATGCTGAAGTTGAAACTCCCGTATTTTGGCCATCTGATGTGAACAGCTTACTCTCTGAAAAAGTCCCTGATGCTGGGAAAGATTGAGGGCACAAGGAAAGGAGAGCATCAGAGGATGAGATGGCTGGATGGCATCACTAATGCAATGAACATGAACTTGGACAAACCAGGATATGATGAGGCACAGAGAGGCCTGGCCCACTTCAGTCCATGGGGTCGCAAAGAGCTGGACATGACTGGGTAACTGAACAACAGCGACAATATTTAGAATATGACAAAAACGATGATAAATGACTTGTAAGATCCATTTATAACTGGTAATAGGCGATGGCAACCCACTCCAGTACTCTTGCCTGGAAAATCCCATGGACGGAGGAGCCTGGTAGGTTGCAGTCCATGGGGTCGCAAAGAGTCGGACACGACTGAGCGACTTCACTTTCACTTTTCACTTTCATGCATTGGAGAAGGAAATGGCAACCCACTTCATTATTCTTGCCTGGAGAGTCCCAGGGACAGGGTCGCACAGAGTCGGACATGACTGAAGCGACTTAGCAGCAGTAGCAGCAGCAGCATCAATACAGCTTTTGCCTGATTCTTTCTCACCATTTTGAGATGTTTATCACTGAGACAAGTTCCTCATATACATGTAAAGATTTAGTCTTGCCTAAAGTCCAAGCCAGTAGCTATCACCAACCACCAGACATGCAAATGAATGCCATCCAGCTCTGTAGAATGAAACAGAGATATCCTGTCCCAAACTGGCCCTGCTGAACCCTGTTCAAATTGTAAAGTCATAGGTAAAATGAATGCTGTCATTACTTGGAGGCATTGAGTTTTGGGGTTGCTTCTTACACATAAATAGAGAACTAGAACAGATTCTGCTACTTAGAAATAGAATGCCACTAAAATAAAATCCAGAACATGTGGCTTCGGAAGTGGGTGGTGAGTTAAAATGACTGTGAAGAGTGTGCCAATAGAAACCCAGTGAAGGAGTTTGAGGACTGAAAGGAAAGTGAGGATTATCAGATACTGGAGGAAAGGCAGTCTTTCATTTGGTGGAACAGTTTGCCAAAACTCTTTCCTGAAGCAATGTGGATAATGAGGAACATACTTAATGAGCTGAACCATCTAGGGAAAGTAGAATGTTGGAGATACTGCTTCCAGCTAGCTGTGTAAGAAGCCTAGAGTAGAAGGTAAGAGGAAGAAGATAAGTTAAATTAATACAAAGGAGCCAATACTTATTGGGCTTGAAAACAAAACTGCTTAATATTTTTAGCCTTTCCAAGATTCTCAAATTTAGAAAGGACTTCCAAACAAAAATCTCTCTATAGAGAGAGATAAGATTTTGGTTATGATCGCAGAAATACAAAAGGCAGTGTCTTAGACAACTATTCAGTCAAACAGAAGTTCCTCTAAAGATTTTAAAGGCATTACCTCACAGACCTCCTTCTTTAAAGGAGGTGAGGGTGTCCTTGAACCTAGTCAGAAAATAATGAGTTTTCTTTTTCTCATATTTGTAATCCCTCACCCAAAGCATCTTTAGAATACAATCATTCCATAATACAGTTTTAGTCTTTTATTTTGCTATTTATGCATTTAATTTCCTTCTGTTTTAATTATAGAAACATGTAGAATTTGTAATAAGGATCTACCAAGGAAAATGTGAATTAGGATGATCTAAAATAGATGAATGCTAAAGGACTTTACTCTAAAAAGATCAGATTTTCTAAGTAACTGATATGTTAGAACAATTCCAGTTAGGATTTGACCAGAACTTACATCTATCATATGATATTTTTACTGTATGAATTAAATAGGATAAGTTCTTCAAATTTTTTCTTTTTCAAAATCATTTTGACCATGGTAAATTTGCTGTATTTGTAAATATATTTTAGAATATTGGGTTGTCAATATCTATCAAAAAGTCTGCTGGAATTTTGAGTGGGGTTGTATTGATTTCTAGATCAATTTGGGGAATACTGACATCTTAACATAAATTCTTTCAATTCATGAACATGATATATCACTTCATTTGTTTAGTTTTTAAAAAATATCTCTTAGCAGTGTTTTTAGTTTTCAGTGAACAGGTCTTGACATATATTCTAGATTTATCTCTATATATGTTATGCTTTTAGATGCTATTTTAAATGGTATTTTTTAAAGGTTTAATTCTCAACTGTTTGTTGCTAGGATATGGAAATACAATATACCTTTGTATGTTGACCATCTATCCAGCAACCTCATAAACTCAGTTATTAGTTCTGGTAGTTTTTTTTAAAGATTCTTTTTCCTATGTATGTGTGGGAGACCTGGGTTCGATCCCTGAATTGGGAAGATCCCCTGGAGGAGGGCATGGCAACCCACTCCAGTATTCTTGCCTGGAAAATCCCCAAGGACAGAGGAGCCTGGCGGGCTACAGTCCATGAGGGTCACAAAGAATCAGACACTACCGAGTGACTAAGCACACACACACATTCTGATGTACAAATTATTTCATTCTTAAATAAAAAAAGTTTTACTCTTTCCATTTCCAATATGTATTCCTGATAATTTATAAGGACAGTAAATTTACAATGATATAACAGAAAAAAATGACATACTTTGTATATTCCAATATTCAAGAAAACCTTCTGGCTTGACTAAACATGTGAATAAGATGTGGCAGGATCACTGGCTTTCAAATATTTCTATTTTACTGTAGCCCAAAGTAATATAAATTTGACATTGCCACATAGTATGCACATGTGCACACACACACACACTCACACTCACACATTTACCTTAAAAATGTGTGGCACATTGATGGTTCTGTTATGTTGAACTAATAGTATTTATTATATTGTATTTAAAAATACTGAGCAAAACTCATTGAAACATCTGCTAATGGCCCACAAGTCACTGCTTGCAAAGTACTGTATTATAAATTCCTTCTAGAACTATCCCCACCGAGAAGGTTAGTCTTTGAAGTGAACATAAAAACTTCAGAAATTATTCATTCATTTACAACCACTCAACAAAGATCTACTGAGCACTCACTGTATTACTTTTCTAGGGTTGCTGTAACAAAGCATCACCAACTAGACGACAACACAAGAGAAATGTATTCTCCCACACTTCTGAAGGCCAGATGTCTGAAAGCAGGAAGTGTCTAGGGCCATGCTCCTTCTGTAGACTCTGGGGAAGAATCATTCCTTACAGCTACTGGCTTCTGGTCCTGAAATTCCTTGGCTTGTAGACACATCACTTCAGTCTCCACTGCTGTCTTCATCTTACCTTCTCCTCCATGTGCATGTCCTTACCTCTTCTTAAAGGATATTTGTTGTCAAATGAGGGCCCACCCTAAATACAGGACGATTTCATCTTGAGTTCCTCTACTAATTATGTTTTCAAAGGCCCTATTTCCCAATTAGGTGACATTCTGAAGGCCCAAACACATAGAAACGTGTGTCCAAACACATACACTTCTACTTGTTTTAAATCCTAAACTGAATAATAGATGAAAAGCTTTGCCATTAATTTTTTTTTTTTTTTGCATCATGTAAAAGTATTTATTGAGTTAGAGGTTTCAACCAATTAATGGCCATGCCTCAAATATTTTTAATGAAATAGAAAAGTGTAACAAATAAGCTATGTCATACATAGTAGGGATAAAGATTTTCAGCAAACTTTCTTTTCTGGCTTCATATGTATGTGTGTGGTCTGGAAGTAAAATCCTTTTCTTATACTGGGTAGTTCTTTACACAGCTTGATGATGATTACTCTGGAACAGAACTTCATAATTATTTCAAAATTGGCCCAAGCTTTTTTTTCACAGTACATGTGTGAACCCCACTTAAGTTTATAGAAGGTTTTTATTTTTTATTTTGACCTCTTTTACCCATCCATGGAGTAGGAAATGACAACCCTCTCCAGTATTCTTGCCTAGAAAATTCCATACACAGAGGAGCCTGGCAGGCTAAAGGGCATGGGGTTACAAAGAGTTGTATACAACTGAGCATGCAAACACACACACACACACACACACACACACACTCACACCCAACACATCTTTTCCAAATCCATGTAACTTTGCCTCTGATAATCACCAATCTGTTCTTTGTCTCTGTGAGCTTGGGTTTTGTTACTGCTTCATTTGTCTGTTTGAAAGACTCCATAAAAAAAGAGATCATACAGTATTTGTCTTTCTTTGTGTGACTTATTTCACTTAGGATAATGCCCTCAAGATCTATAATATATATGTATGCATATATGTACACAAGCACGTATAACAGAATTTCTTTATCCATTCATTAATAGCTGGACACAGATTGTTTCCATATCTTGGCTATTATAAATAATGCTGCAGTGAACACGGTGGTGTGTATCTTTTTGATATATTAGTTAGTTTTTTGCTTACTTTGTATAAATATCCAGAAGTAAAATTATTGGATTATATGTTTGTTCTATTTTTGATCATTTGAGGGACTTCCATACTTTTCCCATAGTGGCTTCACTCATATACTTTCCCAACAAGAGTAATCAAAGGTTTCCTTTTCTCCACATCCATGTCATCACTTGTTACTTCTTGTCTTTTTGAGAATTGTCAGTCTGGACAGGAATCCATATATGTGTGGACTGAAAGTTAAGGGATGGAAAAAGATACTTCATAGAAATGAAGCCAAAAGAAAACTTGTATAGCTATACTCAGATAAGACAAGATAGACTTTAAAACAAAGATTGTAATAGGTGACAAAATGGAGTTATTATTCATAAAGATAAGTGGTCAATCCAAAAGAGGATATACCACTTGTAAACATTTTTGCACCCACCGTAGGAACACCTTATATATTTATATAAGGCAAATATTAACAGATCCAAAGAGAGAAATAAATGGCAACAGATTAATAGTAGGGGACTTTAATACTCTATTTACTTAAATGGATAGATCATCCACACACAAAGTCAATGAATAAACAGCGTTAAATGACACATTAGCCTAGATTAACTTAACAAATATATAAAAAGCACGCCATCATAAAACAAAATACATTCTTCTCAAATGCAAATATTATACTTTCCAGGATATGTCATATCTTAGGCCACAAAACAAGTCTTACTAAATTTAAGAGGAATGAAATCATATCAAGTATCTTTTCCAACCACAATGGTAGAAAAACTAGAAAGTTATTACCTGAAGAAAACTGGAAAATTCACAGATGTGTGGAGATTAAACAAAATGATACTGAACAACCAAAAAGTCAAAGAAGAAATCAGAAGAAAAATTGAAAAGTACCTTGAGACAAACAAAAGTGAAAATATAACATGCCAAAATCTGTGAGATGGAGCAAAAGCAAGCTTCCCTTGTAGCTCAGTCAGTAAAGAATCTGCCTGCAGTGCAGGAGACCCGGGTTCGATCCCTGGGTTGGGAAGATCCCCTGGAGAAGGGAATGACAACCCACTCCAGTTTCCTTGCCTGGAAAATCTCATGGACAGAGAAGCCTGGTGGGCTGCAGTCCATCAGGTCGCAAAGAGTCCGGCATGACTGAGCAACGAAAACTTACTTATTTACTTAAGAGGAAAGTTTGTAGCAATAAATGCCTACTTTAAGAAACAAGAAAAGTCTCAAATAAATAACCTAGTTTTACATATCAAGGAACTAGAAAAAGAAGAAGAAAGCCCAAAATTAGTAAAACAAATAACAAAGGTTATAGCAGAAATAAATAAAAGAGACCAAAAGGAAAAAAAAAAAAAAACAAAGGAAATGATCAATGAAATTAAGAGGTGGTTCTTTGAAAAGATAATTAATATTGAAACGCCTTTCACTAGACTCATAAAAAGAGAGTGGGAAGAGAAAACACAAATAAAATCAGAAATTAGAGAGGAGATGTTACAACTGATATCACAGAAACATACAAAGAACCATAAGGGACTGCTATGAACAATTATACATTTGCCCTTAATTCTAATAAGCATCCAAGAAAACTAAGCAAAGGAGTATTTTATTAGATACTATTTCAAGGTTATCCAACCAGGAAAAATAAAATGTACTATAACCCATAAGAGGAAATTAGAGTAACCTATGAGGATAGGCAAATTACTAGTAGCCGACCTGAGACTAAGGTCAACAAGTTGTCAGACGAACCAGACATAAATGCAATGGAACAGTGTTGTTTTGACTAAAGGTAAATGTGGGATAAAATGGATACAGGTTGTCTGCAGGTGTCATGGGTTCCAATATGCTCTTATACAGCATGCAAAACAAATTCTTTTGAGTTTTCAAAGGTGAATATGTTATCTTTGCAATTCAGGAATTATTAATATTTGGAGAAGGCAATGGCAACCCACTCCAGTACTCTTGCCTGGAAAATCCCATGGATGGAGGAGCCTGGTAGGCTGTAGTCCATGGGGTCGCTAAGAGTCGGACATGACTGAGTGACTTCACTTTCACTTTTCACTTTCATGCATTGGAGAAGGAAATAGCAACCCACTCCAGTGTTCTTGCCTGGAGAATCCCAGGGACGGGAGAGCCTGGTGGGCTGCCGTCTATGGGGTCACACAGAGTCGGACACGACTGAAGTGACTTAGCAGCAGCAGCAGTAGCAATGCTGCAGGAACCAGCGATCAAATTGCCAACATCCACTGGATCATCAAAAAAGCAAGAGAATTCCAGCAAAACATCTATTTCTGCTTTATTGACTATGCCAAAGCCTTTGACTGTGTGGATCACAATAAACTGTGGAAAATTCGAGATGGGAATACCAGACCACTGGACCTGCTTCCTGAGAAACCTATATGCAGGTCAGGAAGCAACAGTTAGAACTGGACATGGAACAGACTGGTTCCAAATAGGAAAAGGAGTACGTCAAGGCTATATATTGTCACCCTGCTTATTTAACTTCTATGCAGAGTACATCATGAGAAACGCTGGACTGGAAGAAGCACAAGCTGGAATCAAGATTGCCGGGAGAAATATCAATAACCTCAGATATGCAGATGACACCACCCTTATGGCAGAAAGTGAAGAGGAACTAAAAAGCCTCTTGATGAAAGTGAAGGAGAAGAGTGAAAAAGTTGGCTTAAAGCTCAGCATTCAGAAAATGAAGATCATGGCACCTGGTCCCATCACTTCATGGGAAATAGATGGGAAACAGTGGAAACGGTGTCAGACTTTATTTTTCTGGGCTCCAAAATCACTACAGATGGTGATTGCAGCAATGAAATCAAAAGACGCTTACTCCTTGGAAGAAGTTATGACCAACCTAGATAGCATATTGAAATGCAGAGACATTACTTTGCCAACAAATGTCCATCTAGTCAAGGCTATGGTTTTTCCTGTGGTCATGTATGGATGTGAGAGTTGCACTATGAAGAAAGCTGAGCGCTTAAGAATTAATGCGTTTGAACTGTGGTGTTGGAGAAGACTCTTGACAGTCCCTTCGACTTCAAGGAGATCCAACCAGTCCATTCTAAAGGAGATCAGTCCTGGGTGTTTTTGGAAGGAATGATGCTAAAGCTGAAACTCCAGTACTTTGGCCACCTCATGCGAAGAGTTGACTCATTGGAAAAGACTCTGATGCTGGGAGGGATTGGGGGCAGGAGAAGAAGGGGACGACAGAGGATAGGATGGCTGGATGGCATCACTGACTGGATGGATGTGAGTCTGGGTGAACTCCGGGAGTTGGTGATGGACAGGGAGGCCTGGTGTGCTGCGATTCATGGGGTCGCAGAGTCAGACACGACTGAGTAACTAAACTGACCTGAACTAAATGCTACAGTTCTTAAAATTCTGTGAAACTTTTTAAAATAAAGAAAATCATCTTATTTCCAAATTTCTGATTCAGAATATTCAGAGGGTGAGAACCCACCATATATACTTTTGATAAGTTTCACAGATGGCCCAGAGAACTACAAGTTTAGAAGTATAAGTTTAACTTTAAAAATGTTGTTCATGTCAATTTTATCTTTACTAGAGTATTTGCCTTGGGATTCTGTGCCAATGTCACAAACTGAAAGTTAGGAGACAGATTATATATACTTAGGAATGCAATTCAAGTAACATTGGTTATTGTGACTAGGATACAACCCACTGCCCCTGCTTCAGGAGCTCTTATTGTAAACTTTGCCAGAAAAAGAGGTATAATGCTCATCTTTTATTTCTCTCCATTTTGAGGTTATATTCTTAGCTTTCATTAGTAGAGTTTTCTACAGGAAGAATATTTTCTCCATGCAAAATATCTCCCTTTTCCCCATTCTTAGAAATTTTCTGCAATTAATAACCAAAACTTTGCTTTGATTTTACTGTGATTTATTTTACGTTTCTGGAGTGTGATTGGTATGACCTCTGCATCTGATTAATATTTTAAGGAAGGTCATGAGTCTCTGTCTCAGAGATGAAGTATAACTTCACATAATCTCCAAATTTTCTGACCTGATGTTTATGTCTTCAATTGGTTTCCTAGTTTTTAAATTTGATTATATTAATATGCATAAAATATTTCAGGTACTAATGATATTATCTTTGAGAACTGCATTTAGATCACATAAATAAGTACTCTAAAAATGGTATTTTGTAAAGGCATTTTGTGAAAACACCACCCTCGTTTTCACTTATGGTGCTCTCTTGCTCATGACCATCTTAAATCCTTAAGGAAGCATTTACCAACACTTCTCATAGGAAAGACTTGCCATGGAGAAATAGTAACATAGACGCCAACTCCTCCAAAGCCAATGCTTGTTGATGCTTGCTCCCTGGCTGGCAAAAGAACCTTTTGCACAAATGCTAAGAGATTTCTTGGCTCCACTATGTACTATAATTCACCCTGTTATGGAGGAAAACAGCTGTTTTGTGATCATGGTCTGGACATTTTCCATATTGGCATACTGAGTTAAAATCCCAACTTGCCTCTCAGCACTGCAGTTCAGTCTCTAGGCTATTGGATAATGAATGAAGGAGAGAATCCTTGAACTTTCTCTTTCAATTCATTGCCTTTGATTGTCCTCTATAACTTATAGTATGTTTTGTTATTTATCAATAGCTAAACTTGTAGCAGTACATTAAAATATCCCTTGAAATTTTACATTTCAAAATCAAGATACTCAAAAGTATTAGTTGCTCAGTCATCGCTGACTCTTTGTGACCCCATGGGCTGTAGCCCACCATGCTTCACTATCCATGGAATTCTCCAGGCAAGAATACTGGAGTGAGTAGCCATTCCCTTTTCCAGGGGATCTTTCCAACCCAGGAATTGAACCCATGTCTCTTCATTGAAGGCAGAGTCTTTATTATCTGAGGCACCAGAGAAGCCCCACAAACATTTTAAGCAAATATCCTTGACTGCAGTTCATGGAAACATATAACTTCATTGGTACATGATGACACCTTAACCCCAAACCATGTATAAAGCTCAGACACTGGTGTCAGTACTTAGTTTGCATGCAATCTGAAGTCTACAAATGACTCTCGAGTTATCACATATTTGTAATGTACCCAAACACAGACTGCTTCAAAAGAAATATCACTGAGAATTCCCTTACCTCCACAAATGTAAAACCTCATAAAATAAAACTGCATTTTAAAGTTTTACCTTAAAGGGTTTTAACATCAAGAACACAAGACCCTTGAGAATCTTGTAAAATTATTCTCCAGAATAACACAATCACATATCCTGAAACAATTCACATGGAGTAATCCATTTGAAATTCAGATAATAACCTCATATTCTCTTAATAATGGTAGGTACATTAAAAAGGAAAAGAACATAATGAGACACACTGGGAAGAACAAAGAAATCACTTCCTACTGTAGAGATGCATCAATTTCCAGATGCCTTTGGATACTGTTGTGAGATTTCACTAATATAACCATTATACAATGGAACAATCCACTAATAACTCACTAAGGATCATTAAACTTCATTTAAGGCAGTTAGTGGTTTATCAAAGGGACAAAAATATTAATTCCATCTCCAAATGGACTCACAGGGCATGAAGATTCTCAAATCTGTCATCCTGGTTAGGAAGACATGTGCATGCATATGCATTTCCATCACTGGGCGTAAGTAACGGTCATTCCATTTAAAGGGCAAAATTTACATTCTGCCCTAGTTTCTCTAGTACTCAATGTCTAGGTTTGTTTATAGGAAGATAATGTTACCAAGCCATTATCAATAAACCATGATGTACTGAAGAATACCTACAAATTTTAAGAGTGTTAAATACTTCCCTGTACTTTCAGATATGGACAAAGAAACAGGACACATATTTCTTGCAAATTGTGAATCGTCATTTTTCCCCAGGATTCAAAATACAGGTCATAATATTGCATGTTAGTAAGAGAAAGGGGTAAAAGGATTTTTATCATCTGATGAAGTTTTCAGGGGAAGCAGTTACACAGAAAAGATTGGAGTAGACTACAATCAACCTCAGATAAGGCGATGGCACCCCACTCCAGTACTCTTGCCTGGCAAATCCCATGGACGGAGGAGCCTGGTGGGCTGCAGTCCATGGGGTTGCGAAGAGTCGAACACAACTGAGTGACTTCACTTTCACTTTTCACTTTCATGCATTGGAGAAGGAAATGGCAACCCACTCCAGTGTTCTTGCCTGGAGAATCCCAGGGACAGGGGAGCCTGGTGGGCTGCCGTCTATGGGGTCGCACAGAGTCAGACACGACTGAAGAGACTTAACAACAACAGCAACCTGGAACCAGAGAGGGGGTTCCATGGGAGCTACGCAGTTATAGAAACACAAACATTTCCTTGTCTATGTGCACAATAGCCAATTTCAGACACATATTCTAAATCCCATCTCCAATACCTGAAAAAGAATACGATCAATGAAGAAATGGGTATATATCTGGAATAAAAGTGCCACTGATTCTTGAAGAAGGCATAGAATGAGACACAGTTCACTAGTTATCAATGTTTAAATAATTTTTTAAAAATTTACTTTGCTGGCATTTATTTTGTGATGAAAGAATTTTCCTTAACAGTCTACTGCATGAAAATGAAATAGATATTAAAAGACAATTATTTCATGAAAATTATTTACAAAATACTTCACATTCATTAACAAAACACTTTACAACAGAATAAATATTTTATGTAATGGCTTTGTCAGTAGGAATGGTTCCATTAATTACATTATATAAAGTGAAAATTCTTTTTCGCTTTTGTTGGTTTAATATGCTTTGTTCTCTAAAATTCTTTGTCCTTCTTAGAAAGGTCTTTGTATCCTGTTCCTGAAAATATATCACTTTAAAAGAAGATCTGAAAATGCATGTATGCCTAACATAAAATATCTACTGCTAAGGTAAAACAAAAAAAATAATAATAGTAATAATGTACTTGTAGCTCTTCAGCTCCCAACATGAGCCAATGTTCGAGAAAAGAAATGTGTTTGCTTTATACAATACTATTCACAACCAAATTATCCCAAAGTGCTTTACAAAGTAATTAGTTGGAGGCTAGTATGAGAGTATGTAGGCAAACACAGGAGCCATTAAGACACTCAGCAATAGCTCACACACTGCTTTGGACATTAGAACCTGTTTTATTGAGAGTGGAGATGTTAGTTCAATTACAGAGTAATTTAATAGAATAATTGGAATTCCTCTGGGTCTGGTAAGTTTTACAGATCATCAAAAATGATACGCTAACTTCATACTTTTTCCATTTCTAAAAATATCCAAGTGTGAATTAAAAACATATATTTCCCCTCAGGTAATTTAGTTAAAAGAAATCATTGCTATGAGGATGAATTAGAAAAACACATGATTCTTTCCAGAAGATACTTTATAAATTTGGTAAAGAGGTATTATTTCACAAATTCTTTTCTTTATTTTCTCCAGTTGACAAACATTTTCCTTGCTTTTCCCCGAGCTTTGTTTATGCAAGTGTTCACCCAAAAATCCTTTTCTCTTTTCTCAATATTTATTCCCCACTTTTCAAGTCACTGTCTTTTCTTCTCCCATGAAAAATTCCCCAAATGAAACACCCACCTTTCTGATTTTACAGTATATATTTCCTGTATTTCACACTTGGCTTTGGTTCACGTTATTTTTTAATTTTTCTTTATATTTCAAGAATAAGACCCACAAGGACAGCAAAGATGTCTATAATTTCACTTATTTCCAGTACCGTGAGTAAGGTTTAGGTATGTGATGAGATATATGGCTTCCAAAGTTCATGTTGATAGCGGTCTGAAGGATATATTGGCAGGAGCTTTTCTAAGAAAGCCTTGCGCCATGATGGAGCCATTAACAATCAGTCAAGTTTCTGGCTTCTACTTTTTTTCTTTTTTACCACTCTTGGTTTCTTCCTCATTTATCCATGTTCCAAATTCCTTTGATCAAGGGGTCCCCTTTAGACACCATTTCACCCATAAACAACCACTTACAGGAGGATATGGTGACATAACGGCTGATCTTTTCAGCATTTCGAGCATCAAAGACAACTGAGCAGGCCTAGCTCAGCAACTGTCAGCGCATTCCTTACCTTCTGCTGGTCCTCATGTTACTACCCCAGCTGGCCCTTCTTTCTCAGCAGGAGGAAGGCAAAATAACAGAAAAAGTGAAAATGAAAGTCGCTCATTCATGTCAGACTCTTTGCAACCCCACGGACTATACAGTCCATGGAATTCTCCAGGCCAGAATACTGGAGTGGGTGGCCTTTCCCTTCTCCAGGTGATCTTCCCAACCCAGGGATCGAACTGGTCCTTCTTTCTCAGCAGGAGGAATGCAAAATAACAGAAGGTAGAATGAATTATAGAATAAAAGGGGGGATGGAATTTTTACCTAAAATACAAAACAATTCTAAGTCCTTCACTCTTCACTCTAAAACTAGTCTCTGTTCCTTGAAGTTGAATGTGCACAGAGTTGAATGTGCACAGAGGCCCTGGTTTGAGTTTTCACTCAATAAAAGTTGTAAAATCAACATTTTCTGTTAGGCAGAACTATGCTTTGTCAGTTTGGAATTTTTTTCACCATTTTTGTCTTGTGCAGGTGATCACTTTGGAAGTTTCTTTGGCCACCAGAAATTTCTTAGTAACAGATGCAACCTATTATCACCAAAACTAGATAAGTGCCACTGAACAATCTGTAAGGTAGAGGCTAGTTTCATTTCCGTGGTTACTGCCTATACCTCTGAAATCCATGTGACTCACTAAGAAACCCTGTCCCAGGCCAGAATACAACCTGTGCTATGCTGTGTTTAGTTGCTCAGTCATGTCTGACTCTTGGCAACCCCATGGACTGCAGCCTGCCAGGCTCCTCTGTCCATGGGGATTATCCAAGCAAGAGTACTAGAGTGGGTTGCCATGCCCTCCTCCAGGGTATCTTCCCCAAATAGGGATCAAACCCAGGTCTCCTGCATTGTAGGCAGATTCTTTACCACCTGAACCACTAGGGAAGCCCAAGAATACAACCTATCACATTTCAAAGAGGAAACCAGTTGCCTAGAATGAACAGGTACATCCCAGCCACCCAGGGAATATGGAAGCTACATGATACTATAAGTGTCTCTTCTTTACCAGGGGCAAAAACCCAACCCAAAAAAGTTAATTTAAAAATGACTTTACTAGTTCATGTACAGAATAAATCAGGTTCCAACTTGCCAACATCCAGGAGCTCACATACTGTTACCAGGACTTGATCTCTCTCACTTAGCTCTGCATTTTTTTATGTTGGATACATTCTTTGATAGGAATTCCCTTTGTGGTCCCAAAAGGGATGCAATGACTTCAGTTTTATATCCTCTAATTCAAACTCTATAGTCCCAGTGGATATATAATTACAACTCACTAGTTCTGACTGAGTCAGTCACCTCTCCTTTAAACAATTACTCTGGCCAAGAGAAAGCAATGCCTAATTCCAGAAGTGGGAAAGGAGTCAACAACCATCAAATCAGCAAGAGTGAAAGTAGCAGAAGGGTTGTTCACTGAGGGAAATACGGGTGCTCCTTGGGAGGAAAAGGGGAAATATATAATAAATGGCCAAAAACTGTAAATGACTTCTACACTATAAACAGGAAAACTTCTTTCTTGTTTCACTAAGTGCTTATTACAATACCAATAACATTCTTTGTGACATAATTTCCACCCATTTCCCTTCAGGTGGATTTTGGATGAAAATGTGCATATATATTTAGATTTATTTACATATATGCAGGTTTATCTTTATATGCAGATATTTATAAAATAAGTATATATACTTAATAGAAGTTGCTCAGTTGTGTCCAACTCTTTGGGACCCCATGGACTTGTAGCCTACCAGGTTCCTCTGTCCATGAGATTTTCCAGGCAAGAGTATTGGAGTGGGTTGCTGTTTCCCACTCCAGGGGATCTTCCCAACCCAAGGGTTGAACCCGGGTCTCCCACATTGCAGGCAGACACTTTGTCATCTGAGCCACCAGGGATACTTAGGGCACATTATGAATCACTAATGGTACTTTGTCAGCTAATCTAAGTTCTTGAAGTTTTGTGTGACCAACCCCCTCTACAATAGGCAAAATAGTGTCTCTCATTTGGGTTAGTGTTTCATAATAGTTGAGAATTCATATCAAGATACTTCTCCCAACTTTACAATTCATTTATTTATTGAAATTATTTATTGAGCATTTATTTTGTGTCTGACAATATGTTAGTTGCTAAAGATATAATGAACTGCAGAGACAGAAACTACCTTCATGAAATTTAAGAAGGGTGGGATATGACCAGATTTGCATTTTGAAAAGATTACTCTCATTGAACATATGTAGGGAGACTAGTTAGGAGGCTGCTGCTGCTGCTGCTGCTAAGTCGCTTCAGTCGTGCCCGACTCTGTGCGACCCCATAGACGGCAGCCCACCAGGCTCCCCCGTCCCTGGGATTCTCCAGGCAAGAACACTGGAGTGGGTTACCATTTCCTTCTCCAATGCATGAAAGTGAAAAGTGAAAGTGAAGTCGCTCAGTCGTGTTGGACTCTTTGCGACCCCATGGGCTGCAGCCTACCAGGCTCCTCTGTCCATGGGATTTTCCAGGCAAGAGTACTGGAGTGGGGTGCCATTGCCTTCTCCAGTTAGGAGGCTACTTACTGTATTTATATTAGTGCAAGTGGGAGATAAACCTAAGTTTAACTTGAGCAGAAACACATGAAATGGAGTAAAGACATAAGAATAGATAAAAAATTGAATATGAATTACGGACAACTTGCCAAAGGCTAAGAATGGAAGCTGAGGTACCGTGGGATTTTAATGTTACTTCCTATGTATTTGACATACAAAACTGCATAGCTCCCATTCTCTCTAATAAGGAACACTGAAAGAGGACCAGGTTTGATAGATGCTGAATATTTTTACCTTTCCTATGACACTGTGTCTTGCATTTTACTTAGTTCTGGGCCTATATTATCCCAAACATAATATTATTGCTCTATCCAGTGAGAGATCAAATTTCATCTTTACCCTGGAGCAATCACAATATCTGGCCCAAGTAGTACTTATTTATTGTTTTCAATTCACTTTTATGGAGTGGCTGAATAAATGAATAAGCCAATATATAGCCATATATCACAGTGCCTATAAATAGAGTATCACATTATACTTCTTTTGATTCACCATTTTCTTCATTAGGAATTCTCTTGAACTCCTGTGGAACTTGAACAAAATCATAACTATCTTTAAAAATATAATCAGATTTACAATTGTTTGCAATAATTTATACCACTTTTAGAGAAAGTTTTTATTTATTTTTTTCTAACTTTATTGAGATATAATTGACATATATCACTGTACAAATTTAAGGTGGATAGCATAATGATGTGACTTATATATACTAATAAGTTTAGCTAGCATGCACTATCTCATATAGACAGGAAGTTTTGAATCAAACGAGAGGGCAAGGGAATTGTATTGGTAAATATGACATACAGATAAGCAACCATTTGTGTCTTTTCTCTTGTTTAAAGTTAGGGAAGGCTACGTCAGAAAGGCTAGTTTCAAAATTTAATATCTTTTCTCTCCTCCTCCCCTACCCTAGCATGAAGACCTACATTAAGTAGAAAATAATGAACAGTAAAACTAAAAAACAAACAAAAAACCCTCAAAACCCCAGGCAATGGAAAAATAAATAGGGATGTACATTCTCCAAGTTATAAGGCACTTAGATTTTATCTGAAAAATGGTCATTTGGGAACCTTTGTTCTCTTTGCCTCTGAACCCCCAAAAGTACTTATATTCTAAACATTCATCTGACTTCATAAGTGCCTTTTAAGTGATCATCTATTATAGCATTAAACTAAATTACCTCTTCTTTTGCTGTTTAGCTTTTCAAACAGCTGTCATGTTTGAGTCATATCTAAGCCTTCAAGTTCCAGGACTACCTTGATCATCTTTGTCTGATCCCATCCCTTAACTTGTGCTAAGCATAGTCAGTAGTAATATGATTTTGGTTAACTTACACATTAACTGTCATATTAATTTATTAAGTAGTTCCTATTTCTTCAGAGGTAAATAGTAGCCTTTAGAATGTGAATAAAGAACATATTCTCTCTGACAATGCTTTTCCCGCCATTTCTACTTTAATGTTCTTCCTGAGTTAGAATTATTTCCAATCAAAAGTGATTTCAACTCAATCATAAATCTCCCATATATCTTCAGAGGGAATGGTTCCTAAAGCACACCCGCAGGGTTATTTTTTAATCTTCTGATCTTGTAATCACTAGAGCTCAAATAGTTCCCAAGTTACTCTATAACCTTTAGACAAGCATTGATTTATTTTCTGAGTTTCATCTTGCCAGACCTCTCATTTTAAAGATTGCTTCAGAAATGAGATCTGTGTTACCTTAACACTGGTTCTTTTCTGGATGCACGTCCTGCTGTTAACTGAATACATGACAGAAACACTGGAGACATATACAGGGCAATTTCTATGCTAACCATTAAAAGGACCCTGATAAATTTTTCCTCTCAATATTACCTTGGATAAAATTGCACTCTGTGTGTGTGTGTGCTAAGTTGCTTCAGTCATGTCTGACTCTTGTGGCCTCATGGACTGTAGCCTGCCAGACTCTTCTGTTCATGGAATTCTCCGGGCAAGAATACTGGAGTGGGCTGCGATGCCCTCCTCCAGGAGATCTTCCTGACCCAGGGATCTAACTCACATCTCTTATGTCTCCTGCATTGGCAGGTGGGTTTTTTACCACTAGTGCCATCTGGGAAGCCCAAAATTGCACTCCAGTCCTGGGCTAAAAGAATTGCAACATTTCCTAATGGAAATCCAATGGTCCAGTGTCTCTCAGTCCTTTCTCTGCCTTACATTAAGAGAAGAATTATAAAAATTTGCATGGTGTACCTTTTTCCCAGAGATTCTGAATTTAATTGGCCTGGAGTAGTGCCTGAATTAGTGATAACAAAACCCAGCCAGGCTTGAGAAGCATGCTACATTAGTCAATAAAATAAATAAAATTATTTATTAGTCAATAAAATAAATAGAAATAAATCTAAAGACATATGTTCAAATCTTTTATAACTCTATCAATAATTATCTTGTGAATTGAGGTGAGTCATTTCATGTTTCCAAGTTTCATCTTGCCATGCCTCATATTTTTTCACCTATAAAATAAAAAGTTGGGCAAGATGATTAATCCTTTATTCGGTCAACAAATTAAATCATTTAAATTCCAGACCTACTAAGTTCCATGTTGGATATAACCAATATAAACCAGTCACTGATTCTGGTCCCTTGGTTTTTTAAAAAGTGGCTATCATAGCCAGCAATTTATTTTCACTTACAATTAAATTCTTACTAAAATAAAATTTTAAATCAACAAAAATGTTATGAACTGCTACTCAAAACATTCTACCTTTCACCTTTCTGCTTATAGGTAATTGCTTAAGTAAAATGTTATGTTGCTCTGAAGGACTTGTGCAAATTGAGGTCAGAGTTGATTTGTTATATTGTAATCACCCTATATAAGTTTAATTCAGTTCAGTTGCTCAGTCATGTCTGATTCTTTGCAACCCCATGAATCGCAGCATGCCAGGCCTTCCTGTCCATCACCATCTCCCAGAGTTTACTCAAACTCACATCCATCCAGTTGGTAATGCCATCCAGCCATCTCATCCTCTGTCATCCTGTCTTCCTCCTGCCCCCAATCCCTCCCAGCATCAGAGTCTTTTCCAATGAGTCAACTCTTCGCATGAAGTGGCCAAAGTACTGGAGTTTCAGCTTTAGCATCATTTCTGCCGAAGAACACCCAGGGCTGATCTCCTTTAGAATGGACTGGTTGCATCTCCTTGAAAACCAAGGGACTCTCAAGAGTCTTCTCCAACACCACAGTTCAAAAGCATCAATTCTTCAGCGCTCAGCTTTCTTCACAGTCCAATTCTCACATTCATACATGACCACTGGAAAAACCATAGCCTTTACTAGATGGACCTTTGTTGGCAAAGTAATGTCTCTACTTTTCAATATGCTATCTAGGTTGGTCATAACTTTTCTTCCAAGGAGTAAGCGTCTTTTAATTTCATGGCTGCATTCACCATCTGCAGTGATTTTGGAGCCCCAAAAAATAAAGTCTGACACTGTTTCCACTGTTTCCCCATCTATTTCCCATGAAGTGATGGGACCGGATGCCATGATCTTCATTTTCTGAATGTTAAGCTTTAAGCCAACTTTTTCACTCTCCACTTTCACCCTATATAGTCTCATCATATTTGGACAAAATGAAGTGAATCACAGCAAGCTTTACTTTAGTTGAAGAAATAAATAATAAGACAAAGCTACAGCCTGGGAGATTGGAGGTCAGGCATGTGGGTTGATGATATTTAGGGCAAAATGAGAAACTATACCATCTTGTCTAGTCCTAGTCTGGGAAAATCTGTAGGCATGATTACCCAAATATGTATACCTATGGCTGATTCAAGTTGAGGTTTGACAGAAAACAGCAAAATTCTATAAAGCAATTATCCTTCTATACAATTTTTTAAATTAATTAATTAAAAAAAAAGTCAAGCCATTGGTGTCTTAATGTTCCATCATATAAGATGATATCCTGCCCAAGACCTGATTACCCAGATCTGGTGGGTCTTCTGCATACACTTTACCCATCCTGCTTCTTATATGTATTCCAAAAAGGAGTAGAATCATTCATACTCCCATTACCCCACTTTTAAAGAACTTTTTTGTCACTTTATCATCTAGCTTTTAATTGTGATAATATTCCCAGCAACCACTCAACTTTCTTTTATGTTTTAACTACCACTGAAGCCAAGAAATGTTTTGCCTTTGTCTTTCATTTGCCTTTCTTTGCTTTCTCCCAAACAGAAATGTAGACCTCTGAGGTTTATTGCATAAAACATTCCAAATGTCCTACTTTATAAGTTATGAACTGTTTTGTGTATATATACACAGATATTTGAACACTACTGATTTTGATTGATTCCCTATTATGAGCCCCAGTGATTTTCCTCTACAGTGTCTTGCTCTATTATTTAACTCTTTGGATTCAGTTTGTGGCCTGACTATTATTTGGAGTAAAAGAAAATTAGCAATTTGGGGCAATTCTATATCGCATTCACTCTGCAGAGCAGACTGAATATATTTTTAGGCACTGCATGTTTATAACCTAATTTTCCCTCATTACTTTACAGAGGTGACCTTGTTCTAATACCTTCGGCACCTGATGTTATAAAAGTGAAATTCTTTTCAAACCTGCTCTGTTAATGTGTTCCTGCTCAGAAACAAATGCAAGATAACATTAACATTCCTGCCACAAAATACCTGCTAATTTGCTTGCAGTGAAGATAGAAAGCTTTTCATTACATATCACAAACTTCATTTATGTAGAATGAGTCACCAGGCTTGCTGAAAAGCCAATGAGCATCTAATCTCTAATGCTGCCTTCAGCTCTAACATCAATCCTCCTAGTTTAACTCATCTTTTATCAGCTATTCAGTCTTCCTTTCCTTTCTTTCCTTTTTTTTTCAGTTTCTATCCTGTTACAAAATTGTGTTGTTCATCTATCAAAACAACTTTGATTTATGCTTTTTTAATATTACAACTTCACAGGAAACACACACACACACAGAGGAATGTACTATTTTCTTATTAAGGTCAGAATGAAATCTATGCAACAGAAAATGAACAACTTGGTTTCAAACAAATGATGACATTATTAAGTTCATAAAAGTTGCATTCCTGATCTTAAATTCTGCTTGATATGTGTTCCTCCATGTTAAATTTCTCTTGAAAATGATCTGCACAGACATGTACAGATTAATATGTATCTCCAGGCACAAATGAAAAATAAAAAAAAGAGGCTTTCAATGCTTTGGTTATTCTAAATGTATTAAGCCAATGGCATTTCGACTGTGGTTATCCTATTAAAATCATACCCTTATGACATCCTAACACCGGCAGAGTCTTCTGTTAGTCTTTCAGAATTTTCCTGAAGATTAACCCTGGAGATCTACTTTGTGTCAATCTTGGATCATTTCCGTAGGAGGGGGAAAAAAATGTGCTTCATATATCATACTTAGCTGTCAACTTTCATTAAACATGTTTAATGGATATTCTTATTAGATATAAAATCCCCCAAGAGTTCTAGGGCTGACTAAGAATGAACTCTTTTGCAGAGGCAAAATTGGTAGCAAGTTAAATTGAGTTTAATGATCTTGAAGGCGAAAAGTCAATAAAAGTCAGGCAAAGAATGTTTAGGTAGAAGACTAGAGATACTCTATCACTTTGTCTTGGTAACATACAATGCAAAAGTAAGAGGAATTTCTTTTTTCTTTTCTCTTCTTTCTTTCCTTTTAAACACCAAAGACATTTTATCCTTCTCCACAGACTAACACAGAGGCATGTCCTTGCTGTAAGCGGCAAAGCCGGAGGTCATTATGCCTAATTTGTGGTACCCTAGGCCCCAATAGGTCTTCAGAGCATCCTGATGAAAAACACAATGTTAAATGGAGCTCCAGAGAGAATTCTTCCTAGGATGAAGACTAGTCTTATTTGTCTGCTGAAAAAGCACTCACCTCTCTGTAGTGTGACTACTCCATGTGATTAAAAATAAAGTGAAGATCAGGGTTCAGATTAAGCCAAAGGAATGAAAGAATGTGGAACTCATTTCCCACAATGAACACCTCAAAAACACACCTACCTGTGGAACAATTCTAACAGAAGTCTAAGTGGAAACTTGGCAAAGGATTCTTATACAACCAAGGCTGTAAGTAAGATGCATATGTCAATGGGTATGAAGGGAATAAAAGTGATTACATTAGGACCCATGTCCCTGGGAGGGGACTCTGAGGAAACGGAAGTTAACATGGAAGGACATCTACCCTGGGGAGCAAGCAATACAAGCCACAGGTAGGGCGCCCCAATCCTGGGGTTCTGTGCAGGGAAGACAAGCTCTCTCGTCTGGTTGGGGGACCACTGAGACACAACTATGGAAAAGACTCTATTGTGGGACACGGAGGTGACCTTGTCCCAGGGTGGAGCCTGGGGGGTGGGGGGGCAGCAGTGGCCATGCTTGGTGCTTACAGAAGCATCACATCAGAAACAGCCTAGGTCTCTGATGGCAGCCACTCCACCACAACTCACCCCAAATACATGGCAGGAGGCCATGCAGGCCCACTTGCCATCGAGTGATTCCATAATAGGGTACGGGTAGAGAAGACAGGGCCAGGGATTGGTTGTGAGAGGAAAAGGGAACTTGCCCCCCAAACTGACTCTGAGTAGAGCCACACATGTCTGGATAAATCTGCGGTGGCCTGCCAAGCTAACAGTCCATATAAGCTGTTTTCTCTGCAGAAGTTTGGCAGGCCAGGGAGTATCATGATGTATTCAAAGTGCTGAAAGGGGAAACTCTGCAACCTAGTATACTTTACTCAGAAAGATTATCAAGTAGAACAGAAGAGATAAAGAACTTCTCAGAGAAACAAAAACTAAGAACTCATCAACATTAAACCTACTCTGAAATGTTAAAGGGTCTTCTGTAAGTGGAAAAAAAGTAAGAATCTATAGAAAAGGCAAAATCCAACTAGTAGTATAAACTATAAAAACACTGAATCACTATGTTGTACACCTGAAACTAATATTGTAAATCAACTATATGTCTATAGTTGTCCACATATAACATAAAAATAAAAAAGTCCACAAATAACAAATGTTGGCATGATGTTAAAAAAGTGAACCCTTCCCCGGTAGCTCAGATGGTAAAGAATTTGCCTACAATTCAGGAAACCTGGGTTTGATTCCTGGATCGGGAAGATCCCCTGGAGAAGGGATTGGCAACCCACTCTAGTATTTTTGCCTGGAGAATCCCGTGGACAGAGGAGCCTGGCAAGCTACAGTCCATGGGGTCACAAAGAGTCAGACATGACTGAACAACTAACACTTCACTTCACTTCCTACACTGTTGCTGAGAATGTAAATTGTGCAGCCACTATGGAAAACAGTATTTAAATTTTTCAAAAAGCTAAAAATAGAAGCATTATTTGACCCAGTAATTCCACTCCTGGGTATATATCCAGAAAAAACAAAAATACCAATTTTAAAAAATACATACACCCAATGTTCATAGCAGCATCATTTACAATAGTCAAGATATGGAACCAACACATGTGTCCATCAGCAGAATAATGGATAAAGGAAATGTGGTGTGTGTGTGTGTGTGTGTGTGTGTAATGGCATATCATATATATAATGGAATATTGATCATAAAAGAATGAATTCTGCCTTTTGCAGTAACACGGATAGATCTAGAGAATATTACACTTAGTCAAAAAGATAGAGAAATATGATATTACTTAAATGTGGAATCTAAAAAATAATACAAATGATGATGTATAGCAAAACAGAAACAGACTCACAGATATAGAAAAAAACTAGTAAATACCAGTGGGGAAAGGAAATCTTGGAGGGCCACATTGTGGGCTATGGGTTTCAGATGCACAAACTGCTATGTGTAAGATAGGTAAGAGGCAAGGATGTATTATATAACATAAAAATTATAGCCATTATCTTGTAATAACTTTTAATGGGATATAAACTATAAAAATATTGAATCACTATGTGGTATACCTTAAAGTAATATTATAAATCAACTATGCTTCAATAAAATAAAATTTTTGTTTAAAAATTAAAAAGACATATCAGATAAAGAGTAAATAAAACCACTAGCTGGTACCACCAAGCTAGTGACACTTGCTATATTGGTGACATTCAAGTCACCAATACTAAAGGTTTTGGGATTCTAATCTAGATTTACCTTGGAATATTCACACCTCAAATTATGCTTCTTTTGCCTGGAATTCTTAAAGAGATAGCAATACCAGACCACCTTATCTGCCTCCTGAGAAATCTGTATGCCAGTCAAGAAGCAACAGTTAGAACTGGACATAAAACAACGGACTGGCTGCAAATTGGGAAACGAGTATGTCAAGGCTGTATATTGTCTCCCTGCTTATTTAACTTATATGCAGAGTACGTCATGTGAAATGCTGGGCTGAATGAAGCACAAATTGGAATCAAGATTTCCAGGAGAAATATCAAAAACTCAGATATGCAGATGACACCACCCTTATGGCAGAAAGTAAAGAAGAACTAAAGACCCTCTTGATGAAAGTGAAAGAGGAAAGTGAAAAAGCTGGCTTAAAACTCAACATTCAGAAAACTAAGATCATGGCATCCAGTCCCATCACTTCATGGCAAATAGATGGGGAAACAGTGGCAGACTTTACTTTTTTGGGCTCCAAAATCACTGTACATGGTGACTGCGGCCATGAAATTAAAAGACCCTTGCTCCTTGGAAGAAAAGTTATGACCAACCTAGACAGTATACTAAAAAGCAGAGACATTACTGTGCCAACAAAGGTCCCTCTAGTCAAAGCAATGGTTTTTCCAGTAGTCATGTATGGATGTGAGAGTTGGACTATAAAGAAGGCTGGGCACCAAAAAATTGATGCTTTTGAACTGTGGTGCTGGAGAAGACTATTGAGAGTCCATTGGACTGCAAGGAGATCCAACCAGTCCATCATAAAGGAAATCAGTCCTGAATACTCATTGGAAGGAATGATGCTAAAGCTGAAACTCCAATAATTTGGCTACCTGATGCAAAGAACTAATTCACTGGAAAACACTCTGATGCTGAGAAAGATTGAAGGCAGGAAGAGAAGGCAATGATGGAGGATGAGATGGTTGGATGGCCTCACCACCTCAATGGACATGAGTTTTTGTGTGTTCCGGGAGTTGGTGATGGACAGGGAAGCCTGGTGTGCTGCAGTCCTTGTGGTTGCAAAGAGTTGGACACAACTGAGTTACTGAACTGAACTGAACACACAAAGACTTTCTCAAAAATAATACCTTTAAAGCATTCCTGCTTCTTGTCAGCTCTAGTAAGTATACTGAAATAATCATATCCTTAGTTTTTCCAAATTTGCATTCTCCCCTAAGACTCCAAGTTTTCCCAACATTCAATTATTCATTTACTCCACATCAGCAAATTATTAGATAGGACAGAAAAACATTTCTGAACATTCAATTTTGTTCATTATTCATCTACTTACAGCGGATATTTTTATGCGTAAATGAAAACTACTTCAGTGCTTCTGATGCTGACAAAAATAGGGACTTACTCTGAAGTAATATATAAATGATTTTTGTGTTGAGAATTTTTCTATACCTTTTCTTGTTAAACACTTTCACTTATTTCTGGGCAGTTTTTCAACCCTGAGAAATTTGCATTAAAATTACCAAATAATAGTATGCAACTTATATTAGTACATATTTTCCTGTGTATTTATAAACTCTTATGATCACTATAACAACACTATGAAGAACATATGTGGTCAACTGGTCAGCACTGGGATAAATTGGAAAGAATTTTTATTAATATCTTAGAAGCTCTGAAAACTAGCTGTAGCTTCAATTAAATACTGGTTTGGATAAGTCATATAACCCCTTTGAACTTCAGTTTCTTCATTCAATCATTTGACTAATAAAAACAAACAATGGTTGTCTGTAAATGAACAAAATATAATTTATCCCTTCAAGTTATGATATAATAGATACTCAGATATATACCGAATATATAAAGTTTTTAAGACAGTAAAGAGAAAATTATGTGAGACATATCCTTGGCCAAATGTTGCTTAGATCAAATGAAATAAGAACAAAGAAATTTGAAAATGATACACAGGTTATGTAAGAGCAAAGTATTATCATCAGCATCATCAAAGTATTTGACAAGTATCCCAGGTGTTGTCAGCAGAATGATGTCCCTCAAAGAGTTCCATGTCCTAGTCTTTAAAAGATATCAGTATGTTACCTATTTTTCAAAGGGGGCTTTGAGTTTATGCCTAAAGTGTTTGGGTTGGGGAGAATATCCTGGATTACCTGGGTGGGCCCAATGTTATCATAAGAACCCGCCTGCCAAAGTAGGGGACATGAGGGATGTGGGTTTGATCCCTGGGTTGGGACAATTTCCTGGAGTAGGAAATGGCAACTCAATCCAATATTCTTGCCTGGAAAATCCCATGGACTGTAGGCTACACTCCATAGGGTCACAATGGGTCAGACATAACTGAAGTGATGTAGCATGCATTATAAAATATTAGAATTTTTAAAAATAAATAAATTAGTTATTAGTTTTATGAGCCCACAGATGAGAGTATTTGACAAAGGGAGAGTAGTGATGATGGGGATGTAAAGAGGTGCAAAGACTATAGAGGCTAAAGGCCAGTCTAAGACCAAGAGGAGGTAGGGGACCTCCCTCGTGGTCCAGTGGCTAATACTTTGCACTCCCAATGCAGGGGGTCCAGGTTTGATCCCTGGTCAAGGAAATAGATCCCACATGTAGCAACTAAGACCCAGTGCATAAAAAATGAAACAAAACAGAAGTTAAGAAAAATCCCATGGGGAGGTAATATGCATAGTGAATGGTAAGATTCTCACCCCCACTTCCCACTGCTACTAGAGAATTTCAGTTCTTAACATTTTGTACATATTGGACTCTTATGAAAACTACCCTATGAATAAAGATGTAAGCTTTTTCAAATGATCTGATGACCACTGCAGCAATCACTAGGAAACCAGTGAACAGATTTAAGCTTGGAAATTCCATGAATACTTTAATGGAATCCAAAAGAACAGAGACATCAATTGTAAGAGCTCCAGTTCAAAGACAATGGGGAAAAAAGTGAAAAAGACAATTTTGATAGATTAAAAAAGAAAAGAACTGTTACAATCTGATCATGGTTAGCTAAAGGAGGGAGACAGAATGACCCTAAGATTCCTACCTTGAAGGACAAGGTGGAGAGCCATCATTCACTGAGTAGCAGAAATGGTTTGAATATATCAACTGATTTAATCCTCATGACAATGCTATGAGGTGGTTTGTATCATTGTTCCAGGTTTACTGATGAGTAATCTGAATCTCAAGAGACTAAGTAATTTACCCAAGGTCACCAGTTTAGCTATTAACAGGGCAGATTCAAATTCAGGTGATGTGGCTCTAAAACCATGGTTGTGTTTCTGAGAATAGTGTTCTCAGCCACCGTGCAGTATTTATTTAGAGAATGAGAATAAATTTTATTTTGGACATGTGAGATTATAAGCAAATGAAATGGAATAACTCAATACATTTTCCTGTCATTACAGGAAGATCTCAGAACACTGCTGCCATGTGGAGCAAGGTTGACCCTGACAAACAGTAAATCTAGATACCACTACATTGTTCAGTCAATAGGACATCTTAAAGTTTGCTGAATGTGCTGAGAACTGTAATATTACTTCATTATCACTAAACTATAGCAATTTATAAAGGAATTGGAGATAGAGGTACTTCCCTAGGGACAGTCATGTCATATGGCTATTATAAAAATATAGTTTTAAACAACATCAAACCTAAGTTGCTGCTGCTGCTGCTAAGTCACTTCAGTTGTGTCCGACTCTGTGCGACCCCATAGATGGCAGCCCACCAGGCTCTGCCGTCCCTGGGATTCTCCAGGCAAGAACACTGGAGTGGGTTGCCATTTCCTTTTCCAATGCATGAAAGTGAAAAGTGACAGTGAAGTCGCTCAGTTGTGTCTGACTCTTCGCGACCCCATGGACTGCAGCCTACCAGACTCCTCAGTCCATGGGATTTTCCAGGCAAGAGTACTGGAGTGGGTTGCCATTGCCTTCTCCCAAACCTAAGCAGTATTGTTCAAGTATCTTCATATCACACTAAATATAAGTTCTAAGGGGTCAATAGAAAACTAAATAAATCTCAGTAACAAATTATCTGACTCTATGTGACCTGGATTTTATAAATTAAAAAAATATATATTTTAACAATTGTATTTTACTTCTTAGTGAAGCTGTTCAGTCGTGTCTGACTCTTTGCGACCCCATGGACTACAACCTACAGTCTCCTCCATCCATGGGATTTTCCAGGTAAGAGTACTGATGTGGGTTGCCATTTCCTTCTCCAGGGGATCTTCCCAACCTAGGGATTGAACCCAGGTCTCCTTGCATTGCAGGCAGCCGCGTTAGCATGTGAGCCACCAGGGAAGCAATGTAGGTAAATGCCTCCTTAAGGTTTAGTTACCGAACTATAACTGCTAACAAGTAAAATGACAGATATTAATTCCAATTTAGGTATGAAATTTCTGTCATATAATTAAAGATTTGAAAACTCACATGTAGTCAAGAGAAGCCTCATTACCCACAGGTAGTTGACAAAATGCTTCACCACCTGCATATTGCCTGTTAAATTTAGATCAAGATTGACAAAATAGTTTTTCCTGTGGTGCTCGTATCTCAAAAGCCAAAGCTTCTAAGACTCCCTTACCCTAGTGTGACTTTTTATTTTTATTTTGACAGAAATCTGTCTTCATAGAAGCCTTTAGAACTCTTTTGAAACTTTTTTCTCTATTCTTTTGCTGTTAGGAATTCCACTTCTCAGTTACAACTGCACGGAAACTTTAAGATAACCACAACAAAAACAAAAGCGTGGCAGCAAATTGAATCTGACTTTCTGGCAGCAGAAAGTAACAAAATCTCTCCTTTAAATCCCTCCAGTATTTGGTGAATCTTCTAATCCTAAAGAGTTCTTATTGATTCTTTTTTGTTATAAAATAAATATCATATCTGAAGGACCTTTTTTTTTTTATAAAAGTCTGGAGAGTTTCAGCTACCTTGTTGAGAAGAATTCTGATTCGGAACAAGGAGTCAATACATTAAAAAAAAAAGACTCTGGCCATTTGGAAAAAAACATGAAAATGAATCTTTCATTTCCTTTGAATTTCACATTCAATCAATGTATGGCTTTCTGACATGTGCTATATTTGGTAGAATCTGAGTATATGTCTTAAACAGATTGAGAGAATTCTTAAATATTGAGAACACACTGATTTTAACTCAAAGGTAAACATATATGAATGTAATATATATATATATACATATCTATGCATACATACAAACATCTATGCATATATACATACATATATATATGCTTGCTTGCTTTTTACTGTAATTTGTTTTAAATTTAAAATATCAACCATATGTTTAAGTACATTCAGTGCATGTATATTCCTTATGATATGTGCCAATATTTCAGCATTTTCTGTACATGTTAACTATGATTTTCTGAGTTTGAAGTCCTACCTGCTGTTCATTCTGGAAGTTAGAGGATTGTTTTGGGAGCTCTTAGGTGACTCTGCTGCATCTGGGTCACTGAGCTCAGATCCTAGCAGAACAGAATTTTGTTGTTCTCCCAGTGGACTTCTTTTTTAGTGCATGCTGGTTTTAATATTCATTCTCTCCCCAGGGTATAACCGGGTTACACTCCAAGTCCAGCTTAGCACAGTGGCCAGATTTCTGACAGTTTTGAAGATACTGTGGGCTATATTAATGTTTAAAATATGGGTAAAGAGCCACATACAGATCAAGAGAATAAATCCTGGAACTTCATACACACATGAACACACACTCAAAGCCTTTCTGTAGATAAGTCCTCTAAGTAAACCATTAACAATCTGTGATAATTCAAGTGACTTAATTGTTAGAATGTAGTTACTGTTTTCCAGTTTTACCTTCAAGGTTGGCCCATGGCAAAGATCTCAAGGGCAGCACAATAAGGAATCTTGGAGGTATTCACTTCGTTTCTAGTGAAATACTGTTTAATAGAACAAAATTGGAATATATAATGCCTTTATAAATTTTCTCCTAAACAATGGCATTTACACAGCCTAGGGATATTTCTGAAGTAATTAGCTACACCAAAAACAAAATTATTTTTAAAATAGATAGATCCATAGCAAAAAAAGAAAGGCCATTGTTGTTAACAACTACGTAGTCAATTATACTTTGTCAACTATAATTTTTAAATCACCTATTAAAAAGTGAAATAAAATAAGTACTTGGGGGAGCAATGGTAAAGCATTTATTTTAGAAGCGATAGAATTAAAATGCCATGAACCATAAGATTATGACTTCTTTGGATTGCATTTGACAACGCAAAATTTAACAAGTTATGACAATTTTTGGAAAGATGTTGAGAGGTCAGAAAGTTCAATTTTCTGGCTTCGTATGAGACTATACCTAAACTGACTTAGGAGAAATTCTGTTCTCTTAGGAGAGAATTATGTGATCAATTGTAAGAACTGTATGAGGTAAGAAAAAGATATCTCTTTAGTTCTTTCATACTGAGGAAATTTAATATAGAGAATTGATTAAGCAAGTGATAAAAAAAATTTGAATGGCCAAACTGAGTACCATGAAGCAACAGCAGGAAGACATCAACTATTTTTAGGGCAACAGGGACAATCAGAGGAAGTGGTGTAACCAGAGCAAGAGGCTTGCCTAGTGTGCATTAGAATCCACTACTCTGCAGGCAGGAGCTGGAACCATGAAACAGTGGCTTCCTATCAGAACCTGGAACCAATGTGGACACATCATCACTGCTAGAAATGCTGAAGGCAGAACAAGAGAAGGAGAAATACCCACTCACCCCCTTCTTACACTCACCAGTGCCTACAACTTGCTGAATATAACCAGAAGTCTATAGACGTGATTATCTGTGATAGAGAACAAAGCAAGGTAGTTGGAAAAAGAGACTAGAGATCAGATAGCAAATGACCAGCACATGAATTATGAGAAATAAAAAGTTTAAGAATCCTTTGTCCATCCTCTTACCTTTTCCAAACCATTCATAGCCAGAAATGGTTTTGAAAAACGTCTGTGCTTCTGATGAAATAAACGCCTTTATTTATAGCCTGATCACATATTGCAGTGTTCACTGATCTGGTCACCATCCTTTTACAATACTGCTACAGTTGTAAAATTCTTTGGGTGACCTTAATTATTATTTTATTTGACTGGCTATAGAAGCAAAATATTCCTCGTTTTCATGCTTGAGTGGTTATATTCAAGAATGAACAGAAAGAATGATATTGAGATGCCAAGGCAGAAACTTAAAGCACTTGTCTCATCTTCCTTTAAGTATTTAAGTGCTCTGTCTATAGAGTTTTATATTTCTCCTTAGTGTGGAGGATTAACGAATATTTAGTTAATCAAAGCTATTCTCTTTCAATATCATCATCATAAAATCCAATCCACATCCATTCTGCTTAGAACACCATCTTCCATTTTGCATAAATATTTCCAGAATTCCAACTATCCATCTCTGAAATCATGTTGAAAAGATTTATCACCTTTCCAGGGAGGTAATATCAAATTTTACTCATAAAAGTATCACTGACTTTCAATCTCTTTTCTGGTCTATATGTTCTCCTAATTCTTTATGTCTAACTTATTAAGAGTCTATTTTGATAATTTTTTTCTGCTTTTGAAGAGGAAAAGTTAAAATTTTACATAACCTCCTGCTTGTTCTGTCTCTGTAACTCAGCTTGTTCCTTGCAAAATCTGGATCACTTCATAGCCTTGGGAAGTGGGGACTTACAACACTAGCTTATCTCATTCACCCCTGTCCTGCTCTTTACAATTGCCAAGCCTCTGTAATCCTGCTTAACCATGCTTGTCTGTATAAAGGTCAGGCATTCCACCACCTTGTCCTAACCGTTTGTTCCACACACGCCAAACCCCTTGGTTTAAACCAGGCTACTAGCAGCTGGTATTGCCCACTACAGTCTGTCTATAAGAACTCTGTAACCCCTTTGTTTGGGTCTCAGAGCTTGGAGTGTTAACTCCTCTGGGCACACTGGTGGAATAAACCCAAGTTCTCCAACTCTCCGAGTGTGGTGCTTGGTTTCTCAATTACTGGTTTCTGCAACACTTTACGTAATGGTCTTAAGACAATTTTTAGCACTGATAATGTGGTTATTTTCATCCCAGCCAAATCCAATTAATTTTTCAAATAAAACTTCAAGGGACATTATATCAAAGCTTTTACTCCAGTTAAAAACAAAATTCAGGAGGAATATGGCCATGTTCCTTTCCTCCACTATTTCTTTAATTCTGTCTAAAGTTCTGTTGTTTGTTCTCATACTAGGATAGTTTCTATAGAATGCAGTGTGTGTTATTTTGAGGGGGGGGGCGGAGTATGGCTATAAACCCTGTATCAGTCAGGGTTCTCCAGACAGAACCAGTAGGATGGATGCATGTGTGTATACAAATGCGTGTGGGTGTCCACGTGATTAAAGAGTTGACCCATCAGTTGTGGATAGTGGCAAGTTTGCAATTTATAGGGCAGGCCTCTGGCCTAGAACTTAGGGTAAGAGTTGATGTTTCAGTCTCGAGTTTGAAGGCAGTTTGGAGACAGAATCCTTTCCTTTCTGTGGGACTTCATTCTTTTAAGTCCTTTGATTGGATAAGGCCTACTCATATTATGGAGGATAACCTGTTTTATTCAAAGTCTACTGATTTAAATATTCCAGTTCAGTTGCTCAGTCATGTCCAACTCTTTGTGACCCCATGAACTGCAGCACACCAGGCCTCCCTGCCCATAACCAACTCCCAAATTTACTCAAACTTATGTCCATCAAGTCACTGATGCCATCCAGCCATCTCATCCTCTGTCGTCCCCTTCTCCTCCTACTCCCAATCCCTCCCAGCATCAGGGTCTTTTCCAATGAGTCAACTCTTCGCATGAGGTGGCCAAAGTATTGGAGTTTCAGCTTCAACATCAATCCTTCCAATGAACATCTAGGACTGATTTCCTTTAGAATGGACTGGTTGGATCTCTTTGCAGGCCAAGGGACTCTCAAGAGTCTTCTCCAACACCACAATTCAAAAGCATCAATTCTTCGGCACTCAGCTTTCCTCACAGTCCAACTCTCGCATCCATACATGACCACTGGAAAAACCATAGCCTTGACTAGATGGACCATTGTTGGCAAAGTAATGTCTCTGATTTTCAATATGCTATCTAGGTTGGTCATAACTTTCCTTCCAAGGAGTAAGCGTCTTTTTAATCTCATGGCTGAAGTCACCATCTGCAGTAATTTTGGAGCCCCCAAAAATAAAGTCTGACACTGTTTCCCCATCTATTTCCCATGAAGTGATGGGACCGGATGCCATGATCTTCATTTTCTGAATGTTGAGCTTTAAGCCAACTTTTTCACTCTCCACTTTCACTTTCATCAAGAGGCTTTTGAGTTCCTCTTCACTTTCTGCCATAAGGGTGGTATCATCTGCATATCTGAGGTTACTGATATTTCTCCCAGCAATCTTGATTCCAGCTTGTGCTTCTTCCAGTCCAGCGTTTCTCATGATGTACTCTGCATATAAGTTAAATAAGCAGGGTGACAATATACAGCCTTGACATTCTCCTTTTCCTATTTGGAACCAGTCTGTTGTTCCGTGTCCAGTTCTAACTGTTGCTTCCTGACCTGCATACAGATTTCTCAAGAGGCAGATCAGGTGGTCTAGTATTCCCATCTCTTTCAGAATTTTCCACAGTTTCTTGTGATCCACACAGTCAAAGGCTTTGGCATAGTCAATAAAGCAGAAATAGATGTTTTTCTGGACTCTTTTGCTTTTTCCATGATCCAGCAGATGTTGGCAATTTGATCTCTGGTTCCTTTGCCTTTTCTAAAACCAGCTTGAACATCAGAAGTTCACGGTTCACATATTGCTGAAGCCTGGCTTGGAGAATTTTGAGCATTACTTTACTAGCGTGTGTGATGAGTGCAATTGTGCGGTAGTTTGAGCATTCTTTGGCATTGCCTTTCTTTGGGATTGGAATGAAAACTGACCTTTTCCAGTCCTGTGGCCACTGCTGAGTTTTCCAAATTTGCTGGCATATGGAGTGCAGCACTTTCACAGCATCATCTTTCAGGATTTGAAATAGCTCAACTGGAATTCCATCACCTCCACTAGCTTTGTTCGTAGTGATGCATGTCTAAATAATGTCTTCATGGCAACACCTAGACTGGTCTTTGACCAAACAACAGAGCATCATAGCCAAACCAAAGTTGACACATAAACTTAACAATTATTTTTGACTTTGTCACAAGTCCCTTCTTTGACATGTCAAATGACCAGAAATCTATTTAATCTGAATTGTATTGCATTTTAATTTATCATAAAAATATAGTAATATGAAATATTTGGGGAAATGTGCATTCTGAATATATGACTATAAAATCAACAATATTATTTTAGATATGTTCCTGGTGGTCCAGTGGTTAAGAATCTGCCTGCCAATGCCAGGGACATGAGTCCAGGGGGATTCCACATGTTGTGGAACAACTAAGCCAAGCCTGAGTTTCATAACAACTGACAATGTATGCCTAGAGCCAATACTCTGCAACAATAGAAGCCCTCACTTGCCATAACTAGAGAAAGCCCAAGCACATCAGTGAAGACCCAGCGCAGCCAAAAAATAATTAAAGCTTTAAAAACTTATTAAAATATTATTTTAGAATATTAAATATTATTTAAATTTATTTTAAGCAAATACATCAAAGTGAAAAATGACTTGCAATATTTCCCAAACAGAAAATCTGATAAAACTTCTGTAGGAGAGATAAATTAACTTTGATGTGCTATAAAATGCTCTCTAAAGCTAACTTAAATTTGTAAAATTGTTTTTTAACATTGAACATTTATTCTGTAATCTTCTTTGCATTATCTTAATTTTCCATACATTTTACAAAAATAAATTGTAGTGGCTATATACGGTGCATCAATTTTAGATATACACATAAACCAGTATTTTTATAAAGCAATATTTTATAAAACCAATGCTTGTCTAATTAGTAGTATTTTAAACCTTATTTTATGCAACTTTCTAACTTAGAAAATATTTGTATTTTTTATATAAATAGTTCTTTTATTACTTTCTTACAAATTTATTTATAAGAAGCATAGTCATAATGAAATTAATGTTCTTAAGGAGACTAATGCCTTAGTCACCCTGTAGTTTTCATTAACTAAATGCCATTTTCATATATTAGTAATATTTTTTTAACCTTACAATTTTTCCAGCTGAGATTAAATAGTTCTCTTTCAATTCTTTTTTCAATGTTGTTTTAATTTTTCTTCCTGATATTATTCTTGTTCTTTTCTCAATAGTTCAGTTGCCAGAGTTTAAAAATTTAGAAGTACTTAATTTTTTTTCAGTCTCCTAATAGTAGGAGAGATGGTCTACAAATTTGAGCTCCACTGGAAAATATATCTGTCTTTCCTTTTTTATTAAAGAACTTAAGCAATATTTAGAAATCAAATCACACACAACATTATTTTTCAAATAATAATAAGTTTCAAAGTTAGAATTAAACAGGTATGGATTTCCTTTCACGAGATCATATGCTAAGCTTGTATATAAGAAAAATATGTATTATTAATAGTTCCTTTTCTGAAGATAATGCTTTTCCCTGTGTAATTTAAAGATTTTTAATAAACATGGCCTCATTAATTTTCTCAGTGTCCCCTAAGATAATTGTGTATGCATGACTTCCATTTTACAGATTATAAACTAACCTAAGGAAACTGAGTGTCATGGGATTCATTTTGTTTCTCATGCCACAGCTATGACCCACAAAGATTTCAAATTTATTATAGGAATAGACTTTATTTTACTCTTCTATTGTATTCCCCAAAGTGCAAAGAGAATGCAATCTTGTGTGACCAAAGGGGAAAAAAAAAAGTTTCAAAGTCAGAAAGCCAAGCTTTGAGACACAGATTTCTGGCTTAAGCAAATTATTTAACCTCTCCGAGTTTACATCTGTGAAACACCTGCTCTCTCTCAACATAGTGTTGTTTGGGAGGCTCAAATGTAAGCAGTATGTAAATTGTACATATTTTGTAAAATGCAGCTCCCATATAAATGTTAGTTATTAAGTTATGCTTATTTCCTCACTTGACACTTGCATTGACAAAGACTGAATCTTTTCAATGTTGGCATCCTTCAAGCCATAGTACGTGTATATCAGATATGTTCAACAATCATTTACTGAATACATTAATGCATGAATGCCAGGCCCTGGTGTAGATCCTGCTGTTGATAGTTCTGTTTTTAAATGTTATTATCAGGTGGAACTGAAGTCACTAAGTGCCTGAAGGAAGTATGGTGCAAGCTGTGGCTAATTAGGGAAAAAACCATCTACGCAAAGGATAGAGCACTTTGCAAGAGCAAAGACCTTGATATGGAGTGTGCCAAAAATGTTCAAGATACAAAAGAAGGACCATTTTGGCTGCTGCAGTAACATGAGATCTGAGTAGGATAGGGGTAGATCAAGAAAGGCCTTGAAGGTTCTTATAAGTATTGATGTTTACTCTGAACAATTTGGCAGTGCTTTGTACAAGGAAAGGCATGTCACTGTAGATCCTGGTGAGACTGTACTGTACAGGAACAAGAGCAGAGGCACAAGACCAGCTAAGGTGTCAGTACAACAGTCCAAGCAAAATATGATGGCAGAGTCAACTAAGATGTACTAGCAGAGTAGGCAGTGAGAAGAAGGCAAATTCTAGAAGCATTTAGAATTGTGGAGTTGATAAACGTATGTGATTGGAATTATAGTGAAACTATACACACATTTCAGAAAAATTAACATTTTTGTAAAATAGAGTTGTTCAATGTATGAACATGGAACGTTTCTTCAGTCATTTAAATCTTTAAAAATCTCCCTTAATTAGCTTTCAGGCTGCCAGTGTCAAGCTATGGAACTTAATTTCCTATATTTTATTATTCTTAATTTACCTTATATAATCTTTAGATATATAATCTTTACAGCAGGATGATATCTTTCTTCTGGCTGAATATTATTTCATTTTATATATATATACATACATATATAAAAATATGTATACATATATATACATATATATACATACATGTGTGTATAATATATGCTCTCTCTCTCTCTCTCTCTCTATATATATATATATATATATATATTACATCTTGCATTGGTGGACATTTAGGGTGTTTTCATATTTTGGCTACCGTGAATAATGCTGTAATGAACACGGGCCTGTAGATATCTCTTCAAGGTCCTGTCTTCATTTCCTTTGGATATAGACCAGAAGTGGGATTTCTTGATAATATAGTAACTGTATTTTATTTTTTGAGGAACTCCATGTTGTTTTCCATAGTATCTGAACCAATATACATTTCCACAAACAGTAAAAAAGGGCTCCCAATAATCCACATCTATGCTAGCACTTATCTCCTTTCTTTTTGATGAGAGCCGTTCTAAAAAGTATGAGATGATATCTCATTTTGGTTTTCATTTGAATTTTCCTGATGATTAGTGATGCTGAACATCTTTTCATGTACCTGTTGGCCCTTTGTAGGTCTTTGGAAAAATATCTATTCAGTTATTCTGCCATTTTAATTTTTATTTTTTTGCTATTGAGTTGTATGAGTTTTTCATATATTTTGGGTATTGATCCCTTGCCAGGTATATGGCTTGCAAATATTTACTTCCACTCTGTAGGAGGAATTTTCCTTTTGCTGATGGCTTCCTTTGTATAGGTTTTTTATTTGTAGTGCCACTTGCTTATTTTTGCTTTGGTTACCATTGCTTTTGGTTTCAAATCCAAAGATTTATCGCCAGGACTGATGCCAAGAAGCATATCCCCTATTTTTCTTCTAGAGTTTAAGTTATATGTTCAAGGTTTTAATCCATGTGGAGTTGATCTCTGTGCCTGGTAGATGAGGATCCTGTTTCATTATTTTGCATGTGACTGTCCAGTTTTCCCAACACCATTTATTGAGAAGACGGTTGTTTCCTTTCCTCATCGTTTCCTTTCTTTTAAGTTAATTCACTATGTATGTATGGTTTTATTTCCTCTCTCTCTGTTATTCTGTTTCACTGATCCATGTGTCTGTCTCTACTCCAATACTGTACTCTTTTGATTACTATAGCTTTGTAATATCAATTGAATTCAGGAAGTGTGATGCCTCCAACTTTGCTCTTCTTTCTCAAGATGGCTTTAATTATTCAAGGTCTTTTGTGGCTCCACATGTTTTAGCATTTTTTTTTCTATTTTTGTGGGAAAATGCCATAGAAATTTTGATAGAGGTAACACTGAATCTGTAGATCATTTGGGTAGTATGGGAATTTTTTTTTAATTAATTTTTTTTTTTTGGCTGTGCTGTATCTTCATTGCTGTGTGTGGGCTTTCTCCAGTTATGGCAAGTAGAGCTACTTTTCATTATGGTACACTGGTTTCTCATTGTGGTGTCTTCTCTTGTCACAGAGCCCTGGCTCTAGGTGCAAAGGCTTTGGAAGTTGTGGCACACGGGCTTATTTGCACTGTGGCATGTAGCATCTTCCTAGACCAAGGATTGAATCTGTGTCCTCTGCATTGGCAGGTGATTCTTAATCACTGTACCACTAGGGAAGTATGACATGAGGATTTTAATATTACTAATTCATTCAATCCATGAACATAAGATACCTTTTCATTTATTTGCCCCTTCTTTAATTTATTTCATTGATTACAGTCTTCAATGAACAGATCTTAACCTTCTCAGTTAGATTTATTCCTGGTATTTTATTGTTTTTGATGTAATGTAAATGGATCTATTTCCTTAATTTATCTTTCTGATAGATTATTGTTGGTGTATTGAAAGAGGACTTACTTTGTCTTTGATGAAATTTGTATCTGGTAATTTTTTGAATTTGTTTATCAATTCTTACAGGCTTTCCCCTGTCCCCTCAGGATTCTTGAAGATTTTCTACACATAATATCATGTCAGATGCAAACAGAGAGAATCATATTTCTCATCTGATTTTGGATGTCTTTTATTTATTATTTTTGCCTAATTTTTCTGGCTAGTTCTTCCAATAATATGTTGAATAAAAATGGTAACAGTCGGGATTCTCTTTTTGCTCCAGATTTTAGAGAAAAAGCTTTAATCTTTTTACATTTGAGTATGACAGTAGCTATGGGCTTATTACACGTGGGCTTTATTAAGTTGAGGTTTACATTGCTTGATTTGCAGATATAGAACCATTCTTGCATCCTTGGAATAAATTCCTCTATATCATGGTATATAATCCTTTTAAAGTATTGTTGAATTTGATTTCCTAATATTTTGTTGAGGATATGGATATTTGCTTCTCCCTTTATCAGCAATACTGGTCTATAATATTTTTTTCTTAGTATCCTTGTCTGGTTTTGATATCAGGGTAATGCTGGCCTCATAAAGTGAGTTTAACAATCTTTCTTCCTCTTCACTGGAAGTCTAAGGAAAATCTGTAGTAGTGCTTTAAAAGTTTGGTAGAATTTACCTGCAAAGTCATCTGATCCTAAGTTTACTATGTTGAAACATTTTTGATTACTGATTCAATCTCCATACTAGTAACTGGTCTGTTCAGATTTTTGGTTTCCTCATGATTCAGTCTTATTAGGTTGTATCTTTCTAGGAATTTTCCTATTTTTTCTAGGTTGTCCACCTTGTTGGCCTATAAGTGATCACAGTTGTATTTTACAATCCTTTGTATATCTGTGGTATCAGCTGTAATATCTCCCCTATATTTCTAATTTTATTTGGGTCTTTTTTTCCCCCTTAGTAAGTCTAAATAAGTGTTTGTCTATTTTTTTTTCATTTTTCAAAAAACTCATTTAGTTTAATCAATTATCTTTTGTTGTTGCTTAGTTGTTAAGTAGTGTCTGACTCTTTGTGACACCATGGACTGCAGCACGCCAGGCTTCCCTGTCCTTCACCATCTCCGAGAGCTTGCTCAAACTCATGTCCATTGAGTTGGTGATGCCATCCAGCCATCTCATCCTCTGTTGTCCCCTTCTCCTCCTGCCCTCAATCTTTCCCAGCATCAGGGTCTTTTCCAGTGAGTTGGCTCTTCACATAAGATGGCCAAAGTATTGGAGTTTCAGCTTCAGCATCAGTCCTTCCAGAGAATGTTCAGGGTTAATTTCCTTTAGGATTGACTGGCTTGATCTCCTTGCAGTCCAAGGGACTCTCAGGAGCCTTCACCAACACCACAGTTCTAAAGCATCAATTCTTTGGCATTTAACCTTTTTTATTGTCCAGCTCTCCCATTCACACATTCATACATGACTACTGGAAAAACCATAGCTTTGACTATATTGACCTTTGTCGGCAAAATAATGTCTCTACTTTTGAATACACTGTTTATGTTTGTCATAGCTTTTCTTCCAAGGAACAAGCATCTTTTAATTTCATGGCTAGAGTGGACCATCTGCAGCGATTTCGGAGCCCAAGAAAATAAAGTCTGTCACTACATCCATTCTTTCTCCATCTATTTACCATGAAGTGATGGGACCGGATGCCATGATCTTCGTTTTTTGAATGGCAAAGGAGAAGCCACAATAAGATAGTAGGAGGGGCTCAATCATGTTTAAAATCAAACCTCAAACTCACCAGAGACACTTGGAGGGTGCAAACAAAGCCTTGTGCACACCAGGACTGAGAGAAAGGAGCAGTGACCCCATCAGAGACTAAGCCAGACTAGCCTTTGAGTGTTTGAGGGTCTCCTGTGGAGGAATAGGTCAGCAGTGGCCTGCCATGGGGACAGAGGCTCTGGTAGCAGCAGGTCTGGGAGGTACATGTGGCCTAAGTCCTCTTGAAGGAGGTCATCGTTAGCTCCACTGCAGAGCCACTGGGTGGGTGACTCACAAACTGGAGAACAATCATACCAAGGGAGTTCTCACACTGCTGTGAAAGTCCTAGGCCCCACAACAGACCTCCCAACCTGGGGATCCAGCAAAGGGACTGAGTATCCCCAGGGCATCTGACTCAAGGTCAGTGGGATTTGATTACAGAACTTTAAAGGACTGGGGAAATAGAGACTCTTGGAGGGCACAGACAAAAGCTTGTGTGCCTCAGGATGCAGGAGAAAGGAGCAGGGACCTCACAAGAGATAGCCGGGCTTACCTGTGTGTCAGGAATTTCCATGGTGGTATGGGTTGACAGTGGCTGCCGCGGAGTCTGGGGCACTGATTACAACAGTCCTGGGAGCTGCGGCCTGTGGGCATAAGTCCATTTGAAGGAGGTCACCATTACTGCCATTACCCCTACCATAGTTTGGCCTTAGGCCAAACTACAGGGAGGGAACACAGCCCCACCCATCAGCAGAATTATCTTTTAGTCTATTATTATTTTCTATTGTCTTTTAGTTTCTATTTCATTTTTTTTCACTCTAATCATCATGGGTGAATTTCCACAACTGGCCCACAGGTTCATGAAAAGATGCTAAATATCAGAAGCCCCATTAACCACAGGAAATGCAAATCCAAACCACAATGAAATGCTACCGCACACCTGTTAGAATGGCTATTATAAAAAATACAAGGAACACATATACATGGGATCTAGAAAAATGGTATAGATGAACTTACTTGCAAAACAGAAATAAAGACACATGTAGAGAACAAATGTATGGATACCAAGGCTAGAGGAGGGAATAGGTTGGGAGATTGGGATTGGCATATATACACTACTATTGAAACAGAGCAGGACCCTATGATCTTTCCCTTTTCCCCTCCCCTCTATGTCCTCTGTCTTCCTTTTGTCTGTGGAAAACTTTAGTCAAAGAATAAGTTTAATCAGAGAAGTGAGAAATGCAAAAACAAAGGAAAGCAATCAGAGGAGAACAAATAATAATATAGTCATTAAGCATGGTCAAGAATCTTTAGTTCTTTCTCAAAGGCGATACATAACATTCTGAGCCACACCCTGTGAACTGTCTTATAGATACTAAACCCCAGGTGGAAAAGTTAACTATACAATGATTAGACTGTACCCACAACATGAGCTGCCACAATTCTGAGAACCAGCCTCAAAGAAATGGCCTCAAAACAACTCTGGAACTGAAAATTAACTGTACCTAAAATATTCAAAACGATGATGGTCAGACCACTGATGACCAATTTGAAAATGAAATTGGAAAATCCTATGGACAGAGGAGCCTGGCAGGCTATAGTCCATGGGGTGGCAAAGAGTCGGACACAACTGAAGCGACTAACACAACACGAGGACATGACGACAGTAGAGCTGACCGCACTGCTTCTGCATTTAGCTGTCACCCCACCCCCACATCTGTCTATGAAAGCTCTTGCCCCACTGATTGCCAGTGGGGGCAGTCGGCCTTTGGACAGATGTCTGCCCTCACCCCCCGTCCCCAGTTGCTGGCACCTAAAATAAAGCTAACTTTCCTTTCCGTCTGCCTGGCATGTTTTTTGGCTTTGGGGCAGCAAGCAGCTGTACCCCACACACACCTTTAGGCAAAACTATATATAAAATAGATAACTGATGGGAACAGACTGCACAGCACAGGGAACTCTACTCAGTTATCTGCGGTGGATAGGAATGGGAAGGAAATCCAAGAAAGAGGGGATACACGTATACATGTGGCTGACTCACTTTGCAGAAATTAACACAACATTGTAAAGCAACTATATAGCAATTAAAAAATAGACAAGAGATAATAAGTGTTGGTAAGCATTTGAAGGAAAGGTAATCTTGTATACCGTTGTTGGTAAACTTGGAGCTTCCTCAAAAAATTGAAAATAGAAACATTATATGATCTAGCAATTCCACTTCTGAGTGTAAACCCAAAGGAAATGAAAAAATAATATTGAAGAGATATATGCACTCTCAAGCTTATGACAGCATTATTTAAAATAGTCAAGACATGGAAAACAACCTATCTGCTAGAGTGAAATATTATTCAGCCATGATAAAGATGGACAACCTGCCATTTGCAACATGGACTGATCTTGAAGATATTATGCTAAGTGCGATAAGTCAGAGAAAGACAAATACTGTATGACAGCACTGATATATGGATGCTAAAAGAAGCCAGACTTGTAAAAACAGAGTAAAATGGTGGTTGCCAGGGTTTGAGGGGTGGGGAAATAAAAGAGATGTTGAAGGTACGGGCTTGCAAAGAGTAATAAGTAAGTCCTACATATCTAATGCACAGTATAGTGAATATAGGTAACAATATCATATTATAATCATTAAACTTGCTGAGAGAGTAGATATTAATTATCCTAACCACGAAAAAGAAATGATAATTATGTGCTGTGATAGAAGTGCTGATTATCACTACAATAGCAATCATATTATAAATATACAAATGTATTAAATCAATGTTTTACACTTTAATTTTACACATTATGTTAAATATATTTCAGTTATTTTTTTAAATAAATTAAGTATTAGCAAACTGAATCCCAGAAAATTAACAAGAATATAAACCACAAAAAAGTCCAGCTTGTTTCAAATATGTAAAACTGATTGCTGGTCATTTGCATTAATAAAATAGAGAAGAGAAATACAATCAAAGTAATAGAAAATGATAAAATTAAAAATGGCCCAAATTAGGAATAGATAAGAACTTTTTTCTTGCAAGTGATATCTACAAATATCCCACAGCAAACATTTTAGTTAATAGTGGAATGTTGAAAGTTCTACTTAATGAGATCAAGGACAAGACAATGTCTGCTCTTATTGCTTTCATTGAACACTGTACTGACTATCCTAGTCACTGCAGAAGTACAAGAATAAAAGATATAAGATCTCTACTGTAAGACTTAAAACTGTCACTAAATCAGAAAACATCATGTATACTTTACAAATCAAAAGAATCTATAGTCAAATTATTAGAATTAATAAGCAGATTTAGCAAAATTTTTGAATATGGAGATGGGCCATAAAATATGAAAACACACATAAATAGGTGTAACAAATTATATTATATATTGATATTGTTATACATTACGATACAAGTTCAGTGATATTATATGAGACATTCAATGTGTTGTCCCTCATTAGTAACACATAATTCCATAATGTGTAAAGTTGAAATGAAAGCTTTAATGCAGCATTTCCATCTGTCCCTACACTTAAATCGGCGATATGCTGATTTATATGTAAATGTAAGTAAGTGAAAGTCACTCAGTCATGTCCAACTCTTTGCGACCCCATGGACTATACAGTCCGTGGAATTCTCTAGGCCAGAATGCTGCAGTCGGTAGCCTTTCGCTTCTCCAGGAGATCTTCCCAACCCAGGGATTGAACTGGGGTCTCTCGCATTGCAGGTGGATTCTTTACCAGCTGAGACACAAGGGAAGCCCTATTTGTATGACTTCTTTATAATTTTTACTAAGGAAATCTCTGCTTTAAGCATATCCTACTGGCTTCTCAGGTGGTGCTAGTGGTAAAGAACGTTCCTGCCAATGCAGGAGATGCAAGAGACATGGGTTCAATCCCTGGGTCAGGAAGATCCCCTGGAGAAGGAATGGCAACTCACTCCAGTATTCTGGCCTAGAGAATCCCAACAGCAGAGGAGCCTGGTGGGCTACAGTCCATGGGGTCGCAGAGTCAGACGTGCCTGAAGCGACTTCTCACACACACACACAATATGTCCAGCGCCTGGTTTCAGTGGTTGCACCTAAGAGGCATTCAAACTATCTACTGATTGAATGAATGAAAAAATAACTATAATCATTTTCTAATCGCTAAAGTCTCTTAAATCTATTCTACTATTCAAATCACCTTTAATTTTATGTTGGATGATGCCTCTTTTTTGAGAGATTAAAACTATTAAATATCCCTTCTCTTTTAACAATGTTTGTCCATTCAATTTTGTTCTCCAGTCGAGTAATCGAGCCACATGTAGTTTTTGTATCCTCTTGTTGGAGATGGGTAAAGTAACCGCCCAGAACAGAGACGGGCACTATGGCATTGCTGAACAAGATGCACAGATTTACTGTAAGACAGCCTGGCTTCCAGTTCCAGACACTAGCTATGACACAATAATTCTATGACCTAAGGCAAGTTATAGTTTATCTTTCTAAGTCTCAGTTTACACTGTTAAAAATGAGAAAATAATACCTATCTGTAAAGATCACATTTTAATGTGATTTTTTATATGCTACTGCTTTGCACTGTTTAGCACTAGGTAAGTATTTATTATTACTGTTATTACAAACCAATGACTGTATAATCCTTGTACATACTTCCTACTGGAAATTGCAGAATTTCTAAATAAGAACTTAGGCAGAGAAATCTAGTTGTGAGAGAAGTTTTTTAAAAGTTTTTGAAACTATAGTTGCATGGCAAATGTGCTTTTTTTATTTAGAGTACTTTTTTTCTTTTTTATCTGACATGTCTCAGGCATAGTAGGTAATGGAGAATGTGGGGAGTGTTGCTACTCCTCCATTGACACTGCTCAATTATCCTCCTGGGTGTGATAAATTTCCTACTCAAATAAGAAGTTAAAACAGAGGAAAAATATATATTGCTTTTAAAAATCAAAGCCATTAATTCTGAAGAGGAACAAGTTAAAAGGCAGCTGCTAAGTTCTATGCAGTTCTAAAAACAATATTGAAAGTATTTGTTAATTGCTGTGGTTTCATTACTGAATAATACTTGGAATATGTTGGCCTTCACTAGGCAATATGTTGGCCTTTACTGACATTAGTTTATAGCACAGGTGGAGAAAGAAAGTAAAACTTGTGAAAGATTACACACTGTAATGTAGGTAATTTAAAAAATTTTTTCATTAAATTTTAATATAAAATGTAAAAGATTTGCATAAGATTTAAAATAATATCAAAATTACATTATTTTAAAAACTATTAGTTGTTCAAAGGCAATATCCAAGATTGGCAGAGAACTAAAGTAACAGATACAGTTGAAATCATTTTATAGTAGGAGAGAAAAGGCAATCATTGTCTCCCAAGATTTCTTGACTCTGTTTTTGCCTAACAAAATCATAAAGTGGAAATATAACTCGAATTTCAAAGAAATATAAGTAAGAATTTATGAAACAAATGTTTGTATTGTTTTGGGGACTGATTAAACTGCCCTTATAAAGTTTATATTCAGTTATTGAAACATGAAGTATCAAAAGTTTCTAATCTAATGTTTATAAAATTGGATGGGCCAGCATTTATTGAATACCTTAGCTTTTATCAGAGACAAATTAATTGCCATAAAAAAAGAATGAAAGAAATTATTTTACATGAACTTTCCTGGCATCAGGATTTTTAACTAGTAATGCGGTTCTCCAGAATCTTTCAATTATAAGGTGCAACAGAATAATTTGAAGCTTAAAAGTGCATCATATGGAAGACATTATAATTTTAAAAGACTACCAATGTTAATATAATGATGGGAATTTTAAGATCATTCTATCAAATTATTTAGAAATTTTGGGCAGGTAAGATTGGCAGTGAAAATTTGGGTATGAAGGTCTGAAAAGATAGAGGTACTTTTTCTTTGTTTTTCTTGTTTTTTTGTTGAAGACAGCTATAAGTTGAGGTTAATAGTATCTAGCCTTCAAATCCTCACTGCAACTTGGTCTTAAGGAGACAGAGAATCTGAATTATACCTTGCAGTTTCTGAAATGCCAAGTGACGGCAGCGTTCCCTGTCTCACAATCTTTACCTGCAAAAATCAGCTGTGGGTCTCAGGAAAGCAGTTGATTGTGTGACTTGATCAACAAAGGGACCATAAGTCAATTCAGTCACTCAGTCATGTCTGACACTTTAGACCTATTGGACTGTAGTATACCAGGCCTCCCTGTCCATCACCAAATCCTGGAACTTGATCAAACTCATGTCCATCGAGTCGGTGATGCCATCCAACCATCTCATCCTCTGTCATCCCCTTCTCCTCCTGCCTTCGATCTTTCCCAGCATCAAGGTCTTTTAAATTAGTCAGTTCTTACCATCAGGTGGCCAAAATATTGGAGTTTCAGCTTCAACATCAGTCCTTCCAATGAATATTTAAGACCGATTTCTTTTAGGACGGACTGGTTGGATCTCCTTGCAGTCCAAGGGACTCTTAAGAGACTTCTCCAACACCAGAGTTCAAAGGCATCAATTCTTCAGCGCTCAGCTTTCTTTATAGTCCAACTCTCACATCCATACATGACCACTGGAAAAACCATAGCCTTGACTAGATGGACCATTGTTGGCAAAGTAATGTCTGCTTTTTAATATGCTATCTAGATTGGTCATAACATTTCTTCCAAGGAGCAAGGGCCTTTTAATTTCATGGCTGCAGTCATCATCTGCAGTGATATTGGAGCCAAAAAAAATAAAGTCTGTCACTGTTTGCATTGTGTCCCCCATCTATTTTCCATGAAGTGATGGGACCCGATGCCATGATCTTAGTTTTCTGAATGTTGAGCTTTAAGCCAACTTTTTCACTTTCCTCTTTCACTTTCATCAAGAGGTATTTTAGTTCTTCTTTGTTTTCTGCCATAAGGGTGGTGTCATCTGCATATCTGAGGTTATTGATATTTTTCATGGCAATCTTGATTCCAGCTTGTGCTTCATCCAGTCCAGTGTTTCTCATGATGTACTCTGCATATAAGTTAAATAAGCTGGGTGACAATATACAGCCTTGACGTTATCCTTTCCCGATTTGGAACCAGTCTGTTGTTCCAAGTCCAGTTCTAACTGTTACTTCCTGACCTGCATACAGATTTCTCAAGAGGCAGGTCAGGTGGTCTGGTATTCCCATATCTTTCAGAATTTTCCACAGTTTGTGGTGATCCACACAGTCAAAGGCTTTGGCATAGTCAATAAAGCAGAAATAAATGTATTTCTGGAACTCTCTTGCATTTTTGATGATCCAGCAGAAGTTGCCAATTTGATCTCTGGTTCCTCTGCCTTATCTAAAACCAGTTTGAACATCTGGAAGCTCACAATTCACATATTGTTGAAGCCTGTCTTGGAGAATTTTGAGCATTACTTTGTGTGTGAGATGAGAGCAATTGTGCAGTAGTTTGAACACTATTTGGCATTGCCTTTTTTGGGGATTGGAATGAAAACTCATCTTTTCCAGTCCTGTGCACACTGCTGAGTTTCTAAACTCGCTAGCATACTGGTGCAGCACTTTCACAATATCATCTCTTAGAATTTGAAATAGGTCAGTTGAAATCCCATCACCTCCACTAGCTTTGTTTGTAGTGATGCTTTCTAAGGCACTTGACTTCACATTCCTGGATGTCTGGCTCTAGATGAGTGATCACACCATCGTGATTATCTGGGTTGTGAAGATCTTTTTTGTATAGTTCTTCTGTGTATTCTTTCACCTCTTCTTAATATCTTCTGCTTCTGTTAAGTCCATACCATTTAAGTCCTTGATTGTGCCCATCTTTGCATGAAATATTCCCTTGGTATCTCTAATTTTCTTGAAGAGATATCTAGTCTTTCCCATTCTATTGTTTTCCTCTATTTCTTTGCATTGATCACTGAGGAAGGCTTTCTTGTCTCTTCTTGCTATTCTTTGGAATGCTACATTCGAATGGGTATATTTTTCCTTTTCTCCTTTGCCTTTCACTTCTCTTCTTTTCATAGCTATTTGTAAGGCCCACTGAGATAGTCATTTTGCCTTTTTGCCATTCTTTTTCTTTGGGATAGTCTTGATCACTGCCTCCTGTACCAAGTCACAAACCTCCATCCATAGTTCTTTGGGCACTCTGTCTATCAGATCTAATCCCTTGTATATATTTCTCACTTCCACTGTATAGTCATAAGGGGTTTGATTTAGGTCATACCTGAATGGTCTAGTGGTTTTCCCTACTTTCTTCAATTTCAGTCTGAATTTGGTAATAAGGAGTTCATGATCTGAGCCACAGTCAGCTCCCAGTCTTATTTTTGCTGACTGTATAGAGCTTCGCCATCTTTGGCTGCAAAGAATATAATCATTCTGATTTCAGTATTGACCATCTGGTGATTTCCATGTGTAGAGTCTTCTCTTGTGTTGTTGGAAGTGAGTGTTTGCTATGACCAGTGCATTTTCTTGGCAAAACTCTATTAGCCTTTGCCCTGCCTCATTCTGTACTTCAAGGCCAAATTTTCCCATTACTCAAGGTATTTCTTGACTTCCCTCTTTTGCATTCCAGTCCCCTATAATGAAAAGGACATCTTTTTTGCATGTTAATTCTAGAAGGTCCTATAGGTCTTCATAGAACCATTCAACTTCAGCTTCTTCAGCATTATTGGTTGGGGCATAGACTTGGATTACTGTGATATTGAATGGTTTGCCTTGGAAATGAACAGAGATTATTCTGTCGTTTTTGAAATTGCATCCAAGTACTGCATTTTGAACTCTTTTGCTGACTATGATGACTACTCCATTTCTTCTAAGGAATTCTTGACCACAGTACTAGATATAATGGTCATTTGAGTTAAATTCACCCATTCCAGTCCATTTTAGTTCACTGATTCTTAAAATGTTGATGTTCACTCTTACCATCTCCTGTTTGACCATTTCCAATTTGCCTTGATTCATGGACCTAATATTCCAGGTTTCTATGCAATATAGCACTTCACAGCATCGAACTTTACTTCCATCAACAGTCACACACACAACTGAGTGTTGTTTTTGCTTTGGCTCCATCTCTTCCTTTTTTCTGGAATTATTTCTCCACTGATCTCCAGTAGCATATTGGGCACCAACGACCTGGGGAGTTCATCTTTCAGTGTCCTATCTTTTTGCCTTTCCATAGTGTCCATGGAGTTCTCTAGGCAAGAATACTGAAATGGTTTGCCATTCCCTTCTCCGGTGGACCACATTTTTTCAGAACTCCCCACCATGACCTGTCTGTCTTGGGTGGCCCTACAAGGCATGATTTAGGTCATACCTGAATGGTCTAGTGGTTTTCCCTACTTTCTTCAATTTCAGTCTGAATTTGGTAATAAGGAGTTCATGATCTGAGCCACAGTCAACTCCCAGTCTTGTTTTTGTTGACTGTATAGAGCTACTCCATCTTTGGCTGCAAAGAACATAATCAATCTGATTTCGGTGTTGACCATCTGGTGATGTCCATGCAGAGAGTCTTTTCTTGTGTTGTTGGAAGAGGATTTTTGCTATGACCAGTGCATTTTCTTGGCAAAACTTTATTAGTCTTTGGCCTGCTTCATTCTGTATTCCAAGGCCAAATTTGCCTGTTACTCCAGGTGTTTCTTGACTTCCTACTTTTGCATTCCAGTCCCCTGTAATGAAAAGGACATCTTTTTTGGGTGTTAGTTCTAAAAGGTCTTGTAGGTCTTCATAGAACCATTCAACTTCAGCTTCTCCAGCATTACTGGTTGGGGCGTAGACTTGGATTACTCTGATATTGAATGGTTTGCCTTGGAAACGAACAGAGATCATTCTGTCGTTTTTGAGATTGCATCCAAGTACTGCATTACGGACTCTTTTGTTGACCATGATGGCTACTCCATTTCTTCTGAGGGATTCCTGCCCGCAGTAGTTGATATAATGGTCATCTGAGTTAAATTCACCCATTCCAGTACATTTGAATTCGCTGATTCCTAGAATGTCGACATTCACTCTTGCCATCTCTTGTTTGACCACTTCCAATTTGCCTTGATTCATGGACCTGACATTCCAAGTTCCTATGCAATATTGCTCTGACAGCATTGGACCTTGCTTCTATTACCAGTCACATCCACAGCTGGGTATTGTTTTTGCTTTGGTTCCATCCCTTCATTCTTTCTGGAGTTATTTCTCCACTGATTTCCAGTAGCATATTGGGCACCTACTGACATGGGGAGTTCCACTTTCAGTATCCTATCATTTTGCCTTTTTGTACTGTTCATGGGCTCTCAAAGAAAGAATACTGAAGTGGTTTGCCATTCCCTTCTCCAGTGGACCACATTCTGTCAGATTCTTATGATTATACAGTGGGAGTGAGTAATAGATTTAAGGGCCTAGATCTGATAGAGAGAGTGCCTGATGAACTATGGAATGAGGTCTGTGACATTGTACAGAAGACAGAGATCAAGACCATCCCCATGGAAAAGAAATGCAAAAAAGCAAAATGGCTGTCTGGGGAGAGCCCACAAATAGCTGTGAAAAGAAGAAAAGTGAAAAGCAAAGGAGAAAAGGAAAGATATAAGCATCTGAATGCAGAGTTCCAAAGAATACCAAGGAGAGATAAGAAAGCCTTCCTCAGCGATCAATGCAAAGAAATAGAGGAAAACAACAGAATTGGAAAGACTAGAGATCTCTTCAAGAAAATGAGAGATACCAAGGGAACATTTCATGCAAAGATGAGCTCGATAAAGGACAGAAATAGTATGGACCTAACAGAAGCAGAAGATATTAAGAAGAGGTGACAAGAATACACAGAAGAACTGTACAAAAAAGATCTTCACAACCCAGATAATCACGAAGATGTGATCACTGACCTAGAGCCAGACATCCTGGAATGTGAAGTCAAGTGGGCCTTAGAAAGCATCACTATGAACAAAGCTAGTGGAGGTGATGGAATTCCAGTTGACCTATTCCAATCCTAAAAGATGATGCTGTGAAAGTGCTGCACTCAATATGCCAGCAAATTTGGAAAACTCAGCAGTGGCCACAGGACTGGAAAAGGTCCGTTTTCATTCTAATCCCAAAGAAAGGCAATGCCAAAGAATGCTCAAACTACCACACAATTGCACTTATCTCACATGCTAGTAAAGTAATGCTCAAAATTCTCCAAGCCAGGCTTTAGCAATACGTGAACTGTGAACTTCCAGATGTTCAAGCTGGTTTTAGAAAAGGCAGAGGAACCAGAGCTCAAATTCCCAACATCCACTGGATCATGGAAAAAGCAAGAGAGTTCCAGAAAAACATCTATTTCTGCTTTATTGACTATGCCAAAGCCTTTGACTGTGTGGATCACAATAAACTGTGGAAAATTCTGAAAGAGATGGGAATACCAGACCACCTGATCTGCCTCTTGAGAAATCTGTATGCAGGTCAGGAAGCAACAGTTAGAACTGGACATGGAACAACAGACTGGTTCCAAATAGTAAAAGGAGTTCGTCAAGGCTGTATATTGTCACCCAGTTTATTTAACTTATATGCAGAGTACATCATGAGAAACGCTGGACTGGAAGAAGCACAAGCTGGAATCAAGATTGCCGGGAGAAATATCAATAACCTCAGATATGCAGATGACACCACCCTTATGGCAGAAAGTGAAGAGGAACTCAAGCCTCTTGATGAAAGTGAAAGTGGAGAGTGAAAAAGTTGGCTTAAAGCTCAACATTCAGAAAATGAAGATCATGGCATATGGTCCCATCAGTTCATGGGAAATAGAAGGGGAAAGAGTGGAAACAGTGTCAGACTTTATTTTTGGGGGCTCCAAATTCACTGCAGATGGTCACTGCAGCCATGAAATTAAAAGACGCTTACTCCTTGTTAGGAAAGTTATGACCAACCTGGACAGCATATTCACAAGCAGAGACATTACTTTGCCAACAAGGGTCCATCTAGTCAAGGCTATGGTTTTTCCAGTGGTCATGTATGGATGTGAGAGGCGGAGAATTGATGCTTTTGAACTGTGGTGTTGGAGAAGACTCTTGAGAGTCCCTTGGACTGCAAGGACATCCAACCAGTCCATTCTGAAGGAGATCAGCCCTGGGATTTCTTTGGAAGTAATGATGCTAAAGCTGAAACTCCAGTACTTTGGCCACCTCATGTGAAGTGCTGACTCCTTGGAAAAGATTCTGATGCTGGGAGGAATTGGGGGCAGGAGGAGAAGGGGATGACAGGATGAGATGGCTGGATGGCATCACTGACTCGATGGAAGTGAGTCTGAATTAAATCTGGGAGTTGGTGATGGACAGGGAGGCCTGGCGGGCTGTGATTCATGGGGTCACAAAGAGTCAGATAGTACTGAGTGACTGAACTGAACAAGGTATGACTCATAGTTTCAGTGAGTTAGACAAGGCTGTGGTCCATGTGATCAGATTGGTTAATTTTCTGTGATTGTGGTTTTCAGTCTGTCTGTCCTCTGATAGAGAAGGATAAGAGATTTGAGGAAGCTTCCTGATGGTAGGGACTGACTCAGGGTCAAACTGGGCTTGTTATGATGGGCAGGGCCATGCTTAGTAAATGTTTAATCCAATTTTCTGTTGATGGGTGGGGCTGTGTTCCCTCCCTGTTGTTTACCTGGGGCCATACTATGGTGGAGGCAATGAAGATAATGGAGACCTCCTTCAAAAGGTCCCAGGCATGCACTGCTACACTCAGTGCCCCAACCCTGCAGCAGGCCACCACTGACCCATGCCTCTACCGGAGACTCCTGGACACTCATGGCAAGTCTGGGTCAGTCTCTTGTGGGGTCACTGCTCCTGTCTCCTGGGTCCTGGTGCACACAAGTTCTGTTTGTGCCCTCCAAGCGTCTGTTTCCCAGTCCTGTATAAGTTCTGGTGGCTCTATGGTCGGGTTAATGACGATCTCCTCCAAGAGAGGTCCTACTTTACTGCATAAAACCTACTATAATGCATTTAACATTATGCTGCTGCTGCTGCTGCTAAGTCACCTCAGTCGTGTCTGATTCTGTGCGACCCCATTGACGGCAGCCCACCAGGCTTTGCTGTCCCTGGGATTCTCCAGGCACGAACACTGGAGTGAGTTGCCATTTCCTTCTCCAATGCATGAAAGTGAAAAGTGAAAGTGACTTCACTCAGTCATGCCTGACCCTTAGCGACTCCAAGGACTGCAGCCTACCAGGCTCCTCCGTCCATGGGATTTTCCAGGCAAGAGTACTGGAGTGGGGCTAGGTGCTGTGAATTTTTCCGAGAAATTTAAGACACAGTCTTAAAAGTTTAAGAGTTTATTTTGAAATTCATGTGAAATAAACACATTAAGATAACAATGTAACACCTTGTATAATTAAGGTCTTCCTGGCAAAATTTCAGGGCAGGAGGAATTTAAAAGATATTCTGCAAATTAGAAAAGAACTCTAGGAGGAGATGAACTAGAGATAGGCCCTTTGCCCTGGGTAGGATTTGTGTAGGCAAAAGAAAGAAAATAAGACAGTGGGAAAATTATAGACAAGAATTACATGCATAAAGACACATGGTAAGTAAGAACATAAGCGTGCAGTTCCTGAATGTACAGATATTTCTGAAATCTGAGCTGAGAATCCTCACTCCATATCATCTCAGAATTTCTGTAACATAATCCTAGTCAGCATACAGTTGTCTTCAAAATTGAGTCTTTTGTAGTATTTTCCATTTAAGTATACAAATGTGAATAAATAAAATGTATTGTCTAAACACATTCTTCAGTGTTGACTGATCCTTTAAGTGGGCTCCATTTTGTCAAGAGTCTTCTAATACAAGCATGAAAATAAATATGTGGAAAGCAAGAGTGGACATAGAGTGAGAAATTGTTTGTAGGACAGAGGTCAAACTCAGCTTTCATAGCCTCCAAAGTATATTATCTTTTCTAGTAGAGTATGAGCTTTTATATAATGGTGGTGGACAATTTTTTTCTCTAAGAACAGAAAGAAAAGACAAAAGGACTGAAACTGAAAGCAAAGGATTTTAGAGAAAGTATATTACCTATCAGAATTTTAATACAGAAGGAAAGATTACTAAAATAAATCATGCACTCTTAAATGTTTAAGGAAATATTATTAACCCCGGTTGCCAAAGCACTGACTACAAACAAGGGGTAACAGAAGTGGCTACTTGAAGTGAATTCCCTATGAACTCAAACCTTTCCAAATGAAATTTATGAGGGTGTTAAAAATGGTTCCTCTGTCTAGTTTGTACAACACAGCTTTCTTGAATGCTAAAATCAGCTGAAATACTGTGAATAATAAGTTATAATAAATTGAACCAGATTAAATTCAGTAGAATAGGGATCAATATCCCAATTATTTGTAGTATTAATAAAGACAAGAACAAAATGCCACTCAAGGACCATGAAAGTTCTCTGAGTCATTCAGCTTATCACTTCACAGAGTTGCCACACACTGGACAAGAATATTTTGCTTTGCTTATTGCTAACTAAAATTAAGAAAGCTTTGGGGGAAGGGTTAGGGAATCCACCTGGAAATCTCCCCCGTGGTCAAACATTTCAAAAGGCCATTACTACTAGCCAGATAGGCACACATTTAATAAACTCAGTCTTAGAATGTATTGCTCTGCTATCAGAGTTTTCTCTTGCCTTGATCTAGAATTACAGTAAAAAGGAAAAAAAAATGTGTTGAGCTCAATATTTCTGCTGGAGGCTTCCCCTACTACCACCCTGAAAGTATAGTCTAATGCTTAAAGATAGCATCATTTGTCATTTATTATCCAAAATCCATGTTGTTCATCTTCTTTAATATTCTTCATTAATATTCTGTATCGATTCAAATATTAAGACACCTTATTGGCCTTCTAAGGTAATTTTGAACTGATTGGCAACAAGCATATAGATATTATTTGCAAGATTCTAAAATAAGAAATCACTAAAAGGAAATTTGTAATTCCCACTCCACCTTGCTAGAGTCACTGAAGAGCTCACAGTACTTAGATCTGGAAGAACATCTGAACCTGCATGCAGACAGCATGTTTTGTCAAGCTTTACTGAAACCTACAGAGCACGGTGGGATCCAAGCTATATCAGAGGCTCCACAGTCCCTTTTCTAATGCCACTTTAGTATACCACCAGGATACCATATTGTGAACAGCAGATCTATCACAGAAAGTGGTCCCTGCTCCAGCATCACATAGCTCCCCTGGTCAGTGCACTGACATGCTGCTCAGTTACACACTAAGCTCTCGCATATCTTGAGCTTCAGGTGCTTGGAATTCTTTCTTCTTAAACCTACTGCTGGCATCTTGTTAAATAAAATTAACAATATTGAGGGATATCCCTTTGAATTATAGAAAAAAAAATGTGAATAATGATGTATTCAATTTTCCAGTACTTCCAAAATCTTGAACCTAAATCTATTTTATCTCAAGGAAAATAACATTTTTTAAAAAAAGTTCTTTCCTGAGCTATATAATTTTATATATATATATATATATAATTTCTCAAAGTCAGGAGATACACACTCATACGTTAATGCTGAATTTCATCATTTACATGGTGAAAGCTCCATTAGATTCCAAGTTAAGATCACTGTATCCTCTCAATACCAGTACTTCATAATTCTTGAACACCTAAACACCATAACTTTATAGCATCTTAACACAAGACAAAGGCATTAAAATTATCCAGAGTGATTATCTTAATCATTTACTGCTTCCCTCCTACAGACCCAAGCCACCTCTAAAAGGTTTGAAGGTTTTTTCAAATCTTTGTAGGATCTCATCACTTCTCATATGTATTTAGTTCCTGGAATCTCATCATCTGCACCAGTGGGATTTCTTACTTTGAATGATATAATTTCAGCTAGTTATCTTCAGCTCCTGTTCTCACAGAAATGCATGATTTAATGAGCTGCTGCTGCTAAGTCACTTCAGTCATGTCCAACTCTGTGTGACCCCATAGACAGCAGCCCACCAGGCTCCCCCGTCCCTGGGATTCTCTAGGCAAGAACACTGGAGTGGGTTGCCATTTCCTTCTCCAATGCATGAAAGTGAAAAGTGAAAGTGAAGTCAGTCAGTCGTGTCCGACCCTCAGCGATCCCATGGACTGCAGCCTACCAGGCTCCTCCGTCCATGGGATTTTCCAGGCAGAAGTACCAGAGTGGGGTGCCATTGCCTTCTCCGATTTAATGAGCAGCTGATCTTTATATCATGTTTAAATTTAACATTAGCCTTTCCTCTGTCTTCTCTTCTCTTCTTAGATATTGTAAATGCCCAGATTGAGAGCCTGGGCCAGGAGATCTTTTTCATATCTGTCTTTGCCTTTTACAGCATGTCCTTGCTGGCTGTCCTCTTTTCAAATTTTGTTTTCCCCTGAATGGGCTATTGCACTGATGCCTTTTGGCAGCTGCTGAGTGCTAAACCTGCATATAAAATCAATCTGTGGGGCCAGAGCCACAAAACAGGGCCTACTTGAAATGATTTCTTTTTTTCAGCTTCCTGGTTACTGTCATATTAGAGTTTTAGTGCAATGGGCAAGGACAATAATTCATTTTACTTTATGAGAAATCTTTATTTTCAAGGGCCACTGCTTGGTTGAATTCTTTTTAGATCATCTTCTTGAATTTATGCAGCACACATAGTAATTCAAGATCCTTCTCTTACTCTAAATATTGCGGAGAAATCAAGCCAGAGTTTTCTGCACCATATTTCACATTAGTGTATAAAAAGTTACTAAGATATTATGACACACTCATTATTTTCCCATACAGGGGTAGTACTACCAAAAGCCATTTCACACTATCTTCCTCTTATATATTTTTCAACTTTATCTCAAGAATAAAAGCCCTAGTTCATTGCAGTTAAGACTTTGGATTTTGCTGTCAACCCAACCTAGATTCACTTCCCAGCTCTCTCTCAATGGGAAGAATGAGCATCCTCAGGATAATCATTTATGTGCTATATAAACCTCATTATATTTATGTGTAAAATATAATGATTGTTCCTAACTTAGAGGAATAGAATAGGGATAAAAAATACATTAATAATTTACTTACTGTACCTACATAATATTTGACACAAAGGAGACTCTCAAAATATGTCATTATATTTATGATAAATTGTAATAATTGTCACTTTTATTATTTACTGATATGAGGAAGTCTTGTAATCACCTACAGCTCTGAACAGTAGAAATTTTAAAATGTGTAGAATTTCCAAAAGTAGTAAGGCAACTTAAATAGTGTTTGAGAACAGACGACTTTTAAGAAAAAAATGTTGTTGTTCAGTTGCCAAGTCGTGTCCACCTCTTCGTAACCCCAGTACTGCAGCACACCTGGCTTCCCTGTCCCTTACCACCTCCTGGAGTTTACCCAAGTGCTTGTCCAGTGAACTGGAGATGTCATACAGCCATCTCATCCTCTATTGCCCTCTTCTTCTTTAGAAAATTCAGTTCTTCAAAATAGCCTTTTGTTACCTTTATCTTCACTGTTTACCACGTGTGAGTCATCTCAAAGTTAATGGCATAAAACAATGACCATTTAATTAACCCTAGAAATCTGGAAATGTACACAAGAATTGACTCTTATTGTTTTATGATGTCTGAGGACTTAGCTGGAGAGAGTCAAATGATGGGAGGATGTAACAGCTGTCTGGAGGTACTACCTCCAAGACGTCTCATTCATCCGTAAGGGTGCCTCAGCTGAGGCTGTTGACTTGAGCACTGAAACATGGCCTCTCCATGTGGCTTGGATTTTTGACAGCATGAGAGCTGAATTAGTTTCCTGAAACAGAACCTCTGTAGAGCTAGTGTTTCAAAAGAACCAGGTAGAAGTCGTATCAACTTTTCTGACCTAGCCTCAGAAGTCACACAATGGTTGCTTTAGGTATACTTTCTTGGGTCAAAGTAGTCACAGACCTGTCCAGGTTCAAGGGAAGGAGACACAGACTCCATCTTTCTTTACAAGAAAAGTTGAAGAATTTTGAGGCGCTATTTTCAAATGCCATATCTTTTCTCTGTAAACTATCTTCATTTTGATTATTCCTTCTTTCTATGCTTCCTTTTCCCTTAATTATTCAGCTTCCTCCTACCTTAATTATTGTGGTTATTCCTGAGTTGATTAAGCTTTATGAGAGTTATCAAGATTATTATAAATTCTAGAGTACAAGAATCATATCTTGCCTCATTTGTGTCTTCAAATAATTTCTATCATGGGATCCTCCTTTTCACTCTGTCCATTCATTTGATAAGCTTAAATATTTAGCAATATCTTAGAACAAAAGAGCATACACATTGGTAACAGTGGTTAACAACTTTGATAATGCATACCAGTTTCAGAGATTAGGAAGCACATGATAGATACCAGTGTAGGTTTCAAGATGGCCTGACTAAACCAAGACCTCCTAAAAAGATTACAAATGGTGAAAGAATTATCTTTTTTCATTTAAAAGGTTAGGAATCCCTAAAGAATTAAAGTAGTTAATTCTTTTATTCAGAAATTATCTCTAGAACAACTATTTCCTATAACCCCAGATGCTGTGAATACAAAGATATAAAGAACACAATTCTTGTCCACACACAGATTATCTTCTAGTTGCAAAGATAAATAAGTAGGCCTATAATAAACATTGAATGTGATAAGTGTGCTGAAGAAGGAATATTCAAAATTCTATTGGGACAAACCTTAGACATTAAGAGAGAAAGGAGTCAATTGCAGTAAATTCTGTGATGTGCTGCCAGGGTTTACCACCAGGCCTGAAGAAATCATTCCATCAGCTATGGGAACTACTGTGTAGACAGCACTCAGTGGTCAAGCTTTTTAAGGAATTACCTACACTGTCTGGTCACCTTGCCTGAGGCCATGGCTCCTTCCTAAGACAGCCCATCTTCAATGCCTGGCCTGATTCTAAGGGGCCCTGCCAGCTCTAGAGCTCCCATTCATGTCAGCTGAGATCTTTCTTTGTTAAATTCTCTCTTTGTTCAGATGTACTGTTGTCCCTTCCTTTCCACAGGTGTTGAACCCAAGAGCATCCCTAATAAACCTCTGTTGTGTTTCCAGGAGACCCAACATGCAACAACCACTAAACAAAAAGAACACCTGTTAATCTAACAGGGGCTATTACAACAGTCACTTTCAAACCTTCCTATATGTCACTACCATATTAATCTTCATGTGCCACAGAACTGATCTCAAAAAGAAAAAAAAAAAAAAAATTGGTTTCCTTACTTAATGAATACCTTTTGAATTACTCAGTGTAGCATTTAAAATTACTCTTTATCAGATTCTGACTTAAATCCTCATTTTCCATTCTCTCCCTTTATTTCAGTTCAGTTCCGTTCCTTCAGTCGCTCAGTCGTGTCCAACTCCCTGTGACTCCATGAATTGCAGCACACCAGGCCTCCCTGTCCATCACCATCTCCCAGAGTTCACTCAAACTCACATCCATCGAGTCGGTGATGCCATCCAGCCATCTCATTCCTCCTGCCCCCAATCCCTCCCAGCATCAGAGTCTTTTCCAATGAGTCAACTCTTCGCATGAGGTGGCCAAAGTACTGGAGTTTCAGCTTTAGCATCAGTCCTTCCAAAGAACACTCAGGACTGATCTCCTTTAGGATGGACTGGTTGGATCTCCTTGCAGTCCAAGGGACTCTCAAGAGTCTTCTCCAACACCACAGTTCAAAAGCATCAATTCTTCGGTGCTCAGCTTTCTTCACAGTCCAACTCTCGCATCCATACTTGACCACTGGAAAAACCATAGCCTTGACTAGATGGACCTTTGTTGTCAAAGTAATGTCTCTGCTTGTGAATATGCTATCTAGGTTGGTCATAAATTTTCTTCCAAGGAGTAAGCGTCTTTTAATTTCATGGCTGCAGTCACCATCTGCAGTGATTTTGGAGCCCAGAAAAATAAAGTCTGACACTGTTTCCACAAACTGAATGACTGCAAATATTGAATCTTTTTCCACCTCTGTGCCTTTATTCATATAGTTCCTTTGCCTTGACATGGCTGCATGGCCAAATTCTACCCATATTTTTAAGACTCAACTGTGAGAGCCTCTATCCATCAAATTTTACTGATCTTTCCTTTCTCCATCACTAAGCTAATGGGAATTGCTCTCTTCTCAGAACATGTATTGCGGTCTTTGTGCTTTTCTGTTGTGACTTTCTATTTTCCAATTCATACTGAATTATTAAAAAAAAAATCACATTTCCTTTTCTAGATCCTAAATGATGCATAGTGGATATCAGAAAGATATAAAGAATAAAACAAAGCTCCAAGAGAGAAAAACTGGAGTGGAGGAGGGTGAGGATACAGAAGGGAAACATAAGGAGGGAGAATGAGAAAGAGAAAAGGACCAGAGAATGAACAGCAGAAAAGAAGAGAAGCACTTTGTCTTTGAAAGGAGTGGAGTGAAAAAAAAAAAAACAAAACTGCAGGATAATCTACTTCTTTTCTTAATAAGAAAATCAGAAACACTTGATGGCAGCTCCATTGGAGTTAAATAATGAAGACCATCATCACTTTGCACTTTGGCCAAAGCAGTAATGAAACGGCAGACTTTGGAAGTGAACTTTGAAATATGTTCCTATTAATTAATATACTTTTGTCCTTGAAGCTGAGGTTGTACTCATATAAACCATTTTACTTCCTCTGGAGCTATTTCAAGCACTATTACAGTGTTCTCTGCTGCTCATTAAAGATTTTAGAAAGAGAAGCAAAGGACTTAAAGAAAGATTACTTTATGGACTCTCTAGAGAATTAGAAACATAGCCAGCTGAGGATGTTCAGCAGACCCAGACAAAATGCATCTTCCTTATGAAGGCTCATACTCTGGTCACTCAGCTCTTCAATCTTTGTCATGTTTGAGTATTTCCAGGAGCAGCATTCAGAAAGGCAAAGGAGAATTTAATTTAAATATTGCCATGTTTTTAATTTAGAGAGATTAGGAATCAGCAGAATATCACTTTGGGTGCCAGTGTATCTTGGAGTTCTCTAGTCCTATCTCAAGACAAAGCAGAGCTCTAATAGTCCCACACAGGTAAAGGATGCCTGGGGTAAGGCTGCCTTCACTGTGCCTCCATCAGGTTTTTCAAATCCAGAGATAGAAACTTTCCATGTCACTGATTTTGAACTCTGACCACTGGTAACACTGTTGTTATAAGCACCATAGTCAAAGCCATTGACAACTACTTAATACTGCTTACGAAGTTAAAGAAAAACAATAATACATTCAGCAAGCAATCACCAAGATCATGATAGCACTGTGGATTGGTTTTTTTCATCTGAACTGTTCTTTTGCCTGCTCTTACTTTCATTTGGTTTCAGCCTCATTTCCCCCAGAATTGAAGTCTGATCATCCCCAATAATTGATGATGCTGAAAGAAGTCATCTCATCAAATCCTGAGCAGCTGTGGCTTTTATATTTGCTGACTCTCTCGTGTCTGCCATTATCCAGGCTACTGGTCAAACATTCCAAAATGGTTGGGCTGTTTCCATCAAGTAGCCTCAGCGAATTTCTCTTTAGAGGCAGCCTGTTTAGCCATTATTCTTTCATTTTTTCTATCTTTCCCTGCATGCATGCTCAGTCATATCTGACTGTGACTCTATGGACTGTAGCCCAACAGGCACCTCTGTCCATGGAATTTTCCAGGCAAGAATACTAGAATGGGTTGCCATTTCCTCCTCCAGGGCATCTTCCCAACCCAGGGATCTAGCCCAAGTTTCTTTTGCCTTTTGCATTGGCAGGTAGATTCTTTACCATTGCACCAGTGAAGTGCAAAAAGTACTACAAGGCCCACACATGTGGAGCAGTCAATTCTTCTTACTCCAACTCTGCATTCTGATTATCTAAGGTCTCATCTTTATGATGTCCAAGGAATCTCATGTCATTTTTGCTTGCCTAGAGAGTAGGGTAGAGTGGACATAATATGAGATTGGTAGCATGGTAATTTTAATTTCAGACTTAGCTCTATCATTTCACACCATTGCTGTTGGTCAGCCACTAAGTCATGTCTGACTCTTTGTGACCCCATGAACTGCAGCACACCAGGTTTCTCTGTGCTTCACGATCTCCCGGAGTTTGCTCAAACTCATCCATTGAGTTAGTGACATTATCCAAATACCTCATTCTCTGTCACCCTCTTCTTTTGCCTTCAATCTTTCCTAGCATCAGGACTATTTTCCAATGAGTTGGCTCTTTGAATCAGGTGATCAAATTATTGGAGCTTCAGTTTCATATCAGTACTTCCAATGAATATTCAGGGTTGACTTCCTTTAGGATTGACTGGTATGATTTCCTTGAAGCCCAAGGACTCTCAAGGGTCTTCTCCAGCACCACAATTTGAAAGCATCAATTCTTCAGTGCTCACCCTTCTTTATGTCCAGCTCTCACATCAGTACATGACTACTGGAATAACCATAGATTTAACTATACGGACCTTTGTCAGCAAAGTGACGTCTCTGCTTTTTAATATGCTGTCCAGGTTTGTCATAGCCTTTCTTCCAAGGAGCAAGTGTCTTTTAATTTTGTGGCTGCAGTCACCGTCTGCAGTGATTTTGAAGCCCAAGAAAATAAAAACTACTACTGCTTCCACTTTTTCCTCATCTATTTACCATAAAGTGATGGGACCAGATGTCATGATTTTGTTTATTTGGATGTTGCATTTTAAACCAGCTTTTTCACTCTCTTTCACCCTCATCAAGAGTCTCTTTAGTTCCTTTGTCATTAGAGTGGTATCATCTGCATATCTGAGGTTGTTATTTCTCCTGGCAATCTTGATTCCAGCTTGTGCTTCATCCAGCCTGGCATTTCACATAACGTACTCTGCATAGAAGTTAAATAAGCAGGGTGACAATATGCAGCCTTACTGTACTCCTTTCCCAACTTTGAACCTGTCAATTGTTCTATGTCCAGTTCTAACTGTTGCTTCTTGACCTGCATACAGGTTTCTCGGGAAACAGGTAAGGTGGTCTGATATCCCCATCTCTTAAGAATTTTCCAGTTTGTTGTGGTCCACATAGTCAAAGGCTTTATTGTAGTCAATGAAGCATCGTTCACCATATCATGTTTTAAAAACCTGAAACATTTCTGCCCTTATTTCCTCATCTATAAAATGGGAGGCAAAATATTACAGTCATTATTCTTCATCTCTGTTGGGAAAATTAAATGAGTATAGATATACAATGGTTTTTCAAATAACTTTTTAAAATCTGTGCAAATATTTGCACTAATAATTAAATTAGCACTGTGAATTTGCAAGCTGTGTTTCTGAACCAGCATAACCTAATCTCAGTAAATTACCAGGGTCAATTATGAAGGAAAAAGTTATACTCTACTTTCTATTTGAGGATATCATTAGTTTTTTTTTTTTTTTTCTTTTTCCTGTGGGAGACTTGCCAAACCCAAACAGATGGTGTTTGTTAAAAAAGAAAAGGTAATTTAATAAAACCAACCTCATGTAGCTTATAAGCCATTTTAAAAGCACAAAGCATAAACCGTTTTACTCTCAACCAGGGGCATCAGATCACTGCTTCACCAAAAAGGTCAACTTGGAAGGACTTGTAGTTTCACAGCCTCTTCTCAAAAATGTTCTCTGATTGTTAATAGTCGATAAGGCTCTTTTGAAGACTGACAGTGTTAAGCAAGGAAAGATTTCCAACTGTATTCTAATGCTTAAAATGAAGTGGTTGACTTGATATCAAGGATTAAATATACTTCATGTTGAAAGCCAAAACTTTGAAGAAATTCTTTGTTATTAACCTTCCTACATCTCATGTCCTCTCAATACTTTCTAATGAAGCAACATTGTTTCTTTCACTTCTCTTTGGTATATTCTGCATAATCTAGTGAGAACAGGAGCACTCTGCTTGTTGAAGTCTGTGATTCTCAGTTAGTGGTCGCATTGCCCATCTGCCTAATATTGTGTTCCCAATGTAAATATTGACTTACAGAATCTATCCATGAAAATAATGCCCTGAGGTCGCAGTGAGAGCTGGAGAAGCTGTGTAGACGAGCATGTAAGGAGGAAATCACTGAAGCCAGGTGACTTAACAGGCACCAGAGTATCTGCAAACAAATCTTAACTTTTCTTCCACAAAGCAGTATAACAAACAAAAGGCAAGATCCCCTTGATAGAGTCAACCACAACAGAGCAAAACACTGAGGATACAGCTTTTTTCATTGTTGCTGGTGTTGGTTTTAATACAAAGGGTATTTCTTCTTCAGATTTTTAGAAAATGGTACATTTTAGAGATGATCTTATTGGTTTCAACATACAGAAATTATAATTGCTACTTTTCCGAAGACTTGCTTCTCAGGAAAAAAGTGATCAAAATGGGTTTATTCAAAAACATTTGACTTGTGGCAGGCATGAGATTAGGCGCTGAAATATGATGTGCCTGTATGTGTAATACATGCTTGTTTATGTGTATGCGTGTGTGTGTGTCAATCTGTATGTGTATATATGTGTGCATATCGCATATATGAGTTATAAGCATAATCCACATAAATTATACATGTATGTATATATGCACACAAATATCACATACATATGGGTTTATATATGCAAGTTACATATGTTACACATGTGTGCATATTAATACTGAATATACATATTAATGTATGTAATTTAAATCACAGAAAGTCTTTTGTAAAGCATTACAAAGACTCAGTGCTGTCAATGCATAACTAGGATATGTAATAGCCTTAGCCAGTGTTCCCATGAACAGAGATAGATTTCAGGTAGAGGAGAAAAATAAAAGAAAAGCTATAACCAAATATATATATTAATCCCAGAACCTCACTTAATGATTTCTAATTTGTATGCTGCTTTGATGTCCTAGGGCCTCAATCTTTGTAGAAAAGAAAAGTAAATTTGAATAAACCTTTTATAATTTGTTAAAGTGCAAGATGAGTAATGTTAGCAAGAGTTGAGGAAAACAAAACACTAGAAAGATATGTGAAGCTGTCAGTAATTCATCAGGGCCAGCCTATTTTAGCACCTAATAATTTTTTCTGTGCTCCTTCTTTAGAAGAGAACAAATCAGAACACTGATGCAGTAAATTCTCACAGGGGAAACCATAATTCTATTGATGTGCTTCAAGATGGCTTTTTGTTTTCAATTCTGCAAAAGCAGATCGATAAAACTAATGCAGGTTCTCTCCTAAGATTTTTCTTCTACATTCATAGTTAGGAGACTTGGTAACACTAGTTTAACTGATTCAGCACTGGCAGGCATAATAGAGTAGGCTTTTGCAGACGAATGCAATATAAGAGGTAAAAAAAAAGAAAAACGAAAAACAAAATACAGTGCTAGCATGGGGCAGTTTCATTTACCTGTTAAGTATGTGAATTATTGAGTTAAGCTACTTAGGTTTGAATCCTTGTTTTACTTACTAGCTATACAATACCAGCCAGGGAATAAACCATTCTGTACCTTATTCACTTCAACTGTTAAATGAAATCTAATGAGAGGTAAGAGAATTAAATAAAATTATTCATGCCAAAGCCTCAGAAGTTCTAGCAAATTCAATAAATTTTAACTTATTATTCTCCTACGGTGTGACTCTAACACTCTCACTCTCTGAGCATGAATTCAGTTCCTAGATCATTCAAAAAAGATAAGAAGAAATGATGTCATCCAAGAAGAGTCAATGCATTTGAATGTAGATCTGAGACCTGTTCAGGACAGAAGTAAAGAAGGATCTATGAGAGAAGAGGAGTTTTAGAAAGGCATCCTGTCTATCTCTGTTTTCCCTGGCTACACTCCTAAGAGCTGGAAGAAGAAAAATACAACACACATGCTAACCAAGTTTCTTGTTGTGTAATCGCTGTTGTGTCTGATTCTTTTGAGACCCCATAGACTATAACCCACCAGGCTCCTCTGTCTATAGGATTTCCCAGACAAGAATATTGGAGTGGGTTACCATTTCTTGCTCCAGGCGACCTTCACAATCCAGGGGCTGAACCTGCATCTCCTGCATTGCAGGCAGATTCTTTAACACTGAGCCACCTGGGAAACGCCCCTAAAATGAGTGGTAACTAGCAATTTTGTTTTTAGCTTTATTGTTCATTAATGTTCATATGTCAGGATATTGCTGGACAGCGGCTTTTCTATGAAGTCTATACTGAAAAATCTTAAGCTTCAACAAATATTTGTTATTCTAAATTTTAATTACCTCATGTTTTATACTATACTTTCAAGCTCTTGAAAATTTCAAAGAGAGTAAATTGCCATTTCATAGATATATCTCTGAATACTGTATTTGTTAGCTGGGTGTTTTAATTCTTCTTATGTATTCTTGTAAATATAAAGTCTGCTCATATTGAAATAATCTCTTTATAACATAAAACAGTTCATACTGATGTATGAAATTTCTAATTAGGTACAGAGGGAATCTGGAGAAGGAAATGGCAGCTCACTCCAGTTTCTTGCCTGAGAAATCCCATGAACAGAGGAGCCTGGCAGGCTACACTCCATGGGGTCACAAAGAGTTGGACACAACTTAATGACCAAACAACACACATAGAGGGAATTAGGCTCATTTGTAGACTCAATATTATAATTAGATAGAAGTGCAAATGGTTTAATCAACATGGTTACACATAAAAATAACAATAGTGCATACTGTATGATTTCTAGATAGATAACGAAGATCTCTTCACCTTCACATAAGATAAGCATGATTCAAAAAACAGTATACTAAAAAAACCCTACTTTTACATTGTTATATTTTTTCCTGAAATTGATAATTTTGAGAGATGTGTAAAAGGTAGAAATAGAATTCCTTTAACTTTTGTTAACCTAAAAAATATTTCTCCGTAATTTAGAATATTTTTCACAGCAATTCATATCCTAAGGTTATATTTAATACATTCAGACACAGGTTCCACTTAAGACTTGATAATAGCTCTCAGATGAATGGTTCAGTGTGCAATTGTGAATTCAATGATATTTGAAGAGGAAATTGATAGTGGAAAAATTATTAATAACAAACATCACATTTAAAAGTTAATAGACTGATTTTTAGAGAAATCTTAGGGTTATATAAAAACTGGACAGTAAGTTCAAAATTCCCCAATACCCCCTTGCTGACAGCTTGCATTAGAGAGGTACATTTGTACATTTGATGAGATGCTACTGATACATTATTACTAAATAAGTCCATAGTTTACATTGGGACTAACTATTTATGTATATTCTATGGGTTTTGACACACATATAATGACATGTATCTGCCATTATGGGCTTCCCTAGTGGCTCAGTGGTAAAGAATCCACCTGCCAATGAAGGAGACACATATCAGGAAGATCCCTGGAGTCAGGAAGTTCCCTTGAAGAAGGAAATGGCAACCTACTCCATTATTCTTGCCTGGGAAATCCCATAGACAGGGAAACCTGGCATGCTATATAGTCCATGAGGTTTCAAAGGAGTCAGGCACAACTTAGCAACTAAATAACAACAATCCTCCATTGTAGTACCATACAGAGTAACATTCCTGTCTTAAAAATCCCCTGTGCTTTTCATTTCTCCTCTCCCTTCCCATAAACTCCTGGCAACTACTGATCTTTCTATTGTCTCCATAGTTTTGCTTTTTCCAGAATATTACATAGTTAAAATCATACAGTATGTAGCCTTAAAAAAACTCATTTAACAGTTTGCATTTAAGGTTCCTTCATATCTTTTTGTACCTTGATAGTTCATTATTGCTGAAGAATATTTCATTGGATGAATGCATTACAGTTCATCCATTCACCTACTGAATCTTCCCAAATGTTGTTTTATTTATAACTAACATTTGTGTGCAGATGATTGTGTAGACCTAATTTGATAACTCCTTTGGGTAAATACCACAAAGCTGTACTATCTTGAATTTCACTAGTAAAAAATAGAAAGTTCCTATTGTACTACATCTTGTCAGCATTTGTATTGTCCATGTTCTGGATTTTAGTCATATTATTAATAAGTGTGTAGTGGCATCTCATTGCTGTTTTAATTTCCTGATGTAAAATTATGATGAGCAACTTTTCATATTCTTGTCAGCTGTGTATCTTTGATGAAGTATCTATTCAGATATTTTGCTATTAAAAATATATTTTATCATCACTTTTTTATAAGAGACTTTATTTTATAGAAAAGTTTTAGATTCACACACAAAAAATTGGAAAGATAGTATAGAAAGTTCCTATATACCCTAAAACACAGTTTTTCTATTTTTGACATCTTACATTAATTAACAAATATATCTTTTGGAGAAGGTCATGACAACCCATGTCAGTATTCTTGTCTGGAGAATCCCATGGACAGAGGAGCCTGGAGGGCTGCAGTCCATGGCATCACAAAGAGTCAGACATGACTGAAGTGATTTAGCACACACAGCACACACCTTTTAATTGTTAATCATCAGAAACTATGAGCTGAAGCAAGATTCAAACACTGTTAGTTTCCTGGTTCCTGAAGACAATAAAAAACCCAAGTATCTGCCATTTAGTGATCCTAAATGCTGTTGTTTGAAGACACTCAGATATTTTGCATCCATTACCCATCTAACTAATGTCAATAGCAATAATCACATCTTAGTTTTAGCTCTTAACAATTTTCAAAGCATTTTTAATATGTATTTTTTAGCAGGAAATTATGATTGAGTAAGACAGTCAACAAAAGAAGTTGATCAAGCCCTGTCAATTCTTATCTTCCTTTCTTGGCAGCTTCTGTGTTTTAGATAGGGCAATTTTATGATGTGTTACCTTTATTTACCAAATGAACAAAGAAAGGTCCAAAGAACTATAATCAAGTCATCGCAGTTCCTTTCTAACACTCTTCATCTAAACAGTTCATAAGAAGATTCACACTCCATAATGTGATCAAGAAAATTGAATAAGAACATAAGGTCTATCTCTACACAGTGTTTATAATCTTTCTTTGTTAATTGCTTGTTTTCAGCCCACAAAGCTCTGATAGTTCTAAACAAGATCAGATTAGCCACAGGACCATCACCTTTATTGTAAATGCGCAAAATTTTGCTTTATGTTTACAATTACTTTTTCTATGAAATAAAAAATCTATGTTTTATCACATGTTAAAATTTCAACCTGGGTACCACATCTATGTCAAAACCAATATACAATCATGGTAATTCTTGTTGTCAATAATATTAAAATTATAATGTCCACTCTCAGCTCAGTACTACAATTAACAAAAGCTTTGCCTATCTTATATATACTTTTTCTGAATAATATCAGACTTCAGACCTTGAAGCAGTTTCTTTTGCTATCTATTTTATTTTTTCCAATAGGTGGTATCAAACTATCTCATTACTGAGCAAAATCTTCTTGAGACCTTGAATTTTCACATTGGTTTCACATTTGTCACAAACAGCGTTTTTTGGTAAGAAAGGTATTTTGATTTAAATTTCTTATATATTATAGATAATATCTCAGCAAGATGTGAATGCATTTTAAATCATCCCTGGAGGTGTAGAACCAGTGTGTCCATTACAACATTAAAGGCATTTATTTGGAATGTTTTATCTCATGTCTCAGGTTAGGAGTTTAAAATTGCCTCTTGATTTTGTATTTGTAGCTCAACTTGGAAACTTTCTCTCTAACATTAATTTCTTTGGCATTTAGTTCTTGATTTGTCCATGATGTATAGGTATGTGCTCTCCCAAGAACAATTCTCAATCTTTTTGATATAGTATATAATAATTTCATTATTTTTATATCTGTGAGTGATTTGTAAAGGATGTAGACATTTTAAATATATTCAAGCATTAAATAACCAAGCAACCAAGTTCTGCTGCTTTAAAAAAAGTAACTTATTTATTTTCTACATAACATATGTTTTCAGTAATAAATAATACATTTTTCAAAATCAATAAGACACTGTGAGATTAAAATATTATTACTTAAATTTGCTGCAGAGTCATTGTCTGCTCACTACCTAAAGATTTCTTTCTTAATAAATTTAAATGTGACACATCTATTGCTGAAGGTTTTATTCTAGACTTATTTTAGCATCAGTGATTCTTGCATGTAAAAATTAAATTCATGTCAGTGCCTGTTGTATTTTATTCTATTGCCTTCAGAACATAGGCTTTCATGGATGAAAAATGTGTTGAAATTATTATCCATATAATTTGCTAAACACAGAGAATGAAAAAAAGCTGTGCTTTATGGGAGAATAAATAAAATAATGATGCTATTTTCTAAGTTTAAGATGAAACTACAAACATCCTATTAAAAGATAAACATAATAGAAATGATAAAAATTAAAAATAATATTGATTGGTTTAATTTAAGTTTCTAAAAATGCAAACACATGTCATCAGTCATCAAGAGCTTACTACATGCTCAGAGAAGCTCTGATTATTATGCAGAAACTGTATAAAGAAGACTCTGTTCCTGGTGATTTATATTAGTCACTCTACTATAAACTCAGCCTTGAAGGTCCTGGGTCCAAGTCCTGGGTTTCTTTTTTTCTGTAGGTCCACAGCCCCTTTTACATCTCTGCTTCCCTTTCCTAGCCCAAATATATAAATCCTGCCCTCATTACTGGTTTTCATTCAAGCTCTTCTTCTGGAGTTAAAAATCTTGCTAGTGTTTAGAGACATAGATATTTGCCTGCCCCTTGTTATTTTCCACTTCTTAAGTCTCAACCAACTTCTCCAAACTTTTTAGGTATGTTGGTCCCTATCTGCTCTCTTTCTGGTTTCAGATTAAGGAGAAATTTCCATCCTTAAGACTCCTACATCAAATCTGATTCTCTTGGATGATAATACTACGTTCAATCCACCATGATTTGGAGATCCAGATTTTCTCTAAAATTTGGTATAATGTGTGCAGAATGTGAAGGAAACTACAATATTTCCACAGATGTACAGATTCCATAGCTTAGTCTATATTCCAGAAAGAGGTAAGAACATAGAATTGAAGGCAAAAGATAATGTAAACAGTGCTACAGTGCTAAAGCAGACACTTGTAAGTCACCTCATGATCTTCACAATTTGAAGTCAGTAGGAAAACCTTTGAAAGGCAACATTATTCAAAAATAGAGGCATCACCAAACCTTTAGCACTATGTAAACTCTGGCAGTTCTAAAGGGGTTTGATTATATAGTAAAATTTGTTTTAAAAGGATGGAAAAAATTAAGAGTTTTTCTCAGTTGATTATACATGCCCATTAAGAGACCAGTCCAGTGGTCAAAAGAGTTATACATAAAATAATAGCAAATAAGACAAAGCAGTGTACAAATTATACCTAATTCACTGAAACTTTAAATACATCAGAGTTGGAAGAAATCAAGAAAGGACTGACACTTGATCCTGAAAAAGAATTAAGAGGAGAGTGGAGATGACATTCATAAAACAATAGAATCGTCTGATCAGATATAACAGGAATCAGTGCTGACTTTTTAAGGCAGAGAAAATCAATCTAAATATTTCAGCTTAGGGTTTAGGATTAGTAGGAAATTCGATTAAACCAGGGAAGGCAAGGCCAAATTCAAGACTACGTTGAAGGTCAGAAAAAGAAGAGGAGAATCGATGTGGCTAAAATAAAAACATTGATAGATCTGGAGTAAAGGAAAGATGTGTGTCTCCACATACTACATCTACTTTATTTACTATTTTCTTCTCTGTTAAACTAATATTGATGAGTGCAGTCTAGGTCAAACAAATTCATATTAAATTGTAGTTGATTACACCATAGAATTCTTTGAGACTAGTATAGGTGGAGGTTTGGAATGGATTATCAAACAGAGGGTGTTTGTTATGACCAGTGCATTTTCTTGGCAAAACTCTATTAGTCTTTGGCCTGCTTCATTCCGTATTCCAAGGCCAAATTTGCCTGTTACTCCAGGTGTTTCTTGACTTCCTACATTTGCATTCCAGTCCCCCATAATGAAAAGGACATCTTTTTTGGGTGTTAGTTCTAAAAGGTCTTGTAGGTCTTCATAGAACCGTTCAGCTTCTTCAGCGTTACTGGTTGGGGCATAGACTTGGATTACTGTGATATTGAATGGTTTGCATTGGAAACGAACAGAGATCATTCTGTCATTTTTGAGATTGCATCCAAGTACTGCATTTCGGACTCTTTTGTTGACCATGATGGCTATTCCATTTCTTCTGAGGGATTCCTGCCCACAGTAGTAGATATAATGGTCATCTGAGTTAAATTCACCCATTCCAGTCCATTTCAGTTCGCTGATTCCTAGAATGTCGACATTCACTCTTGCCATCTCTTATTTGACCACTTCCAATTTGCCTTGATTCATGGACCTGACATTCCAGGTTCCTATGCAATACTGCTCTTTACAGCATCGGACCTTTCTTCTATCACCAGTCACATCCTCAGCTGGGTATTGTTTTTGCTTTTGCTCCATCCCTTCATTCTTTCTGGAGTTATTTCTACACTGATCACCGGTAGCATATTGGGTACCTACTGACCTGGGGAGTTTCTCTTTCAGTATCCTATCATTTTGCCTTTTCATACTGTTCATGGGGTTCTCAAGGCAAGAATACTGAAGTGGTTTGCCATTCCCTTCTCCAGTGGACCACATTCTGTCAGCTCTCTCCACCATGATCCTCCCATCTTGGGTTTCCCCACGGGCATGGCTTAGTTTCATTGAGTTAGAGAAGGCTGTGGTCCTAGTGTGATTAGATTGACTAGTTTTCTGTGAGTATGGTTTCAGTGTGTCTGCCCTCTGATGCCCTCTTGCAACACCTACCATCTTACTTGTGTTTCTCTTATCTTGGGCATGGGGTATCTCTTCACGGCTGCTCCAGCAAAGTGCAGCCATTGCTTCTTACCTTGGATGAGGGGTATCTCCTCACCACCGCCCTTCCTGACCTTCAATGTGGGATAGCTCCTCTAGGCCCTCCTGCGCTTGTGCAGCCATGGCTCCTTGGACACCCTCTCCCAAAAACACAAGAGAAGACTATATACATGAACATCACCAGATGGTCAACACCGAAATCAGATTGATTATATTCTTTGCAGCCAAAGATGGAGAAGCTCTATACAGTCAGCAAAAACAAGACCAGGAGCTGACTGTGGCTCAGACCATGAACTCCTTATTGCCAAATTCAGACTTAAACTGAAGAAAGTAGGGAAAACCACTAGACCATTCAGGTATGACCTAAATCAAATCCCTTATGATTATACAGTGGAAGTGAGAAATAGATTTAAGGGCCTAGATCTGATAGATAGAGTGCCTGATGAACTATGGAATGAGGTTCGTGACATTGTACAGGAGACAGGGATCAAGATCATCCCCATGGAAAAGAAATGCAAAAAAGCAAAATGGCTGTCTGGGGAGGCTTTACAAATAGCTGTGAAAAGAAGAGAAGCAAAAAGCAAAGGACAAAAGGAAAGATATAAACATCTGAATGCAGAGTTCCAAAGTATAGCAAGAAGAGATAAGAAAGCCTTCTTTAGTGATCAATGCAAAGAAAAATAGAGGAAAACAACAGAATGGGAAAGACTAGAGATTTGTTCAAGAAAATCAGAGATACCAAAGGAACATTTCATGCAAAGATGAGCTCGATAAAGGACAGAAATGGTATGGACATAACAGAAGCAGAAGATATTAAGAAGAGGTGGCAAGAATACACAGAAGAACTGTACAAAAAAATCTTCACAATCCAGATAATCATGATGGTGTGATCACTGACCTAGAGCCAGACATCCTGGAATGTGAAGTCAAGTGGGCCTTAGAAAGCATCACTACGAACAAAGCTAGTGGAGGTGATGGAATTCCAGTTGAGCTTTTCCAAATCCTGAAAGATGATGCTGTGAAAGTGTTGCACTCAATATGCCAGCAAATTTGGAAAACTCAGCAGTGGCCACAGGACTGGAAAAGGTCAGTTTTCATTCTAATCCCAAAGAAAGGCAATGCCAAAGAATGGTCAAACTACCACACAACAGCACTCATCTCACATGCTAGTAAAGTAATGCTCAAAATTCTCCAAGCCAGGCTTCAGGAGTACATGAACCATGAACTTCCTGATGTTCAAGCTGGTTTTAGAAAAGGAAGAGGAACTAAAGGTCAAATTGCCAACATCCGCTGGATCATCGAAAAACCAAGAGAGTTCCAGAAAAACATCTATTTCTGCTTTATTGACTATGCCAAAGCCTTTGACTGTGTGGATCACAAGAAACTGTGGAAATTTCTGAAAGAGATGGGACTACCAGACCACCTGACCTGCCTCTTGAGAAATTTGTATGCAGGTCAGGAAGCAACAGTTAGAACTGGACATGGAAAAACAGACTGGTTCCAAATAGGAAATGGAGTATGTCAAGGCTGTATATTGTCACCCTGGTTATTTAACTTATACGCAGAGTACATCATAAGAAACGCTGGACTGAAAGAAACACAAGCTAGAATCAAGATTGCTGGCAGAAATACCAATAACCTCAGATATGCAGATGACACCACCCTTATGGCAGAAAGTGAAGAGGAACTCAAAAGCCTCTTGATGAAAGTAAAAGTGAAGAGTGAAAAAATTGGCTTAAAGCTCAACATTCAGAAAATGAAGATCCTGGCATCTGGTCCCACCACGTCATGGGAAATAGATGGGGAAACAGTGGAAACAGTGTCAGACTTTATTTTGTGGGGCTCCAAAATCAGTGCAGATGGTGACTGCAGCCATGAAATTAAAAGACGCTTACTCCTTGGAAGGAAAGTTATGACCAACCTAGATAGCATATTCACCAGCAGAGATATTACTTTGCGAACAAAGGTTCGTCTAGTCAAGGCTATGGTTTTTCCTGTGGTCATGTATGGATGTGAGAGGTGGACTGTGAAGAAGGCTGAGCGCCAAAGAATTGATGCTTTTGAACTGTGGTGTTGGAGGAGACTCTTGAGAGTCCCTCAGACTGCAAGGAGATCCAATCAGTCCATTCTGAAGGAGATCAGCCCTGGGATTTCTTTGGAAGGAATGATGCTAAAGCTGAAACTCCAGTACTTTGGCCACCTCATGCGAAGAGTTGACTCATTGGAAAAGACTCTGATGCTGGGAGGGATTGGGGGCAAGAAGAGAAGGGGACGACAGAGGATGAGATGGCTGGATGGCATCACTGACTCGATGGACGTTAGTTTGAGTGAACTCCTGGTTTGGTGATGGACAGGGAGGGCTGGTGTGCTGTGATTCATGGAGTCGCAAAGAGTCGGATAGTACTGAGCGACTGATCTGATCTGATATGATCTGATCAAACAGACTAAGTCCTCCACTCCTGACTCACTGCTCTGATCTAGTTTATATATTTTCCTTCTGTGTCACATTTTTTTGAAACACATCTTTAGCCAGTTAGAATATTACATTCCACAGTTGTATGTAATAAAATAATAAAATCTGGGTACAGAAAGGAACTTTTAAATGATTACTGAAGACATATCCCAAATCCCCCAGTCCAAAGACAGTTTGCCTCAGAGCTCACAGTATTTGGTAATATATGGGAGACTAGCCTCCTGGCGTCTTGTCTTGGAGATTATCATTATTTTTCTTAAGTATGAGCCTGCATTTTTACCCTTGATATCATGTTGCAGTTTCATTGCTTGGGATAAAAAAAATATATATATATATTCAATTCATCGGCTATTCTCAGAACAATAGAGATTAAAAAAACAAACCTGGAATCAAATAATTAACTCTATTAATCATATTCTCAGAACTAATTTCTTTAAATAACATATATTTAATTTATGTTGTACTAAATTTTATGGTTATTTTTCCTTGTTCAAAACTGATTTATTGACCAACTCTATTACTTTTATCCAATCACACTTTAGAAGAACATCATCAACATTTGCATGTCTCATTAGTAGAAATGTCTTAATCCACCATAAAGGTGAATTATTTCTCTCAATTTATTTTAAATTAAATAGCATTACGTTTTTTAAAGTCCATTGTCTATTATACACTTTGGCTATTGTCAAACTAATTCCCTCACATCTATATTTCTACTTAATATGTTGGGTAAGACTTTTTACCACTTTACAAAGAATATTACTTAAATCATCCAAGTACCATAATTTATTGGGTTTAGTCTATGTGCAAGATCAAGTGCTGCAGGGGAAATATCAAAAAAGGTACCTTTGCTCTGCCTTTGTTTAGAGTATCTTAGAATGTGAGGTAAAGATATTCCAAAGAGGAAAACTTTTGGAACACTCACAATGCAACTTATAAATGAGAGCAAACCAAATTAAAAATTAAAATAGTACAGGATATAGAAAGGACACAGTATATAGTAGAGTTCATATGCTACTGCACTCTTTTATGGCTTCATTACCTACTAGCATCCAGCTCTTCTATTACCATGAGAGCTGTTTATTTTATTAGATACTGTTACCTATTGCATGGGTACCCTGCCACAAGCCTTCTGGACAGCTTGAGGATACTGCTTCTACATTCCCTGGTAATTGAAAATCATGACTTTAGCCTGGAAAATTCAACTCCACCCCCCCACCAAAGTATCCTGCTCAATCTAGTAAGTGTTCTTTCCAATGTCATTGTTTTGTTGCAAGTCCCAAGTTGATGAAGGGTATCAAAAGCAGATCAAGCACACCACTAACCACCGTCTTCATCAAAGAGAAAATGGCTATCAAATTGGGCTGTAATTCTCTGTCATCATAGACTGAAAGAACAAAACATGACCTCTCAAGTTTTTGTTTCGAAATTCACTGGCATTTAATGTCAATGACAGGTTGGATCAGAAGAGTAAAAACACTGCTTCTAGAAAGTCATCATTAAAATATTCTTGCTTTTGCTTATGTAAGATATACTTTTTACACTAATATATGATCATATTACCATGACTCTTAAATATTTATTCCATCTAGCATCAAATTATTATTAGAGGGAGTGAAGTCCTAAAGATATATAATACAGGCAAAGGCCATTTCAAATGTGATACAACGCCATTCCTGCAGGAATCTGTGGAGTATGACTTGCATGTGTAGGGAAGCTTCACCATGTAGGTAAGGCACATAGAAGTCCCAACTCAGACAGACTCCAGCCATGGAAATTGGGACATCAAGGAAGAAAGGGAGCAAAGAAAATTATCACCATGAAGCACAAGATATTAAAAGGGCATGCCCCAAAGAAAAATTTATCTTTCTTGTCTGTTATGTCCTTGGGTGATAGAAGATAATTTTGGTTAATATTGAATTGGAACATAGGGGGAAAAAATGAAGGAAAGCAAAAAAGAAGAACCAATATCTTTAGTCTTCGCTAGCCTAGGTAACGCTGATTATTTAGATGAATCTGCCCACTGACTATTTATAACTTCATGAACATTTATAATCCTTCACTCTTGGAACGTCAACTTACTCTTATAATTTGTAGTGATACTGAGCTAATTTCTAAGCCAGTCTTTGATGCTGAACTTTTTTTTTAATGCCCAAACACTGGCCTTTCAAAGACATCATACCAAAAGCTGAATTCATTATCTTTTTCACAATATTTACTTCTCTTACCATTGCATGCTAATTTCATGAATGATACCTATGATCAATGTTAAGACTCTAACTGGCAGATAATTGTATCTGGGCTATGGTTTTTCCAGTGGTCATGTATGAATGTGAGAGTTGGACTGTTGAAGAAAGCTGAGCACCAAAGAATTGATGTTTTTGAACTGTGGTGTTGGAGAAGACTCTTGAGAGTCCCTTGGACTGCAAGGAGATCCAACTAGTCCATTCTGAAGGAGATCAGCCCTGGGATTTCTTTGGATGGAATGATGTTAAAGCTGAAACTCCAGTACTTTGGCCACCTCATGGGAAGAGTTGACTCATTGGAAAAGACTCTGATGCTGGGAGGGATTGGGGGCAAGAGGAGAAGGGGACCACAGAGGATGAGATGGCTGGATGGCATCACTGACTCAATGGACGTGAGTCTGAGTGAACTCTGGGGGTTGGTGGACAGGGAGGCCTGGTGTGCTGTGATTCATGGGGTCGCAAAGAGTTGGACATGACTGAGCGGCTGAACTGAACTGAACTGAGAACTTAATGATGATTTTTAAAGATGTTTTGAGACCTTACCTTCCAATTTTAATTTATAGCAAAAGGTACTAATTTTAAATTTATGGGACTAATATAAGATTTTTTAAAATAAGTTCATTTAATTAAGAAGCTGGGTTTCCTTAAAGAAAGTATCAAAGTGAACAGTCCATGCACTGTGTATGTCAGTTAAATTGTAAAATTGATACACAAGTGGTTAACTTTAAAACTGTTACAAGTCTTAGAATACCTTCTGCCTGATGGTAGTTGCTATCTTTTCATTTTCAATACTTACAGTCCCTACTTCTGCTTGAATCTTATGTAACAACCACTGTTATAATTCCTTGCACACAGGTATATATTGCATCACCTCCCTTTTGCCTTTCCCAAAGTCAGTTACTCAGTTTGGAATTAACCCCTCCAATCATGGGTGCATGGATCATCTCCATCCCCATTTATCTGTCTGATAGATGTCTCCTGATGTTTTAAAATTCATCAAAATACTTCTCACTGTATTTATCCTTCAAAATTCCTAACTTTCAAGCATATTTCAGTCTTTTTTGTATTTCTAGGGCACTTGCCACAGAGCCTGAATCAAAATAGGGACCTTAAAAAATGTTTTGAATGAATGATTATTTCTTTGATCCTGTAAGTCAATGTATAATACACCAGAACTATAAATAAACCTTGTCTTTTGGCACTGGATAGCAATCCCATTGAAGGCTTCTGTTGACTGTGTGTGCTTCTCAAATTCTAAACAGAAGCATGTATAAATCCTCAGTACTGACAGTCTCCAGAAGTTGCTTCCAGAAGCCAACAGTTCATCTCTATGGCCTATTCTCAACTCTAACTGCCTCCCATTCCATATTCTCTCCTTTTAAAGAATCTCTTTAATTTAAAAGTCAAGCATATCAAGCCTTCTGTCCTGCTTCACAGGATGTAGGGTTCATTATTCCAAGGCCTGTGGCTTAATAGGTAGATGAGCAAATGTCCCTTCTGCCTCATTGTACTGTATCAATGATTTCTATGGATAATTTAATCTAACACTCCACGAGAGTTTGGAGTATTTGCCAATGGTTCTCTTTCCTAGAAGAGAATTGTAAGGTTAGAGCACAGCATCGCATCAATTACTGTAATGAGTCTTTGGCATTAAAAAGTGGCCTGACTGGTGTGACTTTGAGTAGCCTCTTGGTATCCATAATCTTTCCTCAAAAATACTCTATGTTATATAGACAAAAAGAGAAGCAAGACTCTTAACAAAAGATAGCTTAGCTTACATTTGGGTTTTTTTTCTTTGTTTGTTTCTGCTTTTTCAGAGGAAGTCATTCAGCCCATTCTATGCAACCCATTCTGGATATGGGTTTTAGGGATGATGACTTCCCCAGGGCAAAATCAGAATGCCAGTGTCCTACCACTATTTATTCCTTTATAAATTGTGGACACCCAAATCATTGGTTTACAAAAGACAGAGCTCTTGTGTGTTTCAAGAGAAGAGAAAGACAGCTTTTCTAATCACTTAAGTATCATTAGTATCATTTGTATAGTTTACAATGGTGACTGTCAGATGAGGCAAGGAGTTCTTGTGGAGGCATTTAGAGGTGCTAGGAGTTCTGAAAATAGTGGAGAAGAAGGTTAGAATCTCAAATCAGGAGAGCAGATTGAGACGGGATTTGCTACTCAAAAGTGCTAGATGAGTGATCCTAAAGAACCTACAAAAATTGCCATTTAAATGGCTAGAAATATTGGATCTGAATTTGTGCTAGTTGACTGGCCTGTCTTCACAGCACTGGTATCAAGAGACTTCATGAAAGAAACATTCATAGTTTGAACCCAAAGTCTCAGGCAATCTACCATTACTTTACTGTGGTAAGTAGAATAACCATCCCCTCAAAAAAAAAAAAAAAGGATGTTCACATATTAATCCTTAGAACCTGTGCATAAGTTATGTCACATGAGAGAAGGGGAATTAAGATTCAGAAAAAGAGTTACTCATCAACTGACTTTAAAATAGGCAGATTGTCCTGAGCTAGTTGGATGGGCCCAAAGCCATCAAAAAAATCCTTAAAGGTAGATGAAACAATGGAAAGAGAGAGCCAGAGAGATGGCAGTGTTAAAGGACCCTGGCCAATGTTGCTGGGTATTGAAGATAAAAAAAGGGAATCATAGACAAGGAAAACAGATAGCCTCCAGAAGCTGAAAAAAGCAACAAAATTAATTCTTTTCTCGAGTGTCCAGAAAGAAATGCAGTCCACCAACATCTTGATCTTAGCCTAGTGAGATCTGCCAGTCTTCTAACTTACAGAACAGTGAAAAGATATATTTGTCTTATTTAAGTCACTAAATTTGTAGTAACTTATTACAGTAGTCATAGAAAATGAATACAATTACAAATGTTGGTATTTTTCTTTTGCCACCATGCTTATTTAAGAGGGAGTCTTTTTCCCAGCTCCTCACTGGATGACTCGAAGACCAAAGAAAGCTCCTGGTCACTTGGCAGGATGGTATACAGAAAATCTCATTCTTTTAGTTGGGGTTGAAACTTAACTCACTCACAACATGATCACAGGACAGTGATAATGAGAAAAGGACACCTCTGATTTTATGATGGAAATGTGTTCTCTGTCTCTGCACTACTCAACACAAATCACCTATGTTTGCAATCATCCTACCCTTCTCTGCATCATATCTAGGGATTTATTACCTCTCCAACTATCTTCAGATGGTGATTTGAAAATTACTCCCTTTTTCCTCATAAACATTTGATTGAATTGATTACTTTTCCCCTCTATTGTGTATTTAAACTCTCGCACTAATATGAAAACTTCCTATTATGGATTTTAAACATTATCAAGTCTCTTTTATCAGCAAGCAATCAACAAAAGAAAAACTTTCCTTCTGCTCTTTATCCTATCCCTATCTGTCTACAAGCTTGGGGAAAAAATTGTACTCTCTATAACAGAATTACTGCTATTTCATAGGTTCATTAGTCAGCTGCCTTTCTTTCTTAAGCTTTCCTCGTGGTTCAGAGGGTAAAGTGTCTGCCTGCAATGTGTGAAACCCTGGTTTGATCCCTGGATCGGGAAGATCTCCTGGAGAAGGAAATGGCAACCCACTCCAGTACTCTTGCCTGGAAAATCCCATGGACGGAGAAGCCTGATAGGCTACAGTCAGTGGGGTTGCAGAGAGTCAGACACCACCGTGCAACTTCACTTTCACTTTTTCTTTCTTAAGTCAAACACAGAGTCATAGCTCTCCCTAAGGTGACCAATGACATCTATGCCACTAAATCCAATTGACATTCTTAGAGCAACTAACATTGTTGACCTCTTCCAATGTCTTCAAGCTCTCTTTTATTCAGTCATTTGCAAAAACCACTCTCCATTTAGGAAGGATACTTCTCTCTCCATTTCATCTGATTATTAGTATACATGTGTCAGACTGGCACTTAAACAGAAAGTATTGCCTAATTCTGTATAACCCCTCAATTACATGCTTATTAACACTGTGTTTTTAAATATGAGTTTGTGATTATTTGATTAGTGTCAACCTTTCCCATAGGAATATAAGCTCCTTGATCCCAAAACGCAGGCCTGATTTTGCTTACCATCATAATCATATCTTAAAGACACTGCTAAAAGCAATCCCAAGAATATTCAGTTCAGTTCAGTTCAGTCGCTCACTTGTGTCTGACGCTTTGCGACCCCATGAATTGCAGCACGCCAGGCCTCCCTGTCCATCACCAACTCCCAGAGTTCACTCAGACTCACGTCCATTGAGTCAGTGATGCCATCCAGCCATCTCATCCTCTGTGGTCCCCTTCTCCTCCTGCCCCCAATCCCTCCCAGCATCAGAGTCTTTTCCAAGGAGTCAACTCTTCGCATGAGGTGGCCAAAGATCTAGAGCTTCAACTTTAGCATCAGTCCTTCCAAACAACACCCAGGGCTGATCTCCTTCAGAATGGACTGGTTGGATCTCCTTGCAGTCCAAGGGACTCTCAAGAGTCTTCTCCAACACCACAGTTCAAAAGCATCAATTCTTTGGTGCTCAGCTTTCTTCACAGTCCAACTCTGACATCCATACGTGACCACAGGAAAAACCATTAGCCTTGACTAGATGGACCTTTGTTGTCAAAGTAATGTCTCTGCTTTTCAATATGTTATCTAGGTTGCTCATAACTTTTCTCCCAAGGGGTAAGCGTCTTTTAATTTCATGGCTGCAGTCACCATCTGCACTGATTTTGGAGCCCAGAAAAATAAAGTCTGACACTGTTTCCCCATTTATTTCCATGAAGTGATGGGATCAGATGCCATGATCTTCGTTTTCTGAATGATGAGCTTTAAGCCAACTTTTTCACTCTCCTCTTTCACTTTCATCAAGAGGCTTTTGAGTACCTCTTCACTTTCTGCCATAAGGGTGGTGTCATCTGCATATCTGAGGTTATTGATATTTCTCCCAGCAATCTTGATTCCAGCTTGTGCTTCTTCCAGCCCAGCATTTCTCATGATGTACTCTGCATATAAGTTACATAAGCAGGATGACAATACACAGCCTTGACGTACTCCTTTTCCTATTTGGAACCAGTCTGTTGTTCCATGTCCAGTTCTAACTATTGCTTCATGACCTGCATATAGGTTTCTCAAGAGGCAGGTCAGGTGGTCTGGTAGTCCCATCTCTTTCAGAATTTTCCACAGTTTACTGTGATCCACACAGTCAAAGGCTTTGGCATAGTCAATAAAGCAGAAATAGATGTTTTTCTGGAACTCTCTTGCCTTTTCCATGATCCAGCAGATGTTGGCAATTTGATCTCTGGTTCCTCTGCCTTTTCTAAAACCAGCTTGAACATCTGGAAGTTCATGGTTCATGTGTTGCTGAAGCCTGGCTTGGAGAATTTTGAGCATTACTTTACTAGCGTGTGAGATGAGTACAACTGTGTGGTAGTTTAAGCATTCTATGGCATTGCCTTTCATTGGTATTGGAATGAAAACTGACCTTTTGCAGTCCTGTGGCCACTGCTGAGTTTTCCAAATTTGCTGGCATAATGAGTGTAGCACTTTCACGGCATCATCTTTCAGGATTTGGAATAGCTCAACTGGAATTCCATCACCTCCACTAGCTTTGGTTGTAGTGATGCTTCCTAAGGTCCACTTGACTTCACATTCCAGGATGTCTGGCTTTAGGTGAGTTATCATACCGTTGTGATTATCTTGGTCATGAAGATCTTTTTTGTATAGTTCTTCTGTGTATTCTTGCCACCTCTTCTTAATATATTCTGCTTCTATTAGGTCCATCCCAAGAACATTGATAGGTACTAAAAAAGACTTGTGCAGTGAATAAGCTTTAAAGGAAAAAATACATGAATGAGAAATCAGTAACATGTATTGAGTAGTAATATGTCATAGGGCAATGCAAAAAAGCAAAATGGCTGTCTGGGGAGGCTTTACAAATAGCTGTGAAAAGAAGAGAAGCAAAAAGCAAAGGACAAAAGGAAAGATATAAACATCTGAATGCAGAGTTCCAAAGAATAGCAAGAAGAGATAAGAAAGCCTTCTTCAGCAATCAAAGCAAAGAAAGAGAGGAAAACAACAGAATGGGAAAGACTAGGGATCTCTTCAAGAAAATCAGAGATACCAAAGGAACATTTCATGCAAAGATGAGCTCGATAAAGGACAGAAATGGTATGGACCTAACAGAAGCAGAAGATATTAAGAAGAGATGGCAAGAATACACAGAAGAACTGTACAAAAAAGATCTTCACAACCCAGATAATCACGATGGTGTGATCACTGACCTAGAGCCAGACATCCTGGAATGTGAAGTCAAGTGGGCCTTAGAAAGCATCACTACGAACAAAGCTAGTGGAGGTGATGGAATTCTAGTTGAGCTATTCCAAATCCTGAAAGATGATGCTGTGAAAGTGCTGCACTCAATATGCCAGCAAATTTGGAAAACTCAGCAGTGGCCACAGGACTGCAAAAGGTCAGTTTTCATTCCAATCCCAAAGAAAGGCAATGCCAAAGAATGCTCAAACTACCGCACAATTGCACTCATCTCACATGCTAGTAAAGTAATGCTCAAAATTCTCCAAGCCAGGCTTCAGCAATACATGAACCGTGAACTTCCAGATGTTCAAGCTGGCTTTAGAAAAGGCAGAAGAACCAGAGATCAAGTTGCCAACATCCGCTGGATCATGGAAAAAGCAAGAGAGTTCCAAAAATGCATCTATTTCTGCTTTATTGACTATGCCAAAGCCTTTGACTGTGTGGATCACAGTAAACTGTGGAAAATTCTGAAAGAGATGGGAATACCAGACCACCTGACCTGCTTCTTGAGAAATCTGTATGCAGGTCAGGAAGCAATAGTTAGAACTGGACATGGAACAACAGACTGGTTCTAAATAGGAAAAGGAGTACGTCAAGGCTGTATATTGTCACCCTGTTTATTTAACTTATATGCAGAGTACATCATGAGAAATGCTGGACTGGAAGAAACACTAGCTGGAATCCAGATTGCCGGGAGAAATATCAATAACCTCAGATATGAAGATGACACCACCCTTATGGTAGACAGTGAAGAGGAACTAAAAGGCCTCTTGATGAAAGTGAAAGAGGAGAGTGAAAAAGTTGGCTTAAAGCTCATCATTCAGAAAATGAAGATCCTGGCATCCGGTCCCATCACTTCATGGGAAATAGATGGGGAAACAGTGGAAACAGTGTCAGACTATTTTTCTAGGCTCCAAAATCACTGCAGATGGTGACTGCAGCCATGAAATTAAAAGACGCTTACTCCTTGGAAGGAAAGTTATGACCAACCTAGATAGCATATCCAAAAGCAGAGACATTACTTTGCCAACAAAGGTCCATCTAGTCAAGGCTATGGTTTTTCCAGTGGTCATGTATGGATGTGAGAGGTGGACTGTGAAGAAAGCTGAGCGCTGAAGAATTGATGCTTTTGAACTGTGGTGTTGGAGAAGACTCTTGAGAGTCCCTTGGACTGCAAGGAGATCCAACCAGTCCATTCTGAAGGAGATCAGCCCTGGGATTTCTTTGGAAGAAATGATGCTAAAGCTGAAACTCCAGTACTTTGGCCACCTCATGCAAAGAGTTGACTCATTGGAAAAGACTCTGATGCTGGGAGGGATTGGGGGCAAGAGGAGAAGGGGACGACAGAGGATGAGATGGCTGGATGGCATCACTGACTCAATGGACGTGAGTCTGAGTGAACTCTGGGAGTTGGTGATGGACAGGGAGGCCTGGCGTGCTGTGATTCATGGGGTCACAAAGAGTTGGACATGACTGAGCGACTGAATTGATCTGATTTGATGTGATGTCATAGGGCTTCCCAGGTGGTACTAGAACCTGGTACCAATAATGGTAAAGAACCTGCCTGCCAATGCAGCAGACATAAGAGAGGCGGGTTTGATCTCTGGGTTGGGAAGAATTCCTGGAGAAGAGCACATCGACCCACTCCAGTATTCTTGCCTGGAGAATTCCATGCACAGAGGAACCCAGCAGGCTACAATTTATAGGCTCGAAATTCATAGGTACAAATCTGTAGAACTGACAGATTCAAGGGATTATTAGATCTGGCCGATAGACTACTTTAGGAACTACTGAGGGAGGATGATAATATTGTACAGGAGGCTGTGACCAAAACCATCTGAAAGAAAAAGAAATGCAAGAAGGCAAAATGATTATCTGAGGAGGCCTTACAAAGAACTGAGAAAAAAAAGAAAAGTGGAAGGCAAAGGAGAAAGGGAAAGATATATCCAACTGAATGCAGAGTTCCAAGGAGTAGCAAGGAGAGATAAGAAAGCCTTCTTAAGTGAACAATGCAAAGAAATGGAAGAAAACATCGTAATGGGAAAGACTAGAAATCTCTTCAAGAAAATTGGAGATACCTTGGAAATATTTCATGCAAAGATAGGCACAATAAGACAGAAATGGCAAGGACCTAACAGAAGCAGAAGAGATTTAGAAAAGGTGGCAAGAATACACAGAACTGTACAAAAAAAGTCTTAATGATCCCAATAACCATGACGATGTGGTCACTCACCTAGACATCCTGGAGTGTGAAGTCAAGTGGGCCTAAGGAGCATTACTAGGAACAATGCTACTGGAAGTGATGGAAATCCAGATGAGTTATTAAAGTCTAAAAGATGATGTTAAAGTGCTGCACTTAATATGCCAGCAAATTTGGAAAACTGAGCAGTAGGCACAAGACTGGAAAGGGTCGGTTTCCATTCCAATCCCAAAAAAGGCAATGCCAAAGAATTTCCAAACTACCACATTTTACATGCTAACAAGATTATGCTCAAAATCCTTCAAGCTAGGCTTCAATAATACATGAACTGAGAATCTCCAGATATACAAGATAGATTTACAAAAGTCAGAGGAACTGGAGAGTGAATGGCCAACATCTGTTGGATCATAGAGAAAGCAAGGGAATTCCAGAAAAAACATCTAATTTATTGACAATGCGATTGATTAAATTGACTACACGTTGACTAAAGGCAAAAGCCTTTGACTGTCTGGATGACAACAAACCATCGAAAATTCTTAAAAAGATGGGAATATGATTCTACCTAACGTGCCTCCTGAGAAACCTGCATGAGGACAAGAAGCAACGGTTAAAACTGGACATTGAACAACAGACTTATTCAAAATTGGGAATGGAGTATGATGAGGCTGTATATTGTCACCCTGCTTATTTAACTTATATGCAAAGTACATCATGTGAAATGCTGGGCTGGATGAAACACAAGGTGGAATCAAGATTTCTGGGAGAAATATCAATAACTTCAGATTTGCAGATGATACCACCTTAATGGCAGAAAGGGAAGAGGAACTAAAGATTCTCTTGATGAGGGTGAAAGAGGGGAGCCAAAAAGCTGGCTTGAAACTCAACATTTAAAACACTAAGATCATGACATCATGGCAAACAGATGGGGAAAAAGTAGAAATAGTGCAGATTTTATCTTCTTAGTTTCCAAAATTACTTAAGACTGCAGCTGTGAAATTAAAAGATTCTTGCTTCTTGGAAGAAAAGCTATGACAAACCTGAACAGCATATTAAAAAGGAAAGACATCTCTTTGCCAACAAAGATATGTATAGTCAAAGCTATGGTTTTTCCAGTAGTCATGTACAGATGTGAGAGATGGACAATAAAAAAGGCTGAGCACCAAAGAATTGATGCTTTTGAATTTTGGTTCTAGAGAAGACTCTCCGAGTACCTTGGAATGAATGGAGATCAAACCAATCAATCTTAAAGGAAATTAACCACGGATATTCATTGAAAAAACTGATGCTGAACTTGAAGCTTCAATACTTTGGCCACTTGGTAAAAGAGCCAACTCACTGGAAAAGACCCTGAGGCTGGAAAAGACTGAGGGCAGGAGCAGACAGAGGTGACAGAGGAGATGGTTGGATGGCATCACTGATTCAATGGAGTGTGAGCAAGTTGTGAGGGATGGTAAAGGACAGGACGCCTGGCATGCTGCAATCCATGGGATCAGAGAACTCTGACATGACTCAGTGACTGAATAACAAAAACACAAGTAAATCCTCTAGGGCCTTACAGTAAAAGTTGGAAAATTAAGATGTGGGATTTAGACATACTGAGTCCAATGATTATGCCATGTGGTCTCACACTCATCCTATCTTTGCCTAAAATTTTGATGTTTTGTTAATCAGGAATTTTGGCATAAATTTCAATTTTTAAATGCATTGCATTAAGCTATATTTTTCTTGGTAAATGTGTTTATGATGACTCACTACAGTTTGTACCTGAGATAAGGTCCTCACCTGCCTTAGTTACCCCATTCGACTTTGGCCCTGTACAACTTATAGGGTTTGGTCAAAATATTTATTCAAAAAGTAAGGTATACCTAGAATTAAGCAGTAGATATCGGTCTCTTGGAGAGAAGATAGGAGAAACCAAATTCTAAACCTGGATCAGAAGGATGAGAACGAGTTTTATATTAGACTCTTACTTAATAAGGTAGTGATGAATGATCTGAAGGACCAGTGACAGGCAGTTCTCTACCATGTCAAGGACAAAAAAAGAAAGGAAGCCTTCCAGAATTTTCTATGCAGACAAAAAGAAAAATAGCTTATGTTTGACACAAACATCACTTCCACCACATTCTGTTGGTCAAACAAGTCACAAAGCCAGCCTAGACTGAAAACAAAGGCAAATACACTCCATCTCTTGATGAGAGGAGCTGTGGTCACATTGCTAGGGGTGTATATTCAGAGAGGAGAATGGTTCCTACTAGTTTTTGCCAATATTCTACTATAAGTAGTGATGTTAATACCATCATGGCATGACTAGCATTGAGTAAATTTGTTATTCATTTGTAAATCTTTGACAATTTAATTGGTAAATAACAGTACGTTGCTGTTTTATTTTCCTTGTTGATACTTAATGGTGAACCTCACTTTGATAACTGTGGAAACCATATTCCACAACATTCTGATTGACTTCAAGGGAGAAGAAGTGATTCTCAAATAAGCAACACTCTGTTCATTTGCTTTTGCTTTTCTTGATAAAAGAAAGATTTGCAACCACCTCTGTGCTCTATCTGTTCACTTAACAGATTTAAGTAAATTTATTCTTGGAGTCATTGTGTTAGGAAATGCCATGGATAGGGCAGAAATGATGAGATACCAAGTAGAGAGAATCTGCTGAAACCCTCTCCACTAAAAATGCATTCTCTGAGCAACACTTAATATCTCCAAGAGGAAGTACAAACATTTTAGAACCACCTGGGAATGGACAAAATGAATGATCTTTGGTTTGGGCCTCCTAGACACAGTTCTGTCCACATCCAAAGTAAAGGAATGAATCAGGGAAACAACTCCTCTAGTTTACTGCCTCAAACAAGGTTTCAGTATTAATGGAAACTGTTACAGAAAAACTTGTGTTTCCCCCCCCCCCCGTGTGTTGTTTATATGCCTGTTTAAATTCAAATTTGAGCCAGCAGTGAGGGAAATAAGAATATTTGAAGTATATGGCAAAAATCTCATATGCTGAAACCCAATTTATCCAGAAGCGTAAATGCTGAATTATACACTTCCCACTTTCTCTAAATTGAACTGCCCACATCTTTGTGGGGCTGCCCACAAGGTGTCTAATGAGTTATATGCCAGCGCTTATTTAACAAGAAAAGAAACCAAATAGAGCGTAACTGAAACCTGGGTACATTTTGTTTTTGTTTTGTTTCAGAGAGCTGTCAGATATTTCAGTCCAATCTTAAAGTTGTTGCTTCCCTTTATTGCAAGTCGACTTCAGAATTTTAGTTACCTCTTGCTACAAAAGGTTTCAGTTTACAGGGTGGCAGAAAGAATGAAGATCGATGGTTGCTGGGTCTGGTTGGTCATACCAATTTGTACTGCAATCTAGGTGTTGCAATCTCTGAGATTTGAGTTTAAATGTGTGCCTTGCAGCTTTAGAAGAAAGATGTGTTCTGCATAGAGCTGTAGATCAACACTGCCAGTTTATTCACCAGACGAGGCATCCATCATGCCTGTGCACATGGGCATTTCATGGGACAGAGAAAGGAAAGGAAAGAGACAGAGATGAGAGGAGAGGAGGAAAGAAGACAAGATGGAAACAGAGGGAAGGAGTAAGAAAGAAACGGAAGGAGAGCGGAAAGGAGCAGGAGAGGGCACAGGGAGGTGATTTTATTTTTATTTTCCTAAATATCCTTCAGATAACAAAGCACTGTTTGTTCATAGGAAATAGCATCAGCTGAAGATAAAAAATATCACTACTGCTCAATGAATACATGCTTAATAAAAATCTAATAATAACTAATCTCCAGTGAACACTGAATAACAAATGAGATTTTTACTGGTATGTATTTCTAATTCATCCAACTTAATTGCTGTTTTAAAATCTTGACTTCAATACATTGTCTTTCTAATTTACCCAATAAAGTGCTCAACAATACGGCAATTTTGAAATATTTGCATTTGAAGGACTTCATGTGATTTAGAATTTAAATTTTTATTTCCAAATAATCACATTATATTTGCAATGAAAGCCAAATGCCCTGCTTACTTTCTGGATTTGAAAACTGAGCAACACAATGTGTTCGGAAGTTCTAATTTTATAATGCAAGCACATTCCAACTTTCAATGATTTAGTTTCTTGCTTAACCTTTGAGACAAGTCATGTAACATGCTGCTTTACACATGTGGTTGTTTTTAATTGCTTATTTTCTTGTCCCATGAAACCCTGAGGAAAGGCAATGAGAAATAACATCTTTTCTTTGTAGTGGAGGAAAAACAGTTACAGCTCATTTTATAAACACAAATCCTTGGGAAGTCACATAAGAAGCATCAGTGTGGAGTGTGGATTGTGAATTACAGAATAGGTCTAGCTTGACTCTGGTATCAATTGCACATTTGAACCAGGGGTGCCTACTGAGGGGAGAATGGAGTTTGCAGGCCAGAGTTTTTCCTGTTTAGTATCTTTTTGTTTGTTTGCTTGTTTCTTCAAGACAATACTTGGCAAAGAAAATATTTTCTTTTAGGTTAGGGATGGATTTAGTTTCTGTTAGAGAAACTGAATGCTAAAATCATAAGCTAGTATGATTTTTCAGAAAGAAATAGCTATCTCATGCTTATTTTGTTAAACAATTGGAGCAGATTTTATGTGCTGTGCACAAATTAACCGTCTTTCAGATGGGGAAAATGTATTTTTTGCATACATAAGGTTAGACTTAACACATTAATAAAGAGGAATGCTCTGTGTTTACTTGTGTAATTAGGAAAGTTACTCATTTCTCTAAAACAACCTAAGACAATTTCCTTTGGCTCTATTCTCTGGTTTAAATTATGCTCTGATGGTAAACAGAAGTCATAGGAGAGTTTAAAATATTAAGTGAATAGTCAAATACAATCCAGATGAAAAATGTCTTCCCTTTTCACTCAGTTCTGAAGGAGAGAAACCTTTACATTTACACACACACACACACACACACACATTATCACAGTTATCTTTTCCATTTCAGAGACAATGATAGGTTTATAGAAAATGGAGCATGTATTTTTGGTAAAGAATTCTACGCAGTGATTAATAACTGGTAATCCATGCTTAAGTAAGCATCAAAGCCATTATCTTAGAAATATTTGCAATAGCCCATATTTTGCTCATTTCGTTATTATACTTCTCTTTCTCCAAAGAATCAGTTTAGTCATATAGCATGATAATGCTAAGAGCTAGTTTAAGATCTTCAGAGACCCTAAATTTTGTAGAGAGAATGCACCCAACACATGGTCAAACTATGACCATTACTAAACCATATAATGAATATTTGGAATTGCAATGCTTCTGATTTTTCCCACAAAGACACACTGATTTTTTAAAAATCATATATAACATTATTATCAAAAAAGATTTTTTGTTCTTTGTTTGCTGGTCTTTAAACACAACATTGGGCTTGCAGGCGGCTCAATGGGTAAAGAATCTGCCTGCAATGCAGGAGACACAGGAGACGTGGGTTCAATCCCTGGGTTGGGAAGATCCCCTGGAGAAGGGCATGGCAATCCATTCCAGTATTCTTGCCTAGAGAATCCCATGGACAGAGGAGCCTGGTGGGCTACAGTCTATAGGGTCGCAAAGAGTCAGACAGGACTAAAGTGACGGCACGCACACACGTAAATACAACATTGCTCTGACCCTCAGGTGTTTCAGAGAGACAGTGTCTCACACAGCATCACTGCAGTAGCTCCAGATTTTTAACATTCAATCTGTTTCCCTTACCCATCTTCTTGAATATTTTAACTAGGAATCATTTTAATAGTAACATTTGAATTACCTAATACAGTCTTTAAACAACAGTCCAAATAAAGGAAAAAAAAAATGTTCTCCTTAAGTGGAGTTGTCAGTTTTGCTGAGCATTCAGAGTAGCTGAGTATATGGTGCTACTCTGAATTAGCTCTTTAGTTTTCATTAAATCGTTATATTGAATAAGTTAAATATCTCTGCTCCTAATTTAAAATGGTAATGAGAAGTTGAAAATAAAAGACAGTGCAATGAGGAATATCAGGGACATGCACGTCAAATTTAATAAAAGAATTCTTTATCCATGCTTTGGCTTTGGCTTTATTCTTTTGACCCAAAAGAACACTGGAATCTTGATATAAAAGAGAAGGATATAAAATGAAGTGTAATGACTTCAGAGATGAATGTATTGGTTCATGTATTACTTGATATTGAAATTAAGAATCTCTTAGAAAACCAAATTTCAAAAACCTATTAAAAAGACATAATTAATAATTCTCTCTGAAATGATTTCTTCTTGCTATAATTGTTATAAGTACTATATAAAGATATGATTTAGCCAAATCACTTTGATCAGGAATTTACCTGTAGGTCTTCTTGAAATATTTTTACAACTTCATATATTTTACTATACAGTAAGTGATTTTTATTTCTATATTTGGATATTATCTGCTAATATAAAATGACTTATCCAAGACAGGGCATGAGAAGGTGAAAGGCATTAAGTGCAAACTTCCTCAGAAGACAAATCACTTCATGAAGTATTTACAGTATGTTGTCTTTAAAATGATCACTGACGTACAATTTTTACATGTTTCAGAGCCAAATTGCATTAAAAGGCAATCCATTGTGTAAAACAGGGCAGAAAAATAAGGAGTTAGTTATAGTTTGAGATGTCAGTTTCTTCTGACTGACAAAATCCTTTCCTTCTATGGGCAAAACCTATTTTGTGCTCAGAGCAGGGGCCTAGGTAGGTGGATTGCATGGCCACACGAGGGCAGCAGATGGTCTGAAACTAATGAATCGAGGTGATGAACGTGGAATGATTACAGTAGTGAAGGTTTTTCCGTCTAGAAAGATAGTTTCTAACCTGAAAATGAAAACGCAAGGAAGGAAAGGAAGGGAAGGGAGGGATGGATGGAAAAAGAAAGGAAGGAATGAAGGAAGGAAGGGAAGGAGAGACGAAGGGATTGTGGGAGGGAGAAAGGAAAGACAGGAGGGAGGAAGAGGTGCCAAGAAAGACAACAGATAGAGAAATACAGGTTCTTTTTAACAGGTTTGTTTTTTGTTCATCTGTTTGTTTTTGAGATAGGTATACTGTGTGTGTGTTGTATGTTGTGTGTGTGTTACCAACAGCTAAACTGCTGCTCAGCTGCCCAAAGCTAAAATACAGAAAAACTCCCAGTTGTGCCCAAATCTACCTCCAATGGAAAGTAAAACTTCCCTCTACAAAAAAGTAGCTATTATCAATATAGTTTGCTTTTCTCATAAACCATTATTTTTTTCCCTGTTCTGAATAATTAAACCGATAAAAACATGGGCTTTTGAAAATCAAAGAGCATAGTCTTTCTGGTTCTGCCACTGTGCCTCCCTAGACCTAATCCAGGAGACAGGAATTTCATTTTCCTAAATTTTATATTTGCTTTTCTTTTTTCATCATTTTCAATTATTTCTCGCCATAGATTATGTTTTTTTGGCAATGGTTAAGATACCACTAGAGATTTCAAATCTTCATGTGCATTAATCTCTCACAGTTCTTCTCAAAGATCACACAAACACAAAAAAAGACATAACTTACTAGTTTGCTTCCCCTATACAATTAATCTATCATTAAGCCTCCTTATCTGGTTTATCTGGTTTTGTCTCAGTAGATGTAAATCCAATATAGGTTTGGAGGGATATACAACGTACCAGTGCCTATGGTACTATTGCAGCTTTCCTCAATGGATGTACCATTCATTAATCATTACACTTGGCGCATCCTCATTAAGTAGCTATTATATAAGTAAATCCTTGGGAAGTCACACAAGAAGCATCAGTCCTGATTCAGTACATAGTTTGGATTATGAATCACAGAACAGGTCTAGCTGATCTCTTTTACAATTACATCAACTTTTATTATAAAAAAGACATCCAACTTTTATTATAATTTGGAATAGTGAATATTTGCTCAGGTCTAAATTATCTGGGCTCAAAAGTCCAGGGAAAAAGAAGAAAACAGTGAGAAGTCTTAATTATATTAACTGATATATACCAATATGCAATAACATGACTGGAATATTTCCAATTTTCCTGCTTCTTCACTCAATCATTTATAAAACCTTGCAAATGGACATAAATTATTAGGGCAAATATGATTTCACTCCCTCTTTTTTTACCTGATTTCTATCAGATAGTCTTGGCTATGAGCAGAAAAATGATGAAAGAATATGCATAAAAGTGGTAAAAGTGTTTCATAAGGAAACTACATAATGCATAAAGCTATAATTAAGTAGCCTATGGTTCACTATGAGGAAAGAACTATGCTTTGTTCTAGTCAGAACATTTGCTAATTTTGAAGAGAAAAACAAACACATTATATGCCAGGTATTCCTCTAAGTAGCTTCCCAGGTGACTCAGTGGTAAAGAATCTGCCTGCCAATGCAGGAGACTTGGATTCGTTCCATAGGTCAGGAAGATTCCTTGGAGAAGGAAACAGCAACTCATTTCAGTTATTCTTGCCTGGGAAATCCCATGCATGGAGGAGACTGGAGAGCTACAGTCCACGGGGTTGCAAAAGAGTTGGACACAACTTAGTACTTTCATTGTTTAATAACAATCCCTCTAGGTACATTACATGTATTGCTCATTTTAGTCTTAAAGCAACCCCATAATTTGGTCTTATTACCACCCTATCAGTTTTGTAATTGAAGAAAATAGGGCAGGGAGTGTCAAGTAACTTGCCTAAAGTTATACAACTAGGAAATGAAAAGCTTTCTGGAAAACCAGCCTTTGTAAGGTTGGGCCTCGCAGGTAGGAAGAGTGAAGAGGACTCATGGCTCTTTTGACTATGTGTGCATCCCAGTTGCTAAGTTGTGTCCGACTCTGTGATCCCATGAACTATAGCCCGACAGGCTCCTCTGTCCATGGGATTTCCCAGGCAGCAAGAATACTGGAGCAGTTGCCATTTCCTTCTTGAGGGAATTTTCCTGACCCAGGGATCAAACCTGCGTCTTCTGCATTGCAGGTGGAATTTTTACCACTAAGCCATTTGGAAAGCCCAGCTTTGACTACATTGATGCCTTGTTTTCTCCCTTTAAAACAGGAGAATAGGAAGTTTAGCAAAAATAACTAAAGGTTACTATTTAATAGAATGTGTAAATAAGAAGAGTCCTTTGACCCTTAGAAACTGGTAGTACATGTCTCACAATGTACCTTGCAAAATTAGTACACAAGTAGCTAACATAACTTAATTCTATCCCAGACCTTTCATGTGTTTTTAACTTTTCATATAATTTTTCTTGACAGTTTTGCCTTTGGTGTGTTTCTAACCCAAATCCTTAAAACAATAGAAAGATAATTAGACAGAGAACCAGGATACACAGGTTCTAGAACAAGTTTTTTTTTTTTTCACTCTATAGACAGCTTGTCAAATTCAGTCATTTTACATAAAATACATATGCTTATTTATTTAGCTTTCCATCATATAAATTATGAGATTGGGCTATGGGTATTTTAATTTTTTTAAGATAATTATAATCCAGCACATTTGAATACATCCTGGATTCTTTTTCACTCATTCTTTTGCTATGTGCTACATTCTGGAAGAGAGAGACAGGCTTCCATGCTCTGAGTGCCTGGCCTATTGTCTGATATATCTCCACTACATAGCTAGTCCTCATGGGTAATGGCTCCAGAGGAATTGTTTCTATGTCACAACTTTTGGCTTGTCTACCTGATACAGCTTTTTGAGAGATGCTTTCTCCATAACAGAAATAAAACTTTTCAGAGTGATTTCATCTGCCTATGTGCATGCATGTGTGTGTGTGTGCATGTGTTTGTGAGCATGATTCTTATTAGGTCAGTGGGTTGGCCTTTTTTCTGTTAATAATACTGCCTTAGTCAAAATCAAAATGACTCCAAATTTCTGATTCACTGTTCACTGGCCCTTCACTCTGGTATCTCATATTCTGTGAGACAATAAATTCAGCAACTTCTACCCTAAGTGTCTCAGGCAGCTCAGGCTGCTACAATAAATTACCATAGACAGGGCAGCTCAAACCACCAACATTTATTTCTAACAGTTCTGGGGAGTGGGAAGTCCAAGATCAAGGTTCCTGCAAATTTGATGTCTAGTGAGGGTCCTCTTCTTGACTTGCATAGAGCAGGCTTCTAGCTATATACTAACATAGTAAAGAGAGAAAAAGAAAATCTCTCCCATGTCTGTTCATACAATGAGGTCACTAACCTCATTCATGAGGGCTCCACCTCCGTGACTTAATTATCTTCCAAAGGCCCCACCTCCAAATACCATCACATTAGAGATTCAGGTTCCAGTACATTAAATTTAGTGGGATACAAACATTTAATCAGTAACACTAAGCAAAGAACTTATCTATATAAACATATATTTTTATCTTCTCTTTCTTATTACTGCTATTATTATAGTGTAGACTATTTTTTACTCTTTTCTGTGTGTGTGTGCACACGTATGTGTGTGCTAGTGACTAAGTCATGTCCAACTCTTTGCGACCCCATGGACTGTAGCCCACCAGGCCCCTCTGTCTATGGAATTCTCCAGGCAAGAATACTGGAGTGGGCGGCCATTCCCTTCTCCAGGGAATCGTCCCAACCTAGGGATCAAACCCAGGTCTCCCTCATTGCAGTCAGATTCCTTACTATCTGAGCAAGCAGGGAAACCTTACTCTTCTAGCTTGGTAAATCAACTCATAACTTATTTCTATCCTCAGGCTCTCTCCACTCTAATCAGTCTTCCAGAGAGCTGTCAGAGACATTTTCCTCAGCATGACTCTGGACATGCTACTTCCCTCCTCAAAAAACTTCAGTGATTACCATTTTTTTTTTTTACCAAATCAAATGTGAGCACATGGCAAGGTGATTAGGGCTCTCAGGAGTATGTCCCCTAGAAAAGACTCTCTGAAGAGGCAAAATGGAATTCAAGAAAATCTGAAATATGTATTGGACACCAAACAATTGTGTCCCTCATTTTCCTCATTTATAAAATTAGGTTAGACTATATAATCTTGGAATTGCCTTCTGAAAACAATATTTTAAAAGTACAGCTTTCAGCTTTAACTTCTACTTCTCTACTTCAGATACCTAACACCATCAGCATGAACAAAACTGGAGCCATTGCTAGAATATGAGCCGCATTTCTACCAGCATGCTTGTATTCATAAATGCCATAATTCATGACGTGTTCTTCCAGCCAGTGTCAATAAAAACCTTGCTGTCATTAGGTTTCTGCTCAGTCTACCATTGAAAGTTTCTTTCTCCTGCTTCCACATTTTCACAAACAACATTGCATTCTTCATGTTTATGTCCTAGCTCTGTCTTGGTCATCTGGGGCTACTATAATAGATACCATATTTCTCATAGTTCTGGAGTCTGGGAAGTCTAAGGTCAAGGCACTAGCAGATTTGATATCTGGTGAAAGCCTACTTCCTGGCTTGTAGATGGCCACTTTTTCATTGCATCCTCACATGGTCAAAAGAGAATACAGAAAGAGCTCTCATGTGTCTCTTCTTAGAAGGGCACTAATCCCATTATGAAGAATTTACCTTCATAACCTAATTGGATCCCAGAGGCCCCATCTCCAAATATCATCGCAATGGGGACTAAGATTTCAATGTATGAATTTAGGGGGCATGCATTCAGTCTATATCAGCTCCCTTATTCAAATTAAGCCTTAAGAGGGCAGAAACCATGCTTCTTTCGTCCTTTTATCACAATAGATTCATTACAGATTTTCAATAAATTGAATGATTTGCCAAATTATAAGATGAAAATCAGAGAATATAGTGGATTTCAATTTCTGATAAACACTTCAAATGAAATTAATATGCCTTAATGAAGTTCCAAAAGAAAGCCTGTCTAATTCTCAGGGGCTGATTCACTGAAACCCAAAGTTCTAAAGGGTCACTGGCAGCCTACAATCAGAGAGGGAAAAATGTTTCTATGTGACTTTTCTATTTCCACAAAAGAACTCCTCTAAAATGAATAAATACTCTGAAAAAATGGTATTGAATACAGCCATAAATGAGACTGTGAAAAGAAATACTTCTGAGTTAAATTCATCTCTTAAAAGATTAAAAAGAACTTCTTTGTAATAATTCCATTTTAAAACAAAAACAGTAACATTTATTAAAGTACATATATGAATTAAAAATAAATTGATAAGGAAATATCATCTTTAAATAATTTAGGAAGAAAATTATTTATGTAATAAATATATGTCACCTTTCTTCTAACAGTAGAAATAACTGATGATCACTAATCTTGGAAATAAAACCTTAATTCATAATTTGTTTATGTTAATAAAAACAGGTTTCAAAAATGCACTTTTTCTCATCATCTCAAAAAAGTAAAATGTTTAACGTTAAGTTTCATAACAACCAATCATAATAGAACAAGGCAGATTTCATAAAACTTTTTCAAATATAGCACTTAGGAAAAAGTAACATCTTGGATAAGAAAATGCATAGACATATAGTACAAGGCAGTTTTCTTCACAATATTCCAATTCATCTTCTTGCCTTTAAGATTTCTCCTACTGCCAAAATTTTTCCTAATATTCCATCCCTCCTCATTAGTCTTGGCTTTACCTGGGCCTCAGAATAAAGCAAAAAAAGAGATAGAGACCACTCTGCCTTATTATATCTTCTAAAAATCACTCAGGCTCTTGATGCCTTCTAGCATTACAGACGGAGAAGGCAATGGCAACCCACTCCAGTACTCTTGTCTGGCAAATCCCATGGACGGAGGAGCCTGGTAGGCTGCAGTCCATACGGTCGCTAGGAGTTGGACACAACTGAGTGACTTCACTTTCACTTTTCACTTTCATGCATTGGAGAAGGAAATGGCAACCCACTCCAGTGTTCTTGCCTGGAGAATCCCAGGAATGGCGGAGCCTGGTGGGCTGCCATCTATGGGGTCGCACATCTATGCGGACACGACTGAAGTGACTTAGCAGCAGCAGCATTATAGAAGAATAAACAATTTAAATTCAAAAGATTATATTTATAGCTTTATATGAAAAGATTTTAAAGCCCTTTACCCAACAAGTTTACCCTCCCTCCTCATAAAAATATTTTCAAATACATGAAATTATAATAAGTCTGATGACTCTGCCCCAAAAGATGTATCAAAAGACACTCTGGACAATGTAATGGTGTTATGCTAACCATTCTTTAAGTCACATATTTATCTTTCAACCAAATATATTTTTAGAACTCTAGGCGAACCTGATCTGACCCTGCGCTGTGCTCTGTAGAAACATGGATATAAAAAAATAATCCCTATGTTCCTAACCTTATTGTCTAATTGTCTTATGTTCTTTAAAAAGTCTATGTCAATACAGCCTTGATTTTTTATACCTGTATTTTAAAGATCAAAAGTGTATATCTTCAGGACAGCAATAATGTGCTTTCTATGAAAAATAGGCAAGCAGAAATAGGCTGAGATATGCATTTCAATCCAATAATCTGGACCTGTCACACAAAAACTGAATGTCACCTTACATTAAACTTTTATGTGAGTATCAACTCACTTGCTTAAACTATGAAACAAAACTGTTCTTATATGTAAAGCAGTATAATATCACTTGGAAATAGATTTTTATAAGTTAAAATACACATATTGTAAAATGTAGAGCAACTCCTTTAAAAACTTTAAAAAGAGAAATAGTAAATAAATCAATAAATTCAATGGAAAATCAAAAATTACTCAATTAATACAAAATAAGAATTCCTCCATTAATGCAAAATAAGACAGGAAAAAGGTAAAAGAAAAGAAGGGAAAAAATTTTTAACATAACAGTACAGATGTGAGTCCAATATATTTGATGTATTAAATGGAAATGATATGATTCCCTAATTAAAGGGAGAAATGGACACACAATAAAAAAGCAAGACCTATTTGTTCTCTATGAGAAAGTAATTTTTAATACAAAGAAATAGTTTAAAAGTAAAATCTGGAAAAGAGACAGATCTGGAACCATATAGAAGGCCTGAATGGTTTTGTCAGAAACATGATCTAATTGACATTATAGAATATCCTACCTTACATCATTAGGATACGTATTAGTTCTAAGAACACATAAATATTCACATTTATACCATAAACAATAAATAAAGTTAGATCATAACAATAAAGTCTCAATAGTTTAAACAGAATGAAATCATAAGAGCATATTTTTTTACTAAAGTGAAATTAAAATAAAATGCAATAACAGAAATATATAAAATCCCTAATATCTCAGTATTTTTAAACACAAATAACTCATAGTTCAAAGCAGAAATTACAAAAAATTAGAAAATATTTTGTACTGAATGAAGATGAAAACAAAAAACCTTCACGAAATGTAAACAAACAAAAATCAGCAATGTGTTAAAAGAATATTATTACAACATGAGGTTTATTTCAAGAATGTAAGTTTGATTTAAGAGTTAAAACAGTATTTAAGAATGACTAAATGACATTACAAATGGACAAACTTTCCTCTTTTTTTTTTAACAGTGATTAATATTCCATTTTATATGTATACTACATTTTCTTTATCCAGTTACCTGTTGGCAGACATTGGGGTTATTTCTGTGTCTTGGTTATTGTAAGTAGTATGACAGTGAACTTGGGAACACAGATATCTCTTCAGGATCCTAATTTCAATTGTTCTGGATATATATCCAGAGTGGGATTGCTGGAACATATGGTAGTTCTAATTTTAACTTTTTAAAGAAACTTCATACTGTTTCTATAGTTGCTGCACCATTTCACACTCCCACCAAAAGTGTACAAAGGTTCCAATTTCTATACAAACCTCACTAACAGTTCTTAAACTAAGGGAAATAAACCAGTCACAGAAGATAAGTATTGCATGATTCTATCTATATGAGGTATCTAAAACAGTTAAAGTCACAGAAGCAGAGAAAATAACAGTGGTGCCAGGGGCTGGGGGATGAGAGAAATGGGAAGTGTTATTCAATGAAGTTTCAACTGTGCCAGAGAAATCATTTCTAGACACCTGCGGTACCACCTAGTTTTGTCTAGGGTTAACAATGTCTTCCCAGGTGGCCCTAGTGGTAAAGAGCCTGCCTGCCAATGCAGGTGACTTTAGAGACACAGGTTTGATCCCTGTGTTGGGAAGATCCCCTGGAGGAGGAAATGGCAACCCACTCCAGTATTCTTGCCTGGAGAATCTCATGAACAGAGGAGCCTGGTGGGCTACAGTCCATGGGATCGCAAAGAGTCAGACACGACTGAAGCAACTTAATAATAATAAATAGGGTTAACAATACAGTATTGTACATTTCAAAATTTGTTTAAAAAATGAGATAAAAGGAAATGTTGAGAAGTATTAGGTATGTTTATTACCTTGATTTTTCAGATGGTATCACAAGTACTTGCATATGTCCAAACTCATCAAATTATACACATTAAATATATATAGTCATTTGTACACCAATTATACCTCAATAAAACTGTTAAAAAATAATAGAACGTATCTCAAGAATTATTCTAAATATTGAATGAAGCAATGTTTGTTCCTTGCTTAGCACAGCATCTGGCTTAGGATAACCTTTCAAAAATCATACAATAGAATAAAATACATAGACCACTTTAAATAAAAGAACTAATAAATGAGTTTAGTTAGTTTTCAGAATGGTAGACTAGTATACAAAAAATGGTTGCCTTTCTATATCCTAGAGAAAGAAATCAAAATTTTTAAAATAACACAACAGCATCCTAAACGAAAAAATATTAATGGTAAATGAGCAAAGTTTTTGTAGGAACTGCACACTGAAAACTATAAAAGACTGTGAGAAAAATTTAAGATCTAAACAAGATATACACCATGTTGCTAAATCAGAATATTCAATATAGTCAAATATTAATTATGCTAAAAGTGAACTCTAGATTCTACACCATTATAGTCAAAATTTGAGCAGGTTTTTTTGGGTAAAAATTAATAAGGTGACTCTAAAATTATCAAGAAAATTTAAAGAATCTAGAGTAGTTTAAAATTTTTATAAAGAACAAAAGTAAAAGAAGTACAGTCCTTGATTTCAAGATTTACTCTAAATCTTCAATAATCAAGACAGAATGATACTGATTTAAAGACAGTGATATAGATCAATGGAACAGAAAAAGGAGAAAAGAAATAAATCAACAAATATGTATTTACTTGAGTTTTTGAGGCTGCTAAATCAACTCAATAGTGAAAATATAGCATTTTTTTTAAAAAATAGTGATAGAATAACTAAATATCACTCTAGGAAAAATACACTTAAATCTTACCTTGCACACAAAAATGAATGGATCTAGAACTAAACATAAAAGTTAAAACTTTAAAATTTCTGGAAGAAAATTGTTGTAATCTTGGGAAAAACAAACACTTATTAAAGAGTTCACTAAAAGCAATGACATAAAAGAAACAGTTAATAACTTGAGCTCTGTGAAATTTTTAAAAATTCTCTTTGAAACATGATTAGGAAAATTAAAAGGCATAAAAGTAACTAGGAAAAATATTTATTTATTTATTTAAAAACTAGCTTGTATCCAGAATATTTAAAGAACTCCCATGTGTCAATAAGAGAAATACAAAATATTTAAAGTGGGAAAAATAGTAAAAATAGAAACAAACTTCACAAAAGAAGCTACGTGTTCTTAGTCGCTCCATCATGTCCAACTCTTCACAACCCCATGGACTGTAGCCGCCCCCCAGGCTCCTCTGTCCATGGGGATTCTCCAGGCTTGAACACTGGAGTGGGTTGCCATGCCCTCCAGAGAATCTTTCCAACCAGGGACCAAACCCTGGTCTTCTGGATTGCAGCCAGATTCTTTACCATCTGAGTCACCAGAGAAGCCCAAAAGAAGATATACTAATGGATAATGTAGACAGGATAAGATGCCCAACATCATTAATCAGGGAAATGCAAATTTAAATTTCTTTGAAATACCACTTCACAACCATTAGAAGAGCTAAAATTAAAAAGATTGTTAATATTATATATTGGCTAGGATACAGAACAATGGAACTCTTAAACATTGTTGATGAGAATGTAAAATGGTACATCTACATTAACAAACAGATTGGAAGTTTCTAATAAGTTTAGCATTACCTTACCATATGAACCAGCAGTTACACTTTCAAAAGAAGTGAAAGTCCAAACAAAGCTTTGTAGACAAATGTTTATTGCAACTGTATTTATTACAGCCAGAAACTAAAAGCAGCTCAAAAGAAAATCAACAGGTAAATGAATTTAAAAAAAAATGTGGTTTCTCCATATGAATATTACTCAGCAATAAAAATCAAGAAGTGATGTGGATGAATATTTAAAACATTATGCTGAGAAAAAAATTCAAATTTTTCATCTGAATTCACACATCTGAATTCATCACATCATATATGTGATGCCATTCATTCATTTAAAGCTGCAAGAAAGACAAACCTAATATATTGATCAAAAGCAGATCAATGGTCATGAAAGGCTGGAGGAGGAGGGAAGGTTGAGTAGGAAAGGGCACAAGGAAATCTGCTGGGGTTATAGGAAGTTCTGTATCGTATTTATTGTGTACAGATTTGGTAAAATTCTTCACTGCACTTAAAATACATTTACTTTATTGTTTGTAAATTAAACCACAATAAAGTTATTAAAATTGGTACCCTAAAATTCTTTGAATAGAAAAACATGGCAACTATTTCAGTCATTTCCATCTCTTTGCGACCCCTTGGACTGTAGACTGCCAGGCTCCTTTATTCATATAATTCCTCCAGGCAAGAATAATACTGGAATAGATGGCTATTCCCTTCTCCAGGGGATCCTCCCAAAATGAAAGTCACTCAGTCTTTTCTGACTCTTTGTGACCCCATGGACTATATAGTCCATTGAATTCTCTAGGCCAGAATACTGGAGTGGGTAGCCTTTCCTTTCTCCAGGAGATCTTCCCAACCCAGGATCGAACCCAAATCTCCCACGTTGCAGGTGAATTCTTTACTAGCTGAGCCACAGAGAAGCCTAAGAATACTAGAGTGGGTAGCCTATCCCTTCTCCAGTGGATCTTCCCAACCCAGGAATTGAACTGGGGTCTCCTGCATTTCAGGCAGATTCTTTATCAATGAGCTATCAGGGAAGCACTATTACATAACATCAATCCTTATAAATTCAGAGTTCACAAAGTTAGCTTAAAAACCAGACACCTATGACCTCCATCTAAAATAAATGGATTATAGCTGAGAGCAAATTGGTTCAACTAATAACTGACTATTGATGAAAATTCCCTAGAAATATTCCAAATGAATGATGCTTCAGGATTTCATTAATCAAATATTAAGAACATCTTGCGTCCTTTTCTCTCACAAAGGAGACTTCTTAGCAGTAAGTCCTGAATAATAAGGTGAAAACACGGGGGATTTTAGCAGTCTGGCTCAACCTATGTAGGATGAGCAGACAGGCAAGCTCTTTGTCTATATTCAGTAATATCCTTGTCTGACATGAGAGCCATTCTCCTGTCAGCACTGAATAAATGGCAAACTACAAAAATATTAACCTTGATAATTGCCAGGTAAATTTGAGGAAGTTTAATTTACTTAGAAATATGAAAGGATATGTTTCCAGTCCACAGTCTGTAAGAATAAGAAAAAGAGTACAAATATGTTAATGGTCAGCTGCCCTCACTCCTTTGTGTTCTCAAACTATTTTTTTTTTGACAGCTTGAAAGAAAGGAGAAATATACCACTTATTTTCTGAACAGGAAACAGACACAGCAAGAAAGCAGCCCATGAAGCGGAGACTCTTTTGAGCGCCTTGTACAGTTCATCAGTGCACACAGATCTGGCCTCTAATGAAGCCATTTACATGCAGATGCAGGCCTGGGTGTGTGGACACCAGTCCCAACTCTGGGAATTGTTGTTTCATTTAATCAAAAGAAATTTGCACATGAAAGCCACATCCGTGTTCATTAACCCCACAGCTCTCTCAATATTGCTTCTCTATTATTCCTAACAAAATTGCAAACCTTCGTATGATTAGGTACCCCACTTCAGGGCTTTCTTTTCCTCCTATCCTCAACCCAGGCCTGCATCTGAATGCAAAACCAAATGTGGGTTTGTAAGACTGAATAATTTGTAACTACACTTACTGAAAACCAACCCCAATCACCTTTTTCACACTGATTGACCTACATAGACACACTCTTTACTCTCTTCCCTCCAAGAGGAGACTCTTTCTTGCTTACAATTTTATCATCATGGAAAATATAAAAACACTTTTCGGGATGGGAATTCCAAGATAATAAATTTAATTGCCAACTTCATTTGCATGAGCAAACAAGATAAAAATCACATTTGGATCTGGTGGGGAATATTACTCACACATTACACTGAAATACAAAGACCATGTGAAAGGTATTTGCATCAAGTCCTAAAAGAAAGGCTCATGGTTATCAGTTGATACTGGTCCATCACACACTTGATACGAATTACCTCTCCTGTCTGTTGTGTGGACAATATCTGCAGACCTTGTGCCAGTGATCAGCTACACTGCCTTCTCATATGGGACAAATAGGAAGCATAATATTTGCACCCATTTTTATTCCTAACAATAATCCTTAGCCTGAAACTTTCAATATATGTAATAAATGTATAGTAATAAATGTACTGGAATTGCTTATTTTGTTAGTAATAGCAAATTGAGTTTCTCTTTCTAGAGAATTAGAAGGGCAAGAATAACTTAGCTTTTTAATGCAATTCAGCAGTGACCTGCTGGGAAGTCTGGGACTGAGAGGCAAGGCAGATCTTCCTACCCACTCAGTGTCTGGCCTTTTTCCTGAAACTGCCAACAGTGGTCTTAATTAGTGCCAATTATGATTTCTTTTTAATGTGGACACCTGCATATGTGAACTAGATGGAGTCCTACCACGTTTTTAAATCAACTATTAAACAGCTCTCAGAAGTTGGCAATTTGTAGTTATTGTTCTGGGAAAGTTTCAGATTACTAGAGTAGAGGTTTATTTATGTCTTATTTGTATTAATGATCTAAATCATCTAGACCTTTATTACTTCCTCTTCTAAAAAAATATGTATTTATTTTCATAAAAAAAAAACACACCTTATGTGGTTATTCTGTTTTTATTGAATGACTTTAAAAGTTGTATCACCTGATTATTACTATTGAAGAATTAGCCATAATCATGTGCCTGGAGAAATATCAATAACCTCAGATATGCAGATGACACCGTCCTTATGGCAGAAAGTGAAGAGGAACTAAAAAGCCTCTTGATGAAAGTGAAAGAGGAGAGTGAAAAAGTTGGGTTAAAGCTCAACATTCAGAAAATGAAGATCATGGCATCTGGTCCCATCACTTCATGGGAAATACATGGGGAAACAGTGTCAGACTTTATTTTTGGGGGCTCCAAAATCACAGCAGATGGTGACTGCAGCCATGAAATTAAAAGATGCTTACTCCTTGGAAGGAAAGTTATGACCAACCTAGATAGCATATTCAAAAGCAGAGACATTACTTTGCCAACAAAAGTCCATCTAGTCAAGGCTATGGTTTCTCCAGTGGTCATGTATGGATGCGAGAGTTGGACTGTGAAGAAAGCTGAGTGCTGAAGAATTGATGGTTTTGAACTGTGGTGTTGGAGAAGACTCTTGAGAGTCCCTTGGACTGCAGGGAGATCCAACCAGTCCATTCTGAAGGAGATCAGTCCTGGGATTTCTTTGTAAGGAATGATGTTAAAGCTGAAACTCCAGTACTTTGGCCACCTCGTGCCAAGAGTTGACTCACTGGAAAAGACTCCGATGCTGGGAGGGATTGGGGGCAAGAGGAGAAGGGGACGACAGAGGATGAGATGGCTGGATGGCATCACTGACTCGATGGACGTGAGTTTGAGTGAACTCCGGGAGTTGGTGATGGACAGGGAGGCCTGGCGTGCTTCAATTCATGGGGTCGCAGAGTCGGACACGACTGAGCGACTGAACTGAACTGAACTGAATGGGGTCCCGCAAGTCCTGTTATACAAGAGGAGCCTTTAAAATGTCAACTACAGAGTCCTCCATTCTTTCAGTCCTGCAGCCTTTGAGCCCAGTAGTTTGCAATGTTGTTCCATAAATACATCACAGAGGCCACTGAAGAGGCATAAAACAAAAAAGTGGGAGAGTTCACCTTCGAGTATTTACATTTCCCCAGGTGCCACCCAGCAGAGTTCCACCTTTTTGTCAGAGAAATGTACAAAAGATATTTTTAAGGAAAGTTTCTGAAGGTAAAAGAGCTTGAAATCATCGGCATATGTAGAAGACAAGAAAGAGGAGAGAGAAACACAAGAAGAAATCATCCATTATCATTTATGAAAGTAAAAGAAAATAGAAAACGATACTAACACAATTTCTAGTGGCAGAAATGGTCCTGTGGAATCATTTTATTGCTCCGGTTGATGAGAGAGCAGTAAAACAACTGTTGGATTTCATTTTCAGTTGTTGCTTAGTCTGTAAGAATGTTCAGCAAGTAGATTTGCAAAAACTTTGGAACAGCCCATCTGTTCATTTTAAGGGATGAAGGAAAAGAAAACAGGAAAAAGAAGGATGAAGGGAGATGAAGTATTGGGAGAAACCTCTTGATTCATATTGTAAATTAAACCTTTAAATAAAAATTCTTGACTTCTGGAACACTTACCAAAGAAAATTCCAGAGATGGTTCAGGAATTACAGTATTCTGAATTATTTCATCTTTCTATAACATTTTTAGCCACTTCACATGAAACTTTAAAATTCAAAATGCATAAAAGATCCAGTCACTAATTCACTCATTTATTCAACAATTATTCAGCAGTGACTAGATCCCAGACACTATGTATTTAGTGGTTCAAAGCACATTCAGTTAAAGACTAGAGAGCAGACAACTGTAATGCAGAGTAGTAAATGGTTTGATAGCAGTAGGCATAGGGCACTATGAGAGTTTTCATTCTACAAGTTCTAGAGGTATTTTTGATGAAGTCAGGCTTAGGAAACAAAAGTCAGTAAGTGGACAGAGAGGAGAAAGTTCACCCAATTCAGGTATATTATTGAGAAATAGTCCGTATTTGTGGGATAACTAGAAAGAGAATATTGAGTATGCGGTTAATAATTTAGTCTTGAAATTAATTTTCCTCAAGTTATTGCAAAAATATTTACTATAGCCAAATGATAGCTCTTTTTAAAGGAAAATATTGAGATGCTAAATATAGTCAAACAGTGAAAGTTGCATGGTCTTTCTTTAAAGAAACCGCCTTAACTTTGCCTATCTCAGTATTTCCCCAAATAGTTTACTTTGTGAAACTCTGGATTATATCTGAGTTATTTGCTTGAAATAAAACTTAATAGAGAAAGCATTATGCAGTTCGTCCATGGAAGCCTTTGTGCACATGGACTATAGGTATGTAGCAAAAGACAATTTTCAAATATTCATAGCTTCTCCACGCTGTATCAAATTTCTAAATACCAATTTCTAATCCAACTTTAAGTCTAAGGATGCACATGTATCAATGTGATGCTTATCCCTTTATTAGTATTATATTTTCACATGTATTTTTTTGAACATTACACTATTTGACAACACTAACAACTGTCACACTGAAACATTCTCTTATTTTTTGTAGTTCAATGACATAGTGGATTGCTTCTTTCTCTAACCTCCCATCCATTGACTATTTTTCTCTAGGTTATTTGCTAGCTTATCCTCCTCCATTTTTGGATTTTAATCATTTTCCAAAGCTCAGGTTTGGGCCTCTGTTCTTTCTGCTTTCTTTTCATTTTCTAATTAATGATCTCTAACAGCTTAAAATATTACTTGATCCTTAAACATGTATTTTTAGCTGTTTCCTTTTTGCATCCTCATATTTTGGGTACTTATCATAGTTGTAAAATCTAATAATTCAATATCAAAATCATCATTGATTGCATCATTGAAAGTACAGATTTTCTTTTATTATTATTATTTTTTTTACTTTACAATATTGTATTGGTTTTGCCATACATCAACATGCATCCACCATGGGTGTACACGTGTTCCCCATCCTGAACCCCCCTCCCACCTCCCTCCCCATACCATCCCTCTGGGTCATCCCAATGCACCAGCCTCAAGCTTCCTGTATCCTGCATTGAACCTGGACTGGCGATTCATTTCTTATAAGATATTATACATGTTTTAATGCCATTCTCCCAAATCATCCCCCTCCCTCTCCTAAAGAGTCCAAAAGATTGTTCTATACATCTGTGTCTCTTTTGCTATCTCACATACAGGGTTGTTGTTACCATCTTTCTAAATTTCATATATATGCGGTAGTATACTGTATTGGTGTTTTTCTTTCTGGCTTACTTCACTCTGTATAATAGGCTCCAGTTTCATCCACCTCATTAGAACTGATTCAAATGTATTCTTTTAATGGCTGAGTAATACTCCATTGTGTATATGTACCACAGCTTTCTTATCCATTCACCTGCTGATGGACATCTAGGTTGCTTCCATGTCCTGGCTATTATAAACAGTGCTGCGATGAACATTGGGGTACACGTGTCTCTTTCAATTCTGGTTTCCTCGGTGTGTATGCCCAGCAGTGGGATTGCTGGGTCATATGGCAGTTCTATTTCCAGTTTTTTAAGGAATCTCCACACTGTTCTCCATAGTGGCTATACTAGTTTGCATTTCCACTAGCAGTGTAAGAGAGTTCCCTTTTCTCCACACCCTCTCCAGCATTTATTGCTTGTAGAGTTTTGAATCGCAGCCATTCTGACTGGCTTGAAATGGTACCTCATTGTGGTTTTGATTTGCATTTCTCTGATAATGGGTGATGTTGAGCATCTTTTCATGTGTTTGTTAGCCATCTGTATGTCTTCTTTGGAGAAATGTCTATTTAGTTCTTTGGCCCATTTTTTGATTGGGTCGTTTATTTTTCTGGAATTGAGCTGTAGGAGTTGCTTGTATATTTTTGAGATTAGTTGTTTGTCAGTTGCTTCATTTGCTATTATTTTTCTCCCATTCTGAAGGCTGTCTTTTCACCTTGCTTATAGTTTCTTTTGTTGTGCAGAAGCTTTTAATTTTAATTAGGTCCCATTTGTTTATTTTTGCTTTTATTTCCAGTATTCTGGGAGGTGGGTCCTAGAGGATCCTGCTGTGATGTATGTTGGAGAGTGTTTTGCCTATGTTCTCCTCTAAGAGTTTTATAGTTTGTGGTCTTATGTTTAGATCTTTAATCCATTTTGAGTTTATTTTTGTGTATGGTGTTAGAAAGTGTTCTAGTTTCATTCTTTTACAAGTGGTTGACCAGTTTCCCCAGCACCACTTGTTAAAGAGATTGTCTTTAATCCATTGTATATTCTTGCCTCCTTTGTCAAAGATGAGGTGTCCATAGGTGCATGGGTTTATCTCTGGGCTTTCTATTTTGTTCCATTGATCTATATTTCTGTCTTTGTGCCAGTACCATACCGTCTTGATGACTGTGGCTTTGTAGTAGAGCCTGAAGTCAGGCAGGTTGATTCCTCCAGTTTCATTCTTCTATTGAAAGTACAGATTTTCATTCCAATTTTTAGGCTTGTAACTTCGACAATAGTTCTCCTTTATACTTTATTTCCAACCAAATATAAAATCCTGATCATGTTTCTTTCACCTGTCTGTCCTTTGGATTCTAATCCTCACCTCAGGTATATAGCTGCATATGCCACCTCCCTCCCTGTATCTCATCTCCACATTCTCATACCTTGGTCTTCCTAAATATGTGTATGTGTGTGCTCAGTTGCTCGTTCATGTCTGACTCTTTAAGACCATATGGATTGTCACCTGTCAGGCTCCTCAGTCCATGGAATTTTCCAGGCAAGGATACTGCAGTGGGTTACAATTTCCTGTTCCAGGGGATCTTCCCAACCCAGAGATTGAACCATGTCTCTTGCATCTCCTGCATTGGCAGGCAGATTCTTTACCATATAGAAATCTTTATATCAACATCTTGCCACAGATTATTTTATGATTATTTATTTTTTGAAAAGTATTATGTGCTACAGGATGATGATATTCCATGTAAAAAGGCTGTCCTGAAAAGGACAAAAGAAAATAATCACCCAGAATATTACTCATGCACTGATAAGCAGCATTAATATTTTAGTGTATTTTTCTATACTACCAGTATGTTTTTAACCTGTCTAATTTATTAAATAGCATTACATTTTTGTGTCATAGATATTCTTTCAATACCTCGGGTTTAATGAGAATTTCATGTTCCCAAGAGACATCCTAATTTATTTAACTGTATCCCTATATTTGAACATTTTTAGGCAAAATTCAGTTTCTAAATATAATTAATAGTATTGTAGAATAATCATTTTAAAATCACCTCTAATTTTTGCCCCTCAGGATAAATTCCTGGAAGTAGTAATTTTGGGTCAAAGGATATGAAAATTTTCAGAAATACTGAAGCAATTTTCAGTAGTATCAGCAGGATAGAACTTCCTTTAAACTTCTCATAACTTCTTAGTTTTCATTGTATAAATTCTAAAACCTCAGCTTGGCTTTCAAAACTCTAACCTCACTTTACACTACTATAAATAATCCATTGAGACCATTATAGTTTCCTGACTCTCTAATAAATACAACACACTCTTTCTATCTCAGACTACTATTTATGTTACCTTTTATTTCAGAATGCTATCTATCTTCTTCCTCTGTCTATCCATACAAATCATGCCCATCCAGCTCAACTCTCCCTCATACGGCATATCTTTAATTGGCTTTCTTTCATAAATTACATTCCCCTTTCTCTGAACTTCTATGTCATTATCAAATATTTTTATTTTGAATTGAAAGTTTGTATATATTTCTGCCTAAATTTTGAGGTTATCCCTGCTCTATAAAACTATATTACTTCAAATGGCTCAATATTTAACAAAGATACTGTGCACCTCATAATGCTCAGTGAATGTCTGTTGAATTAATAATAAATAACTTACTAAGATAGTAACCTACACATTAATGAAACGTAGCTAATGTCACATTCATTTCATTGACTAGTTACTCCTTGACAGTTAAAATTCTAGGAAGATATTATAAGAGGTCAGTAAGTAAGACTATTTTCAGGATGTATTTTTTTCTCAAGTATTACTTTCTTTCCCTTTGTTTGTTATCAGATTAACAATTAAATTGCAATCAGCTTCCACCCTAAACCAACCTCAAAGTAGGTCTTAGAGTGTGCACTCTAACATTATCCATCCAAAATATGTACTTAGGAATTGAGAATATTATTAAAAAAGAAATAAAAATAATGATGTATTCTTGGAAATTATTAAAAATGATTTGTCCCATTGCAATGTTTTGGAAAGTACCAGAATATTTTCTCCAAGATTTATAGTTTTATGAACATAGTCAACTTTGGCAGTAACTTTAAAACTAATTATAACAAAGCTTTAAGACTTACTATGAAATTAGAATTCAACTCAAAAGTACTTTTGGGTAACCTTTAGGATTTGAATGCAAGATTTGTTTCTACAAGCTCTTACCACATAAGTTTGTGATCCTTTGACTAACGTACATTATTAGCTCCTTCAATTTGGATATGTTAAACCAGATCCTGAAATGATGATGACCAAAATTATATTGTTATAGTCTTTACCACAATAAAATATTCACAAATGAAATTTCATTTAGTGATACAATATCCCTAGCAATCATTAATAGAAAATAAAATTATTCTGGATTTTCTGATATTGTCAAATTTTAGCAAGTATTAAGCTTATACAATAACAGCAGTCTCGGCATTATCCTTCCCTTAATATCACATTTCTGGCTATAAATCTTCAACATAATTTTTAAGACAGAGACTTTTGACTACACTCTGCCTCATGTTACAGAGATTTGATGGTCTTAAAAATGTCTAATTATGCAAAATACCTTTAAGATAGCAAATATACTTTTATCTAATTAAAGTTATATTCTATTTTTCCTTCTGATTTCTAAATCAAGCTGAGTTTACACATGGAAAAGCACTTTAAATGATTACCCATCACCTTGAAGATATTTGGAAGTCTTACTTCAACTTACAATTATTGTTTCTCTCTAATAACTCTAGTCTAACCCCACAGTGATAGCAAGAGACTCCAAAAGGTAAGCTACCTAATGATAAAGAATTGGGAGATTTCACTTTATCTCCAACTTCTCCAATTTCTTTTGTATTATTGAGAAGATATACATCCCTCACCAATCTAGGGCAGGCCCGTAAATACAGAACTAGGAAACTACCAATGCAGACCATAAAGTCCTCAACCTCAAATTTCATTATCGAATTCTGGTTTTTCATAGAGACCTATTAGTTAAGTTAAGGTTTTACATTTTTATCTTTAATAGTTCATCTACCAGAAACAGTTGAAGAATGGGAACAAAATACTCAAGAGAGCTAAATCTCTGATTTATGTGTTTGGAAGACTACCGACTTCTTATGTCCCAAAGATTTTGCAATAGTCTTCCATGTGTCATGTCTTTAATCCTGGAAATATCCATTGTGAATTGGATGATCTTATCCCCATTTTTGTAGATGAAGTGAAAAAGCTGAAAAAAAGATAGCTTAGTGATATCACAAAGAGAAACAAAAAGTTAGTAAGTCAGGATCTAAGGCAGTGATTTGACGATAAATGTTAGGAAAATAAATAGAGAATTCATATTTGAAACGGATCATGGAAAACCAACTGAAAAAGAAAAGGAGAATGCTTGCCTTGTTTCTGATCCTGGACTGGAATTCTTTAACATCTCACTGCTGATCTGAATAGGCTATAATCCCAGGTCTGAGGACTGAATCCAAGCAGCACCTGTGCATGACGCTGAGTCATCTGTGTGATACTTCTTGCTGCCTTGAAAAGACCCTATGCCTAGAACAGAAAGTACTTTCAGGGACAGAAGGACATTGAACTGACCTATTCCCCAGCTGCCTGGAGAGTATTTCAGTCACAGGTCTAAGACTGTTTGCCTATCCAAAGGAACCTTTGGATGAATTGCTCATTCATCATCCCCATGTCTATAATCAGGGTTGCTCTCTGTAAGGGTGCTCTATTACTCCCCAGTAATATCAAAAAGGCCAAAGTTATACAAACAAGACAACTTTGTCCTCCACCCTATTGTGCAAGAAAGCTTACAATGCTGGTCTGTCTCTTTCTAGGTTGCTTGAATCCCTGCTAATGAAAAGACGAATAAGGATATATGTTAATGAGGAGTCAAGTGTAAATTGAATATAAACAAAAGGCGGGCCTTCTAGTCATGAAAAATATTTGAAAGTGATTTTTTCTTTCCTCAACTTTCACTCAGAATTCACTTGCTCATGTCAATCTTCCTCCCCTCAAAAGATTTGTTGAGAGATTAAATCATTGCTATCGAAGATGTGTCTATGTATATATAAAAAGAAACAGGAACAAAACTATGCATGCTTAAATTGTTGTGAATATAAAAGATGCTCATATTCTCACTTACTATTTCATATGCTTGAGTAGAATTTCCAGATTTTAAACAATGAGTTACTAGTTTTCATGAATATATAAAAAGTGTCATATTTTTAACTTGAAGCTCTCCTATAAAAAAAGATTTTATATTCTCTATTAATGTAAGAAAAATTTAAAATAATATTGTTTTCCTAGCTGTGAACCTCATAACACATGAAATTCACTTTGAATAAAGTGAAAATTTCCTTTTATCAAAACTTTTTTGTTTGAAGTTTACAGAAGATATGGAAAAAATCTAGAAGCCTATGTAATTAGCAGTGTAGCTTCTAATTCTCTCATTCTTTTCCATAACATTCCTAGTGACTTATCACTTACAAATATTAATCCTATACTGATCATCTCCATATTAATCCATCAAACAGAACAAATGCATTAATAGGGCATGTGGATATGCCACAAGAAGAGCCTAGGTATTTTAAATCTCCTATAGTGTATAAATTAACATATACATGAACATTAACAGATGGATATTTGGTATTTATTTCTAACCTAACGTGTTCCAAGAATAACACTGAAAAGAAAATACCAGATAATGCCTAGCAATTTAAAAAGCTACCTAAAATCAATTTAAGATAATAGTCAAAATCATGAGGAAACATTTGTCAGTAGCCAACCTCCTCCCCATAATGCCAAAGCCATACTTATCAGATGGATAACCATCTCTGAATAATGGTAGGATATGGTAGAGGAAATGAGCTGTGCAGAGATGCTGCTTACTAACCTACATGATCAACAGTATATAATAACTTCTTGCTCATGCCCTGTCTCTGCTACCAGATTCCTGGGAATTGAACAAAACTACCACCTCGATAAAATTCTGTACATCATAGGATATCTATTTTCTGGCCCCAGACTGGCGTTATGGTTGTCATGGTGATGTATCTTGCTTTAGACTCTGTTGATGCACATAGGCTGTGTATTTCTCTAAAGCAGAAGACAGCAGCTCTTTACCTATGGGATCTGGATAGAGAGGCAAGGCACCAAAGTTTTTTAGTAAAGCTCCTATTTTGTGAGCCCTTTTATTCAGTCCTTCTAGTAGGGTCAGTTCCTCATCATTACTTGCTAGAGCTGGCTGAGCCATTATTATTATTATTATTGTAACAGCAAATCTAAAACATATTTGTTTGTTCAGTCTGGAAAACTGAGTTCACTGGGGCTAACTACAATTTAGGCATGGTTCTGCATCCTTAAATTTTCATCACACCCCATCTCCTCTTTCCATTCATGAGAATTGGGCCTATTCTAATGTCACAAATTTCTGTATTGGGATCCCAGATTTCCCAATTCCTTAAAAATAATTACCAAAAATTTAAAGATTTTTTATGGGCTGGAATTTAGAAATTTCTTGATAATTGCTTAAATATTTTCAGCATACTAAAAACATAAATGGTGATCTCAGCAACTTGATGAAGGTTATTTATTTTCCTTTGATTCCTATATAATTCTCAATTTATATCCTGAGTCCTGCTTTGTGACTGACTTTATTTAGGGGGGCTCCAAAATCACTGCAGATGGTGACTGCAGCCATGATATTAAACGAAGCATATTCCTTGGAAGGAAAGTTATGACCAACCTAGACAGCATATTAAAAAGCAGAGATATTACTTTGCCAACAAAGGTCCATCTAGTCAAGGCTATGGTTTTTCCAGTAGTCATGTATGGATGTGAGAGTTGAACTATAAAGAAAGCTGCATGCCAAATAATTGATGCTTTTGAACTGTGGTGTTGAAGAAGACTCTTGAGAGTCCCTTGGACTGCAAGGAAGTCCAACCAGTCCATCCTAAAGGAGATTAGTCCTGGGTGTTCATTGGAAGGACTGATGTTGAAGCTGAAACTCCAATATTTTGGCCACCTAGTACGAAGAGCTGACTCATTTGAAAAGACCCTGATGCTGGGAAAGATTGAGAGTGGGAGGAGAAGGGGACGACAGAGGATGAGAAGGCTGGATGGCATCACCGACTCGATGCACATGAGTTTGGGTAAACTCCAGGAGTTGGTGATGGACAGGGAGGCCTGGCGTGCTGTGGTCCATGGGGTCGCAAAGAGTGAGACACAACTGAATGACTGAACTGAACTGATATCCCAAGTCCTGCTTTGTCACATCCCACTCACCTTGTTCTTACCTCATGTAAAATGTACTTTTTTTAAAATGTACCTTAAGGCATTAGAACATTACCTTATCATTCTCTCTACCTCAAAGGCTCACTAATTTCTTTTCCTTTCCTTTCCTTCAGTCCTTTGACTGCCAGCTTTCCCTTCTGATCCTGGACTCTGCTTAATTGGTATTTCCTCAATGATTTTTTCCCTTGATCCATCCCAACCTCCCACCTCCACCCAGTACTTGACAAGATTAAGGTTCCCATACACTTTCCCTATTAGCAACCAGCACTTTTTCCAGCTGTATTTTTATCATTATTTCTATTATCTCTTAAACATTTGTCTTCATCACTACACTGCAAATCACATGAAAACTAGCACTGTGTACACACAATAGGCAACTGGTAAATAATAAATAATTATTGAATGAATAAGAGAATAAATTAATGAACATATGAATGAATAAGTGAATGTTCTGAAGACAATAAAGAGACAATGCTTTTGTTAGCATGTGTATCTGCTTTGCATTAATTGTGGATTATCTACAGTCAAGACACTTTTAATAATGTTTAATGTTTTCTAATATCAGACAGTGAATTTACTTATAAAGAGTATCTTTATTATAACATGTATAAATGACAAGCCTGAGTTATTTTCAGTTGAGACTATGACCTGCTTTAAAGATGAATGACTCATTACAATACTGTCTGCTCTCTACAGAGAATGCATGTATTGGGGGCTCTGAGACAAATAAGGCAAAGTCCCTATCGTGCAGAAGCTTGCAATTTATTCCAATCCCTCCCTCTCTTCCCCAACCCTGGAAAACACCATCACCTTCCAAACAAAACAAAACAAGAGCTTCGAAGCAATGAGAACAAAGTATAGTAATAAATTCTTTGTGCCGTGTATTTTTATATAAAAACTTCCCTAGCACTTTGTCTTGGAGAAGGCAATGGCACCCCACTCCAGTACTCTTGCCTGGAAAATCCCATGGACAGAGAAGCCTGGTTGGCTGCAGTCCATGGGGTCTCTGGGAGTCGGGCACGACAGAGCGACTTCACTTTTGCTTTTCACTTTCATGCATTGGAGAAGGAAATGGCAACCTGCTCCAGTGTTCTTGCCTGGAGAATCCCGGGGACAGAGAAGCCTGCTGGGCTGCCGTCTATGGGGTCGTACAGAGTCGTACACGACTGAAGCGACTTAGCAGCAGCAGCAGCAGCAGCACTTTGTCTATATATCTCTGCAGTATTTTATCATAAATCGGATATGGTTTGAAGCTCTGTGGCAAGGAAGACATAATCCTTGCCCTCACAAAATACGTATTCCAGTCAGGATACAGAATAAGACAAAGATATCCTTACATAGCAGAGTCAGGGCTCTACAGGAACTTGGGCCAAAGGTCAGTCTATGAGAGCACTTGAAAGGAAGAAAGCAAATTTGCCTAGAGAGAAAATTGTTGTATGCAATGGACCACTAAGACCTGGGTCTTCTTGAAGAATGGAGTAGGTTTGGTCAAATACATCAACAAGGGAAGAGCACTCTTGGAAAAAGAAAGTGAAAGTGAAAGTGAAGTTGCTCAGTCGTGTCCGACTCTGCGACCCCATGGACTCCTCTCTACCAGGCTCCTCTGTCCATGGGATTTTCCAGGCAATAGTACTGGAGTGGATTGCCATTTCCTTCTCCAGAGGATCTTCCCAAACCAGGGATTGAACCCGCGTCTCCCGCATTGTAGACAGACACTTTACCGTCTGAGCCACCAGGGAAGTCCTCCTGGAAAAAGAAACCATATAGCAAAATGCGGGTTCTCTTTACCAGATAAATTTAAAAATAAATGTGGCATTCATGATTAAATCTTATTTTAATGAACAAAAATTGGCTCCTCTGTCCATCAGATTTTCCAGGCATGAATACTGAAGTGGGTTGCCATGCCCCTTCTCCAGATCTTTCCAACCCAGGGATCGAACCCAGGTCTCTTGCATTGCTGGCAGATTCTCTACTGCCTGAGGGAAGTCCATAACAGAAAACACCAAAGGATAGTTTGGAGGGAACCATTTCCAAATTTTCTTCTGCATTTTTTGTAAATGATAATTATCCTATTCACAGTACTAAATGGGTCCACTATAGAAGAATATTAATAGAGTGGTCATTGTAATAAAGAGGCTAATACCAATGGTAATGCCAATGGCTTTTTGACATCGTAGAAATTACTGTCTTCCTCCAGTTTTAGCTGCTTTGCAGCAGCACTGTTGGAGTGATCTATACACAAAATCATAAGAGAATATTCCCTCTGATTACGTATCTTGAAAAACTATAATAGCCTCAAAAGTTAAACAACTTGATATCCGGTATATTATGAACTCCTTGGAATTTGGAAAGATTGTTCTAGGACTCAGAAACTATGAGTCAATGTCTTATTAAACTGACAGATGATAGTTGGTTTTTATCAAATGCCACCATCAAAGGAAATTTCTGTTTCAAATAAAACTTAGAAGAATATTTTCTGGTTCAGAAACTGAATAAATTGGAATTCTCATAAGAAACTCAGTGAAAAAGTACTGTTATATGTTTATAAATGTAGATTTATATCTCTGAATATTGACATTTTTAAAAAAAATATCTGGAGAGGGTTTTGATTGACTTGTTTCTGTGATTTTTATTTAATATAAGACTTGTGAACTTACAATTTTTTTATTATAGTTTTTAAACAAAGTTGTCAATTTCATTTTAAAGAATTTTAAAGAATTTCATTCTATATTTATTCTGAGTCATTTTAAAAGCATTTTAAAATAAATTTAGGGTCATTTTTGATGAAAAATAAAACATTTACAGATCAGAAATTCCAGCCTCTGTGAATAATACTTATGAACATGTGACAGTACAACCAGATTGGGAAAGTGGAGAATCTGGACAATAGAATATTTTTTTTATCTTGGTTTAGCATCAGAAAATAAGTGGCAACAATTTTATCATCATAGAAATTGGAAACATAAGAATAACTTTTTGGTATTTCTTAAATTTCGAAAAAGATTTCCAAATATTAGGTTTTGCAATACCCATATTTTAATGTTTTATAGGTTTCCAGAAATGATTTTCTAAGCTCATAATGTCTGCATTGCCAAAAAAATGCCAATTTAACTATAATTCTCTGAAAAAATATTTAGATATTTTGGATACTATTTGTAGAGGTAGATAATTCAGTATAAAAACATCATAAAGGCACATCAGACATTCTGTACGTACTAACAAGATTTCTTATCTTTCTGTAGCCATTCATAAACAGTTGTGATTTGATGGTCTGAAGGAAGACAGTGTGTTTAGAAAAATTTTCCAGAGTTCTAACTGGGCTTCTAGGTGTTAGTTGTATTTATATCTAAAACATTTATCTCACTTGCTGACTTTCAGAGATGAATCACTGGAAAACATATGCCTAAAAGAAAATAGACATGTCAGCTTAGTACCTATGTGCAAACGTGGGTGTGTATGAAAATATATTAGTAATGTCATCCCTACAATTATCATTACATATAATGCATGGAGTGTGCATACTATTGAAGCGACCACCCATGTGGACATAAGAGAATAATCTTTAAATACAAAAACAGGTGTAGTATATTCACAAGGGCACAGTCCATTCTCATTGCTGTGAACTCGACAGGGAATTGCATTTTTCATCTTCTTCCCCTGCAAAAGCAAGATTTCGTTGTATACTGCTAGAAATCATATTCCCAGCTGTGGCTGAGTGTAAACAAACTCAAAACAGGATATTGGGGTCTCTTTATTGATGCTGCCCTGGGAGGAGGCGGTGCATTAACAAGTGGGGATAAAAGTAGAAAAGGATGGGCTCTGAATTCAATGCAGTGAAAAGAAGGAAGGAAACCCTCAAAGGAAAGCCATTTACTTTCCAACACTATCTGATAAACAAATTTCCTCTTTCTTCCTCTAGACTCCAAAATGCCTGTGTTGGGCGTAGGGTCAATGGGATTGTGGAAAGGAGATAAAAGGACATCAGAGGCAAGATGGAGTTTCTCCAGACTGGAGGCATGTGATTATTTAAGGTGATTTTGAGGGAATTAAAAATGTCTTATTACAGATATTTTCCAGAATGAAAGACTCTATTCTGTTTACAACTTTTTGTTTAGATCTAACAGTCTAAAAAGATTCACAAACAACTGGTACTTATATGCACTCAACACACGTCTTCTATTATGCACTTTTTTAAGAGAGAATGTTGACATAAGAATTTCTATGCAAGGCTATTTGCTGTGAATAATTATACAGAAAATACACTTGTAACCTAATTAATAAAGCAACAATCTACAAATTATAAGTGGAATCATAAAATTTTGGATAGCTGTTATTATATAGTTGTTATAAAGAACTTCCTTTGTCTAGGCTTTCTTTGAAACCGTAATTTGCATTTTGTTGATGGCCTAAGAGAACTTATATATAAATGATTAAAAACAGAAACAGGAGTTGTAAAAGCTAGATTGTGTGGTCATGATCACTAGATATCTTTCTTTGCCAGGTGCTCTACTTACAGGTGTTAGTTTGGGAAATGGATCCAACAGGTCTGTTGACATCATTTCTCTTTGGGAGACTTAAATGCACCACCTTGCAGCACTGTCCCACCACAGGTGACTGCCCTTCCCTTTTGTTTACTTCACAATTAGTTTCCTACACAGTGGAAGCAAACGGGGAGATTTCAACTGTTGGTAAATAAAGGGCTGTGCATGAGTGCCTCTTAATAGCTTATCATCGTGTGTAATCAAACTGAATAATTGCTGGAGAGGAGAGTTCCTACACATTGGCAGATGCCCGTGGGCTGAGCTCTGCTCTGGAATGTCACCACACAACAAAGCCCTGGATGGATAATGCATCAGCAGTACTGGGGCTCTAGGCATGTCACGCAGGTGGGGAGAAATCAGCGAGGTGAGGCAAATATAAGTGTGCCAATGACACGGGAATGGTATTAGATGGATAGGGGGCAAGTAAAAAGACAAAGAAGCCAAGAAATTGAACAAAACAGCTTTCACCACTAAATGGAAATTACCTTGAATGCTGCATTGCACCAGTGACTTTGACAGCTGAAGCAGCGGCAAAGAGAACTTGACTAAGATATTGGCCTTAGCTGTTGGCTTTGCAAGGGGCTAAGTGTGGTTGGCTTTCTCCTGACAAGATCAATCACTATTCATACAACACAATGAGCTAAATTCAAGAATACTTTCTTGGGGGCATTCACAAAAAGATTGAAAAGCAGCAGGCTTTCCTATGCCCTGAATCCAGAGGGACACAGAAACACATTTTCCGGATGGCCATTTAACCTAAGAATGTTCCTATATATTACATAAAATCATGAACGTTTACTATTTTATGTCATGTAATTAAGGTTTGATGTCATTTATAAATCAAAAAATAGATTTACAGATTCTGGGTAATCTTAAATGCACATTTGTTCTGTTCCATTTTAAACTGGATTTCAGCCTTATTTTCTTGTTCTCCCTGCCCCCATTATTCTCCTACAGAACATGGTATGTATATGGCAGATTGCAGGTACTTACTATTTGGGTTTTGCAGTGAGTTAGCTTTGTCATGTTCATGCATACAAACACACTCACACACACACAGGCACACCAAGTCAAGTGAGCCTCATTACAGGCTGGCATCCCCTGTGACAGACAGGTAACATCTGTGCTGCTTTGTCTGCAGTGCGTCTGCTGGGGAATCTTATTCACAAATCCTTTAGAACATACAAGCTCCCCCTTTCTTCTCGCTCCTTTTTTTTTTTTTTTCCATGAGGATGGTGAATAAGAATTGAAATTCCAAATTAACTATTCCAGATAAAGCTTAAGGTTTTCATTAATATTTAAATTGAACTATCAGACGTGATGTTGCGATATTTCATACCAATAGCTTGCACAGAAAGGCTTTTAAATATTAAGGTTTCATCATTTTCAAAGGAAAGAAGGAATTGTTCTTTTCTCTTAAACGGTGATACTATGGAAACTAATGTGAGCCGTGTAAGAAACAAACAAACAAAAAAGCATGAAATTAGCCATAGATGCTTAGGTACTATCTCTTTCTTTGCACTCCACCCTGAATAGGCTCTGTCAAATAGCTTCATTCCAGCACCTAAAAGGAAAGCAACTATAGCTGTTCAACCAGCAGTTTGGCTCTTTCCAGTGCTTGACTCATAATAGCCATTCAATAATCATTTAATATTTAACAAATAGAGACGTGAGCTAGATGTTGTAGAGAATACAAAGACATAATATACTTGCTCCATCCTTGATCATGGTAGAGTATTGATAAATTATTCTCATGAATCACTGAGGAAAAATAGGAAGACTTTCTAGAAGAGAAATGACAAGAACTGGTCTATCATTGATTGGATGAGGAAGGCATTCCAGAAAAATCTAAGGCTATAAGCAAATTTAAAAAATATGAATTTTTCAGACGTTTGAAGGAACACTTAAATGGTGAGATGGCTGGGAGCAGAAGGTTCAGGTAGGGGGAAGAAGGTTCATCTAAGTTCACCACCTAAATGAGGTTACAGTTGAAAAGTTGAGACTATATCAGGAAGCACAGGCCTTTGAAACTTCTTCTCTCTTTCATAAGAAAAAAATCACTTAAGTGATGTTTTAGCAAGACAGTGACACAAAAATTACTGTATTGGGAACATTACCATAGCTATCCCAGAGTCCTGTCCATCTTTTTAATGGGAAAATATAAATATTCAATAAAGGCTATTTCAAATTTTTCTAATAAGCAGCACATCCTTGTAGCACCAGTGTTATGACCAATTTTCTTTGAGCTATTGATCCTTTGATCATCTTATAATATCTATATCAATCCTTGGTATGCTCTTATGTCTAATTAACTGCTTCTTCTATCTCCTTTAAAGGATCATCTTTTTCTACCTGGTTATTAAAGACAGGGGCATCTCAGTGCTAAGATTTAGACTGGTTCTTTTCTTGCTTCATATTCCCTTTCTAAGCTCTTTCTTTGTGTACTCATGATTAGAGAGCTATCTACCAATAGATGACTTTCAAAACACCTTGTATTTTATATTTTATATGTCCTATGCACAGCTATTTTTTCTGAGCTCCTGGCCCTTCAGATCAGATCAGTCGCTCAGTCGTGTCCGACTCTGCGACCCCATGAATCACAGCACGCCAGGCCTCCCTGTCCATCACCAACTCCCGGAGTTCACTCAGACTCACGTCCATCGAGTCAGTGATGCCATCCAGACATCTTATCCTCTGTCGTCCCTTCTCCTCCTGCCCCCAATCCCTCCCAGCATCAGAGTCTTTTCCAATGAGTCAACTCTTCGCATGAGGTGGCCAAAGTACTGGAGTTTCAGCTTCAGCATCATTCCTTCCAAAGAAATCCCAGGGCTGATCTCCTTCAGAATGGACTGGTTGGATCTCCTTGCAGTCCAAGGGACTCTCAAGAGTCTTCTCCAACACCACAGTTCAAAAGCATCAATTCTTCGGCACTCAGCCTTCTTCACAATCCAACTCTCACATCCATACATGACCACAGGAAAAACCATAGCCTTGACTAGATGAACCTTTGTTGGCAAAGTAATGTCTCTGCTTTTGAATGTACTTTCTAGGTTGGTCATAACTTTCCTTCCAAGGAGTAAGCGTCTTTTAATTTCATGGCTGCAGTCACCATCTGCACTGATTTTGGAGCCCAGAAAATTAAAGTCTGACACTGTTTCCACTGTTTTCCCATCTATTTCCCATGAAGTGGTGGGACCGGATGCCATGATCTTCATTTTCTGAATGTTGAGCTTTAAGCCAACTTTTTCACTCTCCACTTTCACTTTCATCAAGAGGCTTTTGAGTTCCTCTTCACTTTCTGCTGTAGGGTAGTGTCATCTGCATATCTGAGGTTATTGATATTTCTCCCAGCAATCTTGATTCCAGCTTGTGTTTCTTCCAGTCCAGCGTTTCTCATGATGTACTCTGCATATAAGTTAAATAAACAGGGTGACAATATACAGCCTTGATGAACTCCTTTTCCTATTTGGAACCAGTCTGTTGTTCCATGTCCAGTTCTAACTGTTGCTTCCTGACCTGCATACAGATTTCTCAAGAGGCAGATCAGGTGGTCTGGTATTCCCATCTCTTTCAGAATTTTCCACAGTTAATTGTGATCCACACAGTCGAAAGCTTTGGCATAATCAATAAAGCAGAAATAGATGTTTTTCTGGAACTCTCTTGCTTTTTCCATGATCCAGCAGATGTTGGCAACTTGATCTCTGGTTCCTCTGCCTTTTCTAAAACCAGCTTGAACATCTGGAAGTTCACGGTTCACGTATTGCTGAAGCCTGGCTTGGAGAATTTTGAGCATTACTTTACTAGCATGTGAGATGAGTACAATTGTGCGGTAGTTTGAGCATTCTTTGGCATTGCCTTTCTTTGGGATTGGAATGAAAACTGACCTTTTGCAGTCCTGTGGCCACTGCTGAGTTTTCCAAATGTGCTGGTATATTGACTGCAGCACTTTCACAGCATCATCTTTCAGGATTTGAAATAGCTCAACTGGAATTCCATTACCTCCACTAGCTTTGTTTGTAGTGATGATTTCTAAGGCCCACTTGACTTCACATTCCAGGATGTCTGGCTCTAGGTCAGTGATCACACCATCATGATTATCTGGGTCGTGAAGATCTTTTTTGTACAGTTCTTCTCTGTATTCTTGCCACCTCTTCTTAATATCTTCTGCTTCTCTTAGGTCCATACCATTTCTGTCCTTTATCGAGCTCATCTTTGCATGAAATGTTCCCTTGGTATCTCTAATTTTCTTAAAGAGATCTCTAGTCTTTCCCATTCTGTTCTTTTCCTCTATTTCTTTGCATTGATCACTGAAGAAGGCTTTCTTATCTCTTCTTGCTATTCTTTGAAACTCTGTATTCAGATGTTTATATCTTTCCTTTTCTCTTTTGCTTTTCACTTGTCTTCTTTTCACAGCTATTTGTAAGGCCTCCCCAGACAACCATTTTGCTTTTTTGCATTTCTTTTCTATGGGAACGGTCTTGATCCCTGTCTCCTGTACAATGTCATGAACCTCATTCCATAGTTCATCAGGCACTCTATCTATCAGATCTAGTCCCTTAAACCTATTTCTCACTTCCACTGTATAATCATAAGGGGTTTGATTTAGGTCATACCTGAATGGTCTAGTGGATTCCCCTACTTTCTTCAATTTCAGTCTGAATTTGGCAATAAGGAGTTCATGGTCTGAGCCACAGTCAGCTCCTGGTCTTGTTTTTGCTGACTGTATAGAGCTTCTCCATCTTTGGCTGCAAAGAATATAATCAATCTGATTTCGGTGTTATGTCCATGTATAGAGTCTTTTCTTGTGTTTTGGAAGAGGGTGTTTGCTATGACCAGTGCATTTTCTTGGCAAAACTCTATCAGTCTTTGCCCTGCTTCATTCCATATTCCAAGGCCAAATTTGCCTATTACTCCAGGTGTTTCTTGACTTCCTACTTTTGCATTCCAGTCCCTTATAATGAAAAGGACGTCTTTTTTTCAGTGTTAGTTCTAAAAGGTCTTGTAGGTCTTCATAGAACTGTTCAACCTCAGCTTTTTCAGTGTTACTGGTTGGGGCATAGACTTGGATTACTGTGATATTGAATGGTTTGCCTTGGAAACAAACAGAGATCATTCTGTCATTTTTGAGATTGCATCCAACTACTGCATTTCGGACTCTTTTGTTGACCATGATGTCTACTCCATTTCTTCTGAGGGATTCCTGCCCGCAGTAGTAGATATAATGGTCATCTGAGTTAAATTCACCCATTCCAGTCCATTTCAGTTCGCTGATTCCTAGAATGTCGACATTCACTCTTGCCATCTCTTGTTTGACCACTTCCAATTTGCCTTGATTCATGGACCTGACATTCCAGGTTCCTATGCAATATTGCTCTTACAGCATCGGACCTTGCTTCTATCACCAGTCACATCCACAGCTGGGTATTGTTTTTGCTTTGGCTCCATCCCTTCATTCTTTCTGGAGTTATTTCTCCACTGATCTCCAGTAGCATACTGGGCACCTATTGACCTGGGGAGTTTCTCTTTCAGTATCCTATCATTTTGCCTTTTCATACTGTTCATGGGGTTCTCAAGGCAAGAATTAGAATTTCCTCTTTGGCATATCAAGAAAACTTACCACTACCTGAGATACTAAATATGTATTCAATATTAATAGTGTCAATCTCTTCCTTGTAAAAATATAGGCTCTTTGTGGGCAGAAAGTTTTACCATTTTGTTCACAAATGCATTCCCATGTTTATCACAGCACCTGACACATAAATGGTACTCGATAATATTTTTAAATGAATAAATGGCTGAATCTCTAGTTCAAGCTATTGTTTATCACCTTCAATGATATATCAAGTGAACAGACTATTTTAATCACCAATATTCTTTAGAATTACTGGCACATAAGGGGCTTTACTCGTGGCTCAAATGGTAAAGAATCTGCCTGCAAATCAGGAGACCCAGTTTCAATCCTTGGGTCAGGAAAATTCCCTGGAGAAGGAAATGGCAACCCACTCCACTATTCTTGCCTGGAGAACCCCACGGATAGAGGAGCCTGGTGGGCAACTGTCCATAGGGTCATCAAGAGGCAGACAGGACTGAGTGACTAAGCACAGCACAATACGGGCACATAAGGGGTTTATGGTTACATTTTTGTAACCATATTTTTGTTACAGATTTTGTAACCAATTTTTCAAGTGTCCAAGAAAATTGGTTACATTTTATTTTATACTTCTCTAAAGATAGTGTACCCCTTTATTATTCAAACCTAAGGAAAACAACTATGAATTTATTCCATAAATTCCACCAACTACCCCATGGTAAATTATTGATAATCTCTCTCCTGGACTATTTTAATCACCACTTTCCCCTGTTTTCAACTTCACACTATAATTATGCTACTGTTCAGTTGCTCAGTTGTGTCCGACTCTTTGTGACTCTATGGACTACAACATGCCAGGTTTTCATGTCTTATAATTATATAGACATTTAAAAAATATGTATTTGGCATTACACAACCCTGCGTAAAACACCAAAAAGGCTTTCTATTGTTGTTAAGATTAAAAAAAAAAAAAAACCCACATGATCAACATAAAGAACAAAGCCTTTCATGATCAAGCTCCTACTTACCTCTCCATCTCTGCATGTTTTAACATTCCTTTGCCCATGCCCACATCTGCTTTCTCTGCACCAGCAACAAAGCCTTCTTGCTTCAGATTCTCACACTTTGCAAGCCCTCACACTGCTCAGAAGACTTCCACTTTTCTCTTAACCTAGTTAATTTTCTTTGCTCCCTTTAGATCTAGGCTCAGAGATACTCTCCTCAGAGAACACTTCCACATCTCCTTGACTCAGTCAACAGTCCTTTAAAGAACTTAAAACTACAATTTGATATTTGTGTGTATCTAGTTTTGTTTATATTGCAAAATATCATCTATGAGCCATGCCCTGTATTGGACACTTTAAATACAGCAGTAAACAATGGCATTTATGCAGCTAACATTCAACTGAAGGAGGCAGGCAATAACCATTATAGTGCATATTATAATGTTAAGCTGTAATAAGAGACAAAAAAAAAAAAAAACACCAAAATAAAGCAGGTAATTGGTTATGGAATATAGAAGGTATTACAATAGGTAAGGTGGTCAGGAAAATTATTTCAAAAGAGTCAATATTTAAACAAATAAGAGGATAAAGTAAAGGAGAGAATACTACAAATATCTGAGCAAAGATCACCCCAAGCAGAGAGGCTAAGGGCAAAGGCCTTGAGGTATTAGTATGCTGGGCAGGTTCAAATTCCAGCCAAAGCAACGGTGTGGGTAGAACTAAGCGAGCAAGTAGGAAATGAGAATAAACAAAAGGTTTAAGATCATATGAGTTATTATAGGCCAATAAAAATTGCTTCAAATTTGCATTTTGTTCTGAGTGTGCTGGGAAAGTGTTTGAGAACAGAAATGTAAGAATCCAATTTTAGTTTTAATGCAGCCGACATGTGGAGACTAGGTTATGGTAGCAAAAGAGTAGAAGCAGAGACTAATTAGGATGCTATGCAATAGTATGAACAATTAACTAGGAGGATAATAAAAATGATGGTAAGATGTTAAATTCATAATAAATTATGAAAGTAAAGCCAGTAGAGATGACTTGGATGTAAGACATGAGGAAAAGAGAAAAATTGAGAATGAGTTCAAGATTTTTGGCCCAAGCAACTGAATGAATGTAGGCAAAATTTGCAGAAAAAAGAGCCATTGGAAAATAGATGAAGTTTTGAGCTTTGAACATGTTAACTTTGTGTTGCCTATTAAGAATCCAAGCAATGATGTCAAGCATACCGTTGGATATACAAGGAAAAGTTCAAGCTTTAGAACAGTATTGGTGCTGACTTTATTTAGATATTATTGACACATATCACTGTATTAGTTTTAGGTTCATAATGTAATACTTTATTATTTATATATATTGCAAAATGATCACCATAATACATCTATCTAGTTAACATCCATCACCATGTGTGCTTACAGCATTTGTCTCATGTCATGAAAACTTTCAAGATTTACTCTTAGCAACTTTCAAATATGCAATATAGTATTATTAACTATAGTCACATGCTATATATTATATCCCTATGATTCATTTCATAACTGGAACTTTGTACTTTTTAACCCTTTCACTCATTTAGCCCACTAATGTTGCTGATTTCAACCAAAATGAATGAAACTGAAAGTCAGACTGGAATTCCTTCTTAATAACTTAAAAATAATTATTTGTTTTCCAATATGCAGATGAAACCAAAGTATTTGACCAGTAATTGTGCTACCATTGGAGAAACCTATGGGCATGAATAGGACCTACATCTATTCTTGTCTCAAATACTGGTGGGTTGAAAATAGGTGCTAAATAAACCCTGGATGTTTTGTTTTCATTTTCTTTGGAAACCAAGACAAGCAGACGAAGAAAATGACAGCAACTCAGCCTTTGGCATAATGAAGCCCTAAGAGAATTTACAGAACAAAAATCTATAAACTGTCTAAAGGCAAGTATTAGGAATGATGACAGAAGACATGTAATAGAAAGAGCCGTGGAGAGGGAATTAGCCTTTGCATTCTGGCTCTCTCAACAACATATTTGTTAACCTTGAGCTAGTATCTTCAGCTCTCTGGTCTGCAATAAAATCTGCTCACAAAGTATACACAATCTCTGTATTCTTCCAAATTTGAAGGAAATTAGCCTTTTTGTTAATCACTTACATTTCAAAATGACATGTTTTTTTTTTCCCCACAATATTTATATGGACTGCAACATTAATATCTATTTCAGAAACTTGAATCTGGGCCATATGCCATTAGTTAATATTTTTCTACTAACTGAAATTACCAAATCCTTTTTAGCCATGTACTTAAAAGGAAACTGTCAGCTTATATAAGTTTTTACACTTTGAGTAGTCATTTTGGGAGGACATAAATTAACTACAATCACGAAGAAATGTGTAAACAATTGAGAATTCCAGGAGGAAGGAAGAACTGTCAGTGTTTAAAAAAACAATTTTATAATTACTCTCACCTACATGGACTTAAAAAAACAATAACAACACAAACCTTTGAAAATATAGTATGTGCATCACTATAATTAATAATGAAAAGATAATACAATTAAAAAATTTTAAATATATCTAGTATAATCTACTTTTGACTTGGTAGTCCAGAAATACTTGAGGGCACTCATCCAAAAAAAGAGACTCAAAATAAACATGAAGACTGCTGTACTTCCTGAATATTGTTTTTAGGTGAAATGAATGCTCATATTTGATTTCAAAATTAGATATAGTACCACAGTCAAGAGAACTTTTTTCTCATTCTGAAAACTGCTGCTGCTGCTAAGTCTCTTCAGTCCTGTCCAACTCTGTGCGACCCCATAGACGGAAGCCCACCAGGCTCTGCCGTCCCTGGGATTCTCCAGGCAAGAACACTGGAGTGGGTTGCCATTTCCTTCTCCAATACATGAAACTGAAAAGTGAAAGTGAAGTCGCTCAGTCATGTCCGACTCTTAGTGACCCCATGGACTGCAGCCTACCAGGCTCCTCCATCCATGGGATTTTCCAGGCAAGGGTACTGGAGTGGGATTCTGAAAACTAGCCCCAATATAAAGTAAGGATATTCTACAGGGACAAGACTAATTTATATTTAATATAACACATGACAGTATTAAATATGGGGTTCTCAAGGCAAGAATACTGAAATGGCTTGCCATTCCTTCTCCAGTGGATAGGACACTGAAAGATGAACTCCCCAGGTTGGTAGGTGCCCAAAATGCTACTGGTGATCAGTGGAGGAATAACTCCAGAAAGAATGAAGGGATGCAGCCAAAGCAAAAACAATACCCAGTTGTGGATGGGACTAGTGATAGAAGCAAGGTTTAATGCTGTAAAGAGCAATATTGCATAGGAGCCTGGAATGTTAGGTCCATGAATCAAGGCAAATTGGAAGTGGTCAAAAGGAGATGGCAAGAGTGAACATTAACGTTATAGGAATTAGTGAACTAAGATGGACTGGAATGGGTAAATTTAACTCAGATGACCATGATATCTACTACTTTGGGCAGGAATCCCTCATAAGAAATGGAGAGTAGCCATCATGGTCAACAAGAGTCCGAAATGCAGTACTTGGATGCAATCTCAAAAACGACAGAATGATCTCTGTTCATTTCCAAGACAAATCATTCAATATCACGGTGATCCAAGCCTATGCCCCAACCAGTAATGCTGAAAAAGCTGAAAATGAATGGTTCTATGAAGACCGACAAGACCTTTTAGAACTAATACCCAAAAAAGATGTCCCTTTCATTATAGGGGACTGGAGTGCAAGAGTAGGAAGTTAAGAAACACCTGGAGTAACAGGCAAATTTGGCCTTGGAGTACAGAATGAAGCAGGGCAAAGGCTAATGGAGTTTTGCCAAGAGAACGCACTGGTCATAGCAAACATCCTCTTCTAACAACACAAGAGAAGACTCTATACATGGACATCACCAGATGGCCCATCACCCAGTGACGGTCCCATCACTTCATGGCAAATAGATAGGAATACAGTGGAAACAGTGGCTGGCTTTATTTTTCTGGACTCCAAAATCACTGCAGATGGTGACTGCAGCCATGAAATTAAAAGATGCTTGCTCTTGGAAGGAAAGTTATGACCAACCTAGACAGCATATTAAAAAGCAGAGACATTACTTTGTCAACAAATGTCCATCTAGTCAAGGCTATGGCTTTTCCAGTAGTCATGTATGGATGTGAGATTTGGACTATAAAGAAAGCTGAGTGCAGAAGAATTGATGCTTTTGAACTGTGGTGTTGAAGAAGACTCTTGAGAGTCCCTTGGACTGCAAGGAAGTTCAACCAGTCCATCCTAAAGGAGATCAGTCCTGGCTGTTCATTGGAAGGACTGATGTTGAAGCTGAAACTCCAATACTTTGGCCACCTGATGTGAAGAGCTGACTCATTTGAAAAGACCCTGATGCTGGGAAAGATTGAGGGCAGGAAGAAAAGGGGACGACAGAGGATGATATGGTTGGATGGCATCACCAACTCAATGGACATGGGTTTGGGTGGACTCTGGGAGTTGGTGATGGACAGGGAGGCCTGGTGTGCTGCGGTTCATGGGGTCACAAAGAGTCAGACATGACTGAGCAACTGAACTTAACTGAGTATTAAATAATTCTATGATGGTGGCTCAGATGTTAAAGAATCTGTTTGCAATGCAGGAGACTGGGGTTCAAACCCTGGGTCAGGAAGATGCCCTGGAGAAGGAAATGGCAACCCAACCAACTCCAGTATTCTTGCCTGGAGAAGTCCATGGACAGAGGAGCCTGATGGACTACAGTCTATGGAGTTTGAAAGAGTCAGACACAACTGGATGGCTAACACTTTCACTTTCAAATAATATATAATTTGTCAATATATTAAATTGTATACTACCATTAACAAAATACTACCACTAAATATTGGGCTTCCCTTGTGGCTCAGCTGATAAAGAATCCACCTGCAATGTGGGAGACCTGGATTTGATCCCTGGGTTGGGAAGATCCCCTGGAGAAGGGAAAGGCTATCCACTCCAGTATTCTGGCCTGGAGAGTTCAATGGACTACACAGTCCATGGGGTCGCAAAGAGTCAGACACGACTGAGCAACTTTCACTCACTCACACCACTAAAATGGATATATATAATTTATTGTACCTATTTTTAACTTTCCATGAAATAGCTCTTTCCTTACTCCAGGAAAAGATGACTGACTACTGTGTTCTCTAGCACACAGTTTGCTAAACTGTCTTCAGCAGAACATTAGTACTCAAGAAACTATTAAATAGGTACTCTAAAATATTAATAAATAATAACAGTTATGTAATATATAAACAGGAGATCATGGTCAAAGAAATGTTGTTGTTCAGTCGCCCAGTCGTGTCCAACTTTTTGTGGCCCCACTGACTGCAGTAGGCCAGGCCTCCCTGTCCCTCACCATCTCCTAAAGTTTGTCCAAGTTCATGTCCATTGCATTGGTGATACCATCCAGCCAACTCATCCTCTGATGTTCTCTTCTCCTTCTGCCCTCAATCTTTCCCAGTATCAGGGACTTTTCCAATGAGTCAGCTGTTCACATCAGATGACCAAGTTATTGGAGCTTAAGCTTCAGTTTCAGTCCTTCCAATGAATATACAGGACTGATTTCCTTTAGGATTGACTGATTTGATCTCCTTGCAGTCCAAAGGACTCTCACAAGTCATCTCCAGCACTGCAATTCAAAAGCATCAGTTTTTAGACACTCAGCTTTCTTCTTGGTCCAACTCTCACATCTGTACATGACTAATGGAAACACCAGAGCCTTGACTATACGGACCTTTGCTGGTAAAGTGATGTCTCCACTTTTTAATACACTGTCTAGGTTTGTCATAGCTTTCCTTCCAAGGAACAAGTGTCTTTTAATTGCATGGCTGTAGTCACCATCTGCAGTGATTTTGGAGCCTGGGAAAATAAAATATGTCACTGCTTCCACTTTTTCCCCATATATTTTCCATGATATGATGGGACTGGATGTCATGATCTTAGTTTTTTGAATGTTGAGTTTTAAGCCAGCTTTTTAACTTTCCCCTTTCACTGTCATCAAGAGGCTCCTTAGTTCCTTTTCATTTTCTGTCATTAGAGTGGTATCATCTGCATAGCTGAGGTTGTTGATATTTCTTCCAGCAATCTTGATTCCAGCTTGTGGTTCAACCAGCCTGGCATTTCACATGATGTACTCTGCATATAAGTTAAATAAACTGAGTGACGATATACAGCCTTGACGTACTTCTTTTCCAGTATTGAGCCTGTCCTTGTTCCATGTAAAATCTAACTGTTACTCCTTGACCTTTATACAGGTTTCTCAAGAGGCAGGTAAGATGGTCTGGTATTTCCATCTTTTTAAGAATTTTCCACAGGTCGTTTTGATCCACATTTCAAAGGCTTTCACATAGGCAATGAAGCAGATGTTTTTCTGGAATGACGTGGTTTTCTCTATGATTCAACAAATGTTGGCAATTTGATCTCTTGTTCCTCTGCTTTTTCTAAACTCATCTTGTACATCTGGAAGTTCTTGGTTCATGTACTGTGGATTCTTTACCAGCTGAGCCAGTAGGGAAGCCCTGGTAGCATGGGAAATGAACACAGTTGTCTAGTAGTTTGTACATTCTTTGGCATTGCCTTTCTTTGGGATTGGAATGAAAACTGATCTTTTCCAGTCCTGTGACCACTGCTGAGTTTTCCAAATTTGCTGGTATATTGAGTGCAGCACTTTCACAGCACCATCTTTTAGAATTTTAAATAGCTCATCTGGAATTCCATCACCTCCACTACCCCTGTTTGTAGTAATGCTTCGTAAGGCCACTTGACTTCACAGTCCAGGATGTCAGGCTCTTGGTGTGTGACTATACCATGGTGGTTATTTGAGTCATTAGGATCTTTTTTTGTCTAGTTCTGTTTATTCTTGCTACCCCTTTTTAATCTCCCTGCTTATGTTAAAAGAGATTAAAATGATCTCTTACCATTCCTGTCTGTTGTGCCTATCCTTACATGAAATGTTTCCTTGATATTTTCAATTTTCTTGAAGTGATCTCGTCTTTCCCAGTCTATTGTTTTCCTCTACTTCTTTGCACTTTTAATTGAAGAAGGCCTTATCTCTCCTTGCTATTCTCTGGAACTCTACATTCAGTTGACTATATCTTTCCTTTTTCCCTTGTTCTTTGCTGTCTTCTTACCTCAGTTATGTGTAAAGCCTCCTCAGACAACCACTTGGTCTTCTTGCATTTCTTTTTCTTAGGGAATGTTTTGGTCACTGACTCTTATACAATGTAATGAATCTCTGTCCACAGTTCTTCAGGCACTCTGTCTATCAGATCTAGTCCCTTAAATCTATTTTTCACCCCCACTGTATAATCATAAGGGATTTGATTTAGGCCACACCTGAATGGCCTAGTGGTGCTCCCTATTTTCTTCAATTTAAGCCTGAATTTTGCAATAAGGAGATGATGATCTGAGCCACATTCAGCTCCAAGCTTTTTTTTGTTGTTGATTGTATAGAGCGTCTCCATCTTCAATTTATCTTGAGCCATGGGCCTAACATTCCAGGTTCCTACACAATATTGTTCTTTACAGCATCAGACTTTACTTTCACCACGAGATACATCCACAGCTGAACACTGTTTCTGCTTTGGTCCAGCCATTTCATTCATTCTGGAGCTATTTGTAATTGCCCTCTGCTCTTCCCAAGTAGCATATTGAACACATCCTGACCTTGGGAGCTCATTTTCTGGTGTCATATCATTTTGCCTTATTATACTTTATGGATTTCTCATGGACAAGAATACTAGAGTGGTTTGCCATTCCCTCCTCCAGTAGACCATGTTTTGTCAGAACTCTCCACTATGACCCATCTGTCTAAGGTGGCCCTGCATGGCATGGATCATACCTTCATTAAATCACACAAGCCCTTCACCACAAGAAGTCAGTGATCCCTGGGAACTTTGAAACAATTAAATGCGGTGCACCACACCAAATCTAGCAAATGGTCTGCTGCTGCTGCTGCTGCGTCACTTTAGTCGTGTCCGACTCTGTGTGACCCCATAGATGGCAGCCCAGCAGGCTCCCCCATCCCTGGGATTCTCCAGGCAAGAACACTGGAGTGGGTTGCCATTTCCTTCTCCAATGCATGAAAGTGAAAAGTGAAAGTGAAGTCGCTCAGTCGTGTCCAACTCTAGCAACCCCATGGACTGCAGCCTACCAGGCTCCTCCGTCCATGGGATTTTCCAGGCAAAAGTACTAGAGTGGGCTGCCATTGCCTTCTCCGAACAAATGGTCAGGACTTAGTAAATAAAAACTAACAGTCAATCCCAAAGGAAATCAATCCTGAATATTCATTGGAAGGACTGATGCTGAAGCTGAAGTTCCAATACATTGGCCACCTGATGCAAAGAGCCAAATCATTGGAAGAGACCCTGATGCTGGGAAAGATTGAAGGCAGGAGGAGAAGGGGATGACAGAGGATGAGATGGTAGGATGGCATCACTGACTCAGTGTCCATAAGTTTGAGCAAACTCTGGGAGATGGTAAAGGACAGGAAAGCCTGGTGTGCTGCAGTTCATGGAGTTGCAGAGTCAGACACAACTGAATGACTGAACAATGCAACTTGTGCTGCTGTTGGGCATGGTGGGGAGGTGGTGAATACACAAGCGCAGCATCTGTCTGAGCCCTGATTGTACTATGGCACGTTGTGCATGCATGCTAAGTCGGGTCAGTCATGTCTGAACCCATGTAACACTCTAGCCTGCCAGGCTCCTCTGTCCATTGGATTCTCCAGGCAAGAATACTGGGGTGGGTTGCCATATCCTTCTTCAGGAGATCTTGCCAACCCAGGGATCAAATCCATGTCTCATTTTGTCTCCTGAATTGAAAGGCGGGTTCGTTTCCACTAGCACCACCTGAAGCCCATTATATACTCACATTAACTCTACTTCTGACTCAGTGACCCATTCCCTGTGAGTCTGTAATAATAAAATCTGTGTATGTATATAGGACTATATACATAGAGTCCAGAACTCTTTTGGACTTCTTATCTACAGAACCAAACTTAGTAATTTCTGTTACTATAAATATTTATTCTTTAAAACAACTTTGCTTTTAATTTACAACACTTTTGATATGTCAAAATTTCAAATACTTTTGACTTATAAAAAGTGTTTTAAACTATTATTCCAGTTTTGCAGGTGAGAAAATATAGGTTTAGAGATGTTAAGTAACTTTCTGAAGACCACACAGGAGGCACCAATATAGCAGAGCTGAGACTTCAAATCCTCATTTCTGCCACTGTACCAAAGCAGGCTGCTTGAAACATTTTCTGAAAAGTTTATGAAATTCTTACTAAACTTATTTTATTTTAACCCATTAAATATTGGTAAACATTTGATAATATTTGATATTGGTAAATATAAGATAATTCTGTACATCAGAATATTTTATTAACAAGCCTGGCATCCTGTAGTCCATGGGGTGGCAAAGAGTCAGACACAACTTAGTGAGTGAACAACAATGAGAAATACATGAATAAAAAAATCTCCTGTCTCACAGGAACAATAAAACAATAAATCTCCTTGTTTTATATAGAAAATACTGGATATATTTAATTTGTACATAGGTAAAACATCCATGGAGTTCAAATGTTAAGACACAGTAAAACATATTCAGTGCAAATTCCCTCACATACACACCTCTAGGCATGATACACAAAGTCACCCAGCACCAAGAGGACCATACATTTCCCAACTGCACACACATCTCTCACTTCCAAATAGTAATGAGGTCCATATGCAGAAGCTGTGGCCCATCTCCTCACGAAAGCTAACCATTATAAATGTTAAGGTTTTGTATTTTTATGCACTTAAATATATTCACCCACTTTTCCTCACTTTTACACAAAATACAATATAAGGTACATATTGTTAAAATATCTTTTTTCTTCCCGTATAAAACATATATTGGCAATCTTTCCCTAGTTGAAAGAACAGATTAACTTAATTATTTTCTCACTATTACTTTAACTTCATGCAGTATAATGTATTGAACCACATCCTATTAACAAATACTTTTTTCAATCATTTGCTATTACAGGCTGAACCATATTAAACTGCCAGCATTCAAATGCTTTTGAACCACATAAAATACCAATTTCATATAGTTCAAACTAATATTAACAATCCTTGAATAAATTCCTTTGTATATTTGTGATTTTGTACTGAGGCAAGTAGACTCTAGATTCCCAGAAGTACTCAGTCAAAGAATATGCAATTTTAAAGTATTTTCTATAATTTTAATATACTTTGCCAATTTACTCACCATTAAAATTATACAAATTATACCTCCTACAATCAGAGTACTGTCAGACTTTGGGAAATCTGTCAGTGTTAAGATTTTAATTTTCTTTTCTCTTATTCTATCTTCCTCTCTGTCCCTGTCTCTCTGCCTCTGTTTACCTATCTCTCTGTCTCTTCTGTTTAACAATCATTTCCTTTATGCTCTTCAGATTTTTAATCAAGTCAAAAAGTTCTTTCCACCCTCAATTTATAAGTGAATCACCTCATGTTTAGAGAAGGAAATGGCGACCCACTCCACTGTTCTTGCCTGGAAAATTCCACGGACAGAGGAGCCTGGTGGGCTACAGTCCGGGGGGTCACAAAGTCAGACAGGGTTGAGAATAGACGCGTACACCTCATGTTTTCTTCTAGCACTTTTATAGTTAATTTCTTATATTTAAATATTTTACCTATTTGAAATATATCCCTAATAAACATTGTATATTGGTCCAAATTTATTGCTTTCAGATGTTTTCCTAGTTGTTCTAATGCCACTTCCTAGGTAGTCTATCTCTTCCCCAGTTGATTTTAGATACTAACTTTAACATATACATAATTCTCATTATGTGTTTGTGTCTATCCTAGAATATCTAATCTTTTTCTTTGATATGTCTCTCTGTTGTTATATAATTATCACACCATTTAATGTTCAATACTTTGTATTTTAGTATGTTAGACTAATTCTTTCTCATATTCCTACTTCTCAGAATTTTCCTCACCATTTTTAAAAATTTCTACATATGTTTTGTTTCCCACATATTTTTAATTTTCTTTTTAAAATTTAATATACAATTTAAGACTAGGTAATATCTGCTTCAAATATAAAACTCAAGCAAAATACATTCATTGCTGTCTCCTGTCTGCCAAGTTACTCCCCCTACCTTTACAGGAATTACTGCTGACAGAGTTTTTTGTAACATTTAAGAATTTATTTATGCAAATTCAGTAAAATAAATATAATTTATTCCCTCCATTTTATATATAGTGGTATGCTATACACCCTGCTCTACATCTTTTGTAAACAATCTTTATCCAAAGAGAATATCAAAGAAATCAAAAATATATATTATTTTAATCCTCATAACAATTATTACATAATTCTCTGAATTATGTAATAAGGAAAAAACTGTGGTAAGAAAGGTTAAGTAAATAAGTCAAAGTCACATAATTTTACATGTCGGAACTGGAAATTGATTCAAGTCAGTTGGATAGTGTTCATCACTGAATCATCTTAAATGTTTCTGATTATTATTGTTTCTTTTGCATCTTCCCCATTTCCTTATGGAATTTTTTCCCCATGAAGATCTTATATTTAAAATGGTATAAATCTCTTTTGGACTGAAATTCTAGTCAACAACCTCATGGTTCTGAGCACTGATTTCACTCTTTAAAGAAAACAAGTACTACATGTATCTGCCAAGTGTTTGCAACCTGAAAACTGTTTGAGTCATGGTGGTGGTGGTGGTGGTTGGAAAGTGGAGTGAAGAAGGAAAGTAGGAATTGATGAGTAGCTGAATAATCACTGTGAAATGCAAGAAGTGCAAATGAGCTGGTAAAGAAAGACAATTTATTCAGTGCTAGCTACAGAAACAGGGACTGGGGCTGATGCATGACAACATCTTGTACATGTAAGCCTTCCAAATCCATCTCAAGGGGATACTTGAAGTAGACTTTTTCTTTTTGGCTGCTCTTATTCTAAATCTTCTTTCTATGTTTGGGTAATCTCCCATTTTAGGATTCTGGGTGGGAGGCATAGCCTACCTCACCCAAAAATCTGAAAGTGGTAGATTTTTATGTCCACAGCCTCTCTTTTCCCTAGGCAATGTGTCTTTGGCTCCTCCAGTCACACAAACCTGCTCTAAACTTTAGATGTGAGGTAAGGAATCTGCTCTGCTCCCTGCTCTCTATACATATCTCTGGGCAACAGGAGGAGATGGTCGTAAAGTGGCACCCAGTTTCTTTTATCAAATGTGTGGAAGGATAAGCAGCAATGAATTATGGTCAACTCTGGGGGCATATTCTTCTCATGGGGCCAACACTCCCTTATTTTTCTTTTTGTTCCTGATTCTGCCATCTCAAAACCATAATCACTGTTCTATGCTCAAGAAACTCACATCTCATCTGGCATAATGTATAAGATCTCACCAACCCCACTCATCAGTTTTCCCTGATATCTGAAATTTTCACCAGTCTAACAAATGATTTTGGGTTAAAATGCTATATATCTAAGTGACTATAGTCACTAGAATTTCTATGGAAATTATCACAGTTATTCATTACATTTAATCTCCATTGGTAGCAATTAGATTGGTGGATCATTCATTGTTACCTTGGAAACTAACATTGAGGACAATTGAGTATATTTCAATTGGAGAGAGACTACCCAGAACATATACACTCTAAAAGAGCTCAGATTTCTTCCTTGTGTTTGTCTTATCTACATCCACCCCAGGCAGAGGGTCTTGTTGCAATATTTCCATAAAATCCATGCAATGGCCTGTTTACCAGTCCATTTTTGACCCACTGTTCCTTCCCTCACTCTTGTAAATTTATCTCTCATTTTTGTAAATTTATCTCTCATTCTTGTAAATTGTACATTAGTTGAGTAGTTACACCTTTATTGAACAAGTTGGATTCATACTGATTTTATTGAGATCCTATTCCTAACTCTACTAAAATCACTGATCTGCATTCTTTCACAAAACTAGTTTGCCCCTTGTTCTTTCTGAAAAATGTTGTAGCTTGGAAGTTATAGTATATTGGTGAAAGTATTTTCAAATGACAAAAATGTAGGAAAGAGTTTTAGAGAAGAGACATCATATTATCATAAAACATGTTTTGGTTTGTGTTGTTTGTTTTTATCCTTTCAGGCAGCCCCAAAAACAACCACTAAAGAAATCCTTCTGTATTATATCTGTGTTATGTAGAACTCTTTCACTTGGGAGTAATAGAAAACATATTGAGCTATAGTGTGTGTATTCTAAGAATATTTAGTGTCTTATAAAACTCAAGGGCATGTATGCAGCTGAACCATAAAAATGGACTGAGAACTGGTATGGGAGTGCTCCAGAGAACACAGAAAGGACCTTCTCTCCACTGCTAATCTCAGATTCTGTCTACAGTGGTGCTGTCTTTGTCTACTGACTTTTGAGCAGATTTTCTTTCTATCCCCGAGCTACATGGAATATATTATTCTGTATTATGCCTTCTCAAGGAAGAAGTCTACTTAACTCAATATGGGCGTTCAGATTTTACTATTGCAAAATTTTATTTAACTGTCTCAGTGGAGGGTCATGCTGGCCACTGTCACCTCCATGACTATTTATCATATGATATTCTCCTACACTGATCATCTCTTCTGAGAAATTTTCCCTAGCCTACCTCCTTGTGGGCTGAATGAAGTGCCCCTCCAACTGCTTCCCTTAGTTCCATGTGTGTCTTTGTTTTATTGGATCATAATGATGAAGAAGGGCAGAAGAAGTTCCCAGAGCAAGGATGCAGAAGGAACTGAGAAAAAGTGGCCAGACAGGCAAATAAATCTGGTGAGCACTATATTTGAACAATGACGTATTTGGATAATGCTTTTTGCTTGTGTTTGTTTTGTCTTATTTTTTTCTCTTCAAAGGGAATTAAGCTCAAGAATGTTGATGAATCAGAACTCTCCCATTTCTTGAAGACGAAAAATACTTTTTAATATATTTTTATTAAGATATATGCTGAAGGAGTATATATATGTTGGGAAAGGAGTACATCAAGGCTGTATATTGTCACCCTGCTTATTTAACTTCTATGCAGAGTACATCATGAGAAATGCCAGGCTGGGTGAGGCACAAGCTAGGATCAAGATTGCTGGGAGAAATATCAATAACCTCAGATACGCAGATGAGACCACCCTTTTGGCAGAGAGTGAAGAGGAACTAACGAGCCTCTTGATGAAAGTGAAAGAGGAGAGTGGAAAAAGCTGGTTTAAAACTCAGCATTCAATAAATGAAGATCATGGCATCCAGTCCCATCACTTCATGGCAAATAGATGGGGAAACAATGGCAACAGTGACCGACTATTTTCTTGGGCTCCAAAATCACTGCAGATGATGACTGCAATCATGAAATTAAAAGACACTTGTTCCTTGGAAGAAAAGCTATGACCAACCTAGAAAGCATATTAAAAAGCAGAGACATTACTTTGCCGACAGAGGTCCATCTAGTCAAAGCTATGTCTTTTCCAGTGGTCATGTATGGATGTGAGAGTTGGACCATGAAGAAAGCTGAGCTCTGAAGAATTAATGCTTTTGAACTGTGGTGTTGGAGAAGACTCTTGAGAGACCCTTGGACTCCAAGGAGATCAAACCCAGTCCATCCTAAAGGAGATCAGTCCCGGGTGTTCTTTGGAAGGACTGATGTTGAAGCGGAAACTCCAATACTTTGGCCACCTGATGCGAAGAACTGACTCATTGTTTCCAATGACTCTGATGCTGGGAAAGATTGAAGGCAGGAGGAGAAGGGGACAACAGAGGATGAGATGGTTTGATGGCATCACCAACTCAGTGGACATGAGTTTGAGCAAGCTCTAGGAGTTGGTGATGGACAGGGAAGCCTAGCATGCTGCAGTCCATGGGGTCACAAAGAGTTGAACATGACTGAGCAACTGAACTGAACTGATGCTGAAGGTAAATTTTATATATGTACACACATACACATATATAACCATAAAGCTTCTCAAGGCAAAACTTCAGCAGCTGTCTTTCAAATCTAACCTTAGAAAAAATAGGGATTTCATTAGGTTGTATATAATGTAAATGCTGTAAATATAAATTCTATTTTTGAAACAAAAATACGTCTCTTAATGTCACTAGACTTTTAATGGGCTGCTAAAATATTCTCATCTTTTACAACACTTAGGATTTTGAGACTAAAACAAAATTATATATTTTGTTATATTCTTGTGTACTCTCCTAGTCATCTACATTCACATTTGCAAATACAGATGTAGAAAGACTGTTCAATTAGCAAATTTCATGATGCACATGAGTGCATGCTCAGTTGCCACAGTTGAGGCAACTTTTTGAGTTGAGTCTGACTTTTTGTAACCCCATTGACCATAGCCCACCAAGCTCCTCTCTCCATGAGACTTTCCCAGTAAGTATACTGGAGTGGGTTTCCAGGTACTCTTCTAGGGGATCTTCCTGATCCAGGGATCTAACCCACATCTCATGCATCTCCTGCATTGCAGGCGGATATTCTTGTTCACTGCTGAGCCACTTGGGAAGCCCTGGCAAATTTCATTGTGTTTGACCATTATAATATCTAAGTTCTCTGTATTCCAGAAAAAAATGTTAATAATATTATTCTTATGGGATAAAGATTAAATATATAAGAAATGGGGGTGTCCCAGGTGGTGCAGTGTTAAAGAATCCACCTGCCAATTAGGAGACCCAGGATATGTGGGTTCAACCCCTAGGTCAGAAAGATCCCGTGGAGGTGGAAATGGCAACCCACTCCAGTATTCTTGCCTGGAAAAGTCCATGGATAGAGGAGCCTGGTAGGCTACAGTCCATGAGGTTGCAAAGAGTTGGACATGTCTGAGCACACACACACATAGAATTATGTTAGAGCGAATTAGAAAGTGTCACATGTCTTGGTGATTAATGTTCTCTTCCTTCCCTTAGCCCATACTCAATAGTTGACTGTATCTACCTAAATCCCTTTCTACTTAACTCATGAACTGTACCATCTTAATATTCCTACAAAATGGTCCTTCCTTACCTTTATTTGTTCTCATCTAGATTTCTATAACTTTTAAATCTTCTCTGGCTTCCTGACCATGGTCTAACAATCTGTTCTCCACACAAATACCAAGAGCTCTCTAGTATGACTGTACCATTTTCCTCAGTAAATATAGAGATGACTCCTTACTGCATTTTCAATAAAATATGAATTTCTCAACACAATGTATAGCTCCTACAATATTGGCCTCCTACCTGCCTCTCTAATTTCATTATTATCATGTTCCAACACTGAACTGTATGTTGAACTGTGTTTTTGTTTTGTTTTTTCCTGAACAGTCTCTGCTCCTAGATACCTTTGAATATCATATCTTCTCTGTGTCAAAAACATAAACATCCTTCTCCCATAGACCATCATGATAACCGCAACTCTTCAATACCTGGTGATCTACTCTGACAATTCAGTCACTACAGTTTTTCTTCTGGAAACCCTTTCCAAAGTTTCGATGCCCCTAAGCTGAGTGAGGACCTTTCCACAATTTCTCATAGTATCCTGTGCTTCCTTTTTTCATTACATTTATTGTATTTAATATGCTCCACTGTCACAGGTTTTTAAAAAGCCTGTTTTTCTCAGTAGGTTATTATTATCACATGACATAATGCTTTGCTTGATCATTTTTAGGTCCTTTCAGAATTAACAAATACATAAATATATAAAAGGAACTGTTCTATTATTTGCCCATTTCTTACCTCAGACTGTAAAATAGGAATTTCTAAGAAATACTGGGAGACAGCTGCTGTTTTCTCTCCAACACTCTTCAGTCTCCCAAACCTATCACTTATTCAGTCTTCCTGTACCACCTCTAACAGAAGAGCAAGGAGATGATGTAAAGTGAGGCTACAGGAAGAAGGTCTCTGAGCATGTATAGCTCATTCTCTCTAGGAATTTGCCATCTTCTCTTTCCCCAGTTTATGCCCATCTGGACAGACCTTATCCTTTCAAGAGACGGTATCGAGTTGCTGGGTCCTATGCAATGACTAGGTGAGTAAAATAAATTCAGAGATAAACCAGATTTAGCTTTAAATCTAAGCCATATGTCACAGTCTGATTTTACTGTTAATAGTGATAGTAGCTTCATCTCCATTTGACTCTTATGTCCATTTCTCAATTGGTTTATAATTTGGGGGAACAGAAATGTAAATAATTAGTCCCTTCAGAGATCTTCAAAGTGATGTGAAGGTAATACAAAGTAACATGAGGGGGTCAAAAGTACAAGTTTCAAGTTATAAGGTAAGTAAATCATGGGAATGTGATGTACAGCATGGTGACCATATTTTTCTATAAAGCAATACAGAATTTAACACTTAAAACTGCATTTAAACTAACGTAAAGGGAACCTTTTCAGTAGGAAAATGTGCCTAGAAAAACACAATAATAAAGTTGTTTTAAAATTTGTCCTCAATAGCTAGTTATGGATTTGTAATTTATGTTTAAACATAACTGAACTCCCCATCATCAGAAGCATGGATTTGAAAATTTACAGCCCTTTAGATGTTGCTGGGAGAAATTAAAGAGGCCTTATTATTCACTGCAGTCAATACTCAACTTCTATAGCTTTGATTTAAAGAGTTAATTTATCTTTACTGAGGAAAATTATCAATACAAAATCTAAAATTAATTGTATGTTGAGTTAGAGGAGACTTGAGTAAAGTACTTTAAAATAACCATTACCTTGAACGGTGAACTCTGTGTGACCTTTACTAGAGCCATATGATGTTAAAAAATTAAGTGAGTAGAAAATTAAAAGGAAAATGTTCTATCATTTTTCTTTGGTCTCACTGACACCATTGCCCTCTATTTATCTACAACCAAGAGGCACTTAGTACTTCCAATAAATATAAAGTAAAATCATTTTAGGGTTAACTTTAGAGTAGCAGAATCAAAGGGAAGCTAACTGCTAGAGAAATGTGAGGCAGCTCTCTGTGGTGAAAGCAGATTAAATTGAGAGAGAAAGGACCTGAATTCTAGATAACTTTACTATGTTAAGTTACTCATGTCTCTAAGTCTCAACTTCTTCCTTTATATAATAAGGATGATGATGCCAATAATACAATAATTTTATATGGTAATGTAAGAAAGTGAATAAGAATTATAAAAGGTTCATATATACATACATATGCATAAAATTCTTAAAACATTGAGCATATAATTAGTAAATAGTAATAACAGCAAACACAAAATACTTGATACATCCAGGTACTATCCAAATGTTCTACATGCATTAGGTCATTTAATTCTTACAACTCTATGTAATAGATATTATAGGTAAAATACTAGTTAATATTATTGCTTACATTACTAGAATCTCTAAAACATTTATACATCTCTTGTGCCCTCTATATACATTATCCTTTTGCATTCCCACACCTATTTATTTTGAAGGCTGCTCAATGGCAGGAATCATGGTAATATATTCCATAGCTCCTAGGATCTCACAGTTTAATAACACATCAGTAAAAACAGCCAACAAAGGAAAGAATGTGGTAGGCCAAAGGCTTACCTCAGAGATTTAAAGACAAACTATGGGCAAATTGTCAGTTCTGCCTAAGCAATGGCAGTTCTTTGTGGCCCCAAAGCTTATCACTGCACCTGGCACCTGGTAGCTAAGACATAGATGAGGACATGAGTGGATCAGGGACACAATTAAGTGTCACATATGGATTATTTTACTCAAAGATTTGAGGCATAAACAAAACAAACAAACAAAAAACAACTGAAGACCCCTTCTATAACACAGAGCGTGCTTATTACCCAAGGCTAGATTATAGTCAACAGCAGGAAAATCATTGGGTTCTGGCATACATATGCTCTCCAATATGTAGAGAGAGAATATACTTGCATATGTCCAATTTATTCTTGGAAAGAATCAAAGACAACCCAAAAAAGGCCATATGTAGGGCTACATATATAACAACAGATCTGAACATATGGTTTTTAAAGCATAAGCAGACTAACTCCCTTCCTTCGTTTCTATCCTCAAGGAGTTCATAGCTGAAGGAACGACTGGAACATTAAAACAGCAGTTCAGCTCAGAGAGAAAGGGAACCTCATGCAGAATATGGTGGAGGTCAAGGATGGCTTCCTAAGGAGAATAAGCATGAGCTAAGTCCTGACAGTAGAGAAGACAACCAGCCAAGTAAAAACAGAAGAAATGACATTCCAAGCAGAAAGAAGAACCTGTTTACTTCAGCTGGCTCAACACGAATGGAAAAGCTGTGGGTTAGAGAATGCTGGAATAAGAAGCTGGAAGGCAAGGCAGGGGCAGGTAATGGGAGAACAGTTGTGCCGCACTTAAAACTCTAGTTTTCGTTCCAGAAGTAACAGAGCTAGTTCTAGAAGCAACAGGCCTTAACCTAACAATATGTTCTAGGCATAAAACAAGTCTGTGTTAACTATTTGAGAGTTAGGAATATGATATATAAAATAAGATGATAGGAGCTTTTACATTTTTATCTTTACCATGTGTGAATGAGTCTCATAATACACCTAAAAATTGCAACTTTATGCTTGTGAACGTGGAAAAAAATGCTCCAGCAGTGGTCATTCCATTCTTAGAGCAGTGTGTTAGTCACTCAGTTGTGTCTGACTCTTTGCAACCCTGTAGACTATAGCCCACCGGGCTCCTCTGCCCATGGAATCCAGGCAAGAATAGTGGAGTGGGCAGCCATTCTCTTCTCCAGGGGATCTTGCCAACCCAAGGATTGAACCCAGGTCTGAATTGCAGGCAGATTCTTTACTGCCTGAGCCACCAGGGAAGTCCCTCTCACCATAGGTGCTATGCCAAAAATCACAGTATAAATGGACACTAATTATACAAAAGAATGAGGGACACATCATAGTAGCCTCCAATCATGTAGGAGGAGAGGATGACTGGAAAGAAGCAGTTGGTGAACAGATGAGTCATTTTCAATTCTTTTCTGGAAAATGATATGAATTTGTTTAAATGATTTGTTCAAAGAGATATATGTTCATTTGGAGATCATCTCTAAAGGTATACATAAAAGAAAGAATTTAAGAGAGCTGTTTTCAAAAAGGTGATAATAATATAAATGTATAGAATATTTAGAATACATTAAAAATGTTAATATATATTCTATAGTGGAAAAAGATTGACACAATATTTTAAACAATGAAGTACAGTAATGAAAGAAAAAATCTAAATGGACTGTTAACAGTGCTGTCAATGATAGGATTATAGGTGGTTTTTGTTTTTTTGCCTACTTATGTTTTTACATTCTATAGTAGACATACATTTCCTGGATAAATAAAACATTAAACATTTATTCAAATTAAGGAATTTGCAACAAAGAGCTAACCAATGAAATAAAGAGTTATAAAAAGAGAAGATATGTTTCTATCAACACAAAAGCAAAAACAGACTGTATATGATTCAATAAATTTTGTAAATTTTAAAATATTTCTTTGCTTAAAAATTTCAGTGTTGTAGATTCACAGATAATTTATATTTAGGTCAACATTGTTTCATTATTATTTTTACTGTTTGCTCTTTTACTGTTTTAGAGTAAGTGTTTTCATAAACCCTATTTAAGAAACTTTCAGTGATCTCCAACTCACAATGTTGAACAACTTTAAAAACAAATGTAATAAGTGCAATGAAAAACCAAGAAGATAGCTAAAGAAATATGAATCAGTTTAAAGACTGTACAATAAGTAAATCTAGAAGTATTTTTAATTTAAATTTTAAAAAGCTCAGTGTAAGAATATTATGCTTTAAATTCCATACATGTATAGAAGTTACACCTTAAAATGGTTATCTCATTCTAAACTACATCTTTTGATATAAGAACTATGTAAGCATAAGCTAAGTGTACTTTGCATATATTCAGGTAATGTTTCTGAGCATATTACACCTACATATGCTATGCAAAATGTTTCAGAAGATTAAATTATCCTAGCCACATTTGGGAAGCAGCAGTATGTCTGTCATTGCATGTAAACATATGCAGATTTATGCAAAAGATTCTTAAATATGTGTACCTAAAGTCCCAAACTCCCCACAGACATGCAAAGCCAGAAGGTTTTGTTTATTTTCAATTTATTGGAAAGCCTATAAATGGGACTAAAGAAATAGATATGCTTATGTTGTATGTTAAATTTGGGGCATCTGTTTGTGTGCTTTTCCTTTATTTCTTTGTTATTTGGCCAAGATTTTAAATTCATCTGCAGTAATCTGTATAGTAGACCTAACGCAGGTAAAATTTTCATTTGCTTCAAAAAGTCCTCCCAGAGTTAAGAAGAGAGAGTTCATGTACCATTTTACATAATGAATTTGATTCTTTCAGCACCTAAGTCCCTTCTGATGACTTGTTTGATAGCCTCTGGGCAGGGGGTGGGGGAGTTAAGGGGGGTGATGGTACATTAACTCTTGCAGGTTATTCAATAGAATATGAAACATTGTGAAAGTGTTTTGCCAGGGTGAAGTCACTTTTCAGATTGGGTGATTTATCATAACATAATGAATTAACCTCAGTTTTATTAAATAAGGATAACAAAAAACCACTCTCATAATAGAAATCACAAGAGTGGTTCTGATGGTTTTAGAAATAATGCAGTATCAATAATGAGAAATAAGCAATGATATGAATATCTTCTAAAGGAATTATACTAGATTTTAAAAAGTAGTTTCTGAAAATCTGCTGTACTGAATTTTTTGCATATCTAGTCGATTTTATCAAGGGAATTAAAATATTTTCATGGGTGTTCCCTGGTGATCTAGTGGTTAGGATTCAGCACTTTCTCTGCAGTGGCTCAGGTTCAGTCCCTGGTAGAAGCACTGAGATTCCACAAACTGTGTAGTGCAACCAGATTTTTTTATTTTTTTTAATTTTTTATTATTATTATTTTTTTTTACTTTACAATATTGTATTGGTTTTGCCATACATCAACATGTATCCACCACAGGTGTACACGTGTTCCCCATCCTGAACCCCCTCCCACCGCCCTCCCCATACCATCCCTCTGGGTCATCCCAATGCACCAGCCCCAAGCTTCCTGTATCCTGCATGGAACCTGGACTGGCGATTCGTTTCTTATATGATATTATACATGTTTTAATGCCATTCTCCCAAATCATCCCCCCCTCCCTCTCCCACAGAGTCCAAAAGACTGTTGTATACATCTGTGTCTCTTTTGCTGTCTCGCATACAGGGTTGTCATTACTATCTTCCAAAATTCCATATATATGCGTTAGTATACTGTATTGGTGTTTTGCTTTCTGGCTTACTTCACTCTGTATAATAGCTCCAGTTTCATCCACCTCATTAGAACTGATTCAAAATTTTTTTAAAAAGTGGGGGAGTTCCCTGGCTTTCCAGTGATTAGGACAATCAGGGAACTAATAAGACCCTGCAAGAAGCACAGAGTTGTCAAAACACAAACACACACACACACACACACACCCAGAACTATGTAACATTTAAAACATGGACCCCAAATTCTTGACCCTGTTCCCATCAGGAGGTAAAGTATGTTTCTTCTTTTTGAATCCAGAATCTGTCACTGCTTGATCAATAAAATAAGTAATATCATTGAATTCTGAACTGGGGCTTCAGTAAGTTGACAGCATTTAGTTCCTGTCTCATGGGATGCTCACGTTTGGGACCCAGCCACCATGCCAAGAATAAACCAAGGAGCCCATAGAGAGAATCAGGTGAAGATGAACTGAGGTCCTTTGCCCTCAGGCCCAGCTGAGATCCCAGCGAAAAGAAACACCACTTTGCAAACCACAGGAGTGAGCTCTATTTGCTCAAATGGTAAGGAATCTGCCTGCAATGCAGGAGACCAGAATTCAATCCCTGGGTCAGGAAGATCCCCTGGAGAAGGGAATGGCTACTCACGCCAGCATTCTTGCCTGGAGAATTCTATGGACAGAGAAGCCTGGGGATCCATCCATTCCATAGAGTTGCAAAGAGTCGGATACAACTGAGCAATTCCCCACTATTGAAAGTGGATTGCCTAAGCATATGGAGTAGAACGAAGCATTCCCTCACTAAGCCCTCCCCAAACTGCAGACTCAAAAGCTAAACAAATGATCATAGATTAAAGTTGCAAGTTTTGAGATTCTTTGTTATGCTGCTATGGTTAACCAAAACAGTATAGTTTTCTACAGTGACATTCCGTATGTGTATATGTGCATCTGTGTGTGTGCATGCTCATGTTTCTATGTTTTAAATACATTTATATTTGCTCACATGTGAGTCTGGGGAATAATGTATACCTCCAGAGAGTTGGTTCTAACTTAAGGAACCTGAAACTTAATTGTTGTAATGGCCTAGTGATGGTTCTGAACTACACAAAAGCATATAAACAGGTTCTGGTATAAAAGATAGAAGGGCCAAGGAAGAAAGAGCGTTCAAGGACCTGTGCTTTAGAGTTACTGTAATGTTTACCTGAATTGAAGGCACTTCTCTTGATTAATCAAACCATATTAACTTTATCAAGAGTTGTTCCTATTTCCCTCCTCTCCAATTAAATGATAAAGTAAGAAACTGTGGTTCTGCTCACAATATTTAACCAACTTCTGCTTGATTGTACAGGTTTAGTAAAAGTGTTATGGCCCATTTCGGAGGAGGATTGCCTTGAGAGGTTATTTTTCATTTTCTCAAAGAATACATATTCAAATTCAAATTTCAACTCTTCTCCTCCAATGTACCTTCCAGAGGAGAAGAATTCAAATTTGAATTCGATTATGTACCTTCCAGGGGCTTCCCTAGTGGCTCAGAGGGTAAAGAATCTGCCTGCAATGCAGGAGACATGGGTTTGATTCCTGGATCAGGATGATCCCCTGAAAAAGAGAATGGCTACCCACTCCAGTATTCCTGCCTGGGAAATTCCATGGGCAGAGGAGCCTGGCAGGCTACAGTCTATGGGGACACCCATAACTGAATGACTAACTCTTCCAACTCCTAAAATACCTTCCAACCAGGTTCAATAGGAAGTTGCTCTGGCATTCAAGATTGCAACCACCTGACATGATCTTGGATGGATACCTGTGCAGAGGAACCCATCAGTGATGTCTGAATTTTCCCTCTAGGAAAGAAGGGGCAAATTAAATAGTTTGTCATTAAATCCTTAATGTGAATTTTTTTTATCAGCTCCCATTATATGTAACATTTAGCTAAAAGTTTGTTTGGATAGCAATAGAGGAAGTTACTCTCTTCAGGAAATCAGGTATTGAGCTGAGGATGGGACAAAGTTATTCCAGTCAAACTTCACAATTTTGTCTGTCTAAACTCATTATAGTAAAGCTAAGTCAAAGAAATCATATACCTGTATTCAATGGGATTTTTATCTTCCTAGTCTTTGTTGGTAGCATCTTAGACTCAAGCAAGGACGTTCAAGTTTTCTTTCCACCCAGGGACACTTAGCACTATACTACTTTAGTGTCTTCCGAGCCTGCAAAAGTGAATGAGTATCCCGGTGCCAACTTACTACCAGAGAGTAACCTGGGCAAAGGAGAAAATCAGGGATGACTCTTAAGGCTCCTTAAAATGCTCATTACCACTTAAAAGTGAATTTTGCATGGTTCCATGATCAAATTCTTAAGACAAAGGCTGTTTTCTGTTCCAAAAGT